>NC_065523.1:24529881-24554524 GCF_006386435.1 Epinephelus moara | reverse complement strand
ACATCAGTTTCCTCCTGGGAGAAGTTTGGCCGTCTGACGTTGCTGCTCTCTTCCGCCATGGCGAATTGAGTAAACTCTCATTACACCTTCGCGCGGCGCATTTAAGGGCGAGGAGAGGGGCTCATTTGATTGGTGTGATGTGAATGGGCTGTGTAAAACCCACTCCACGCCTTCTCTCCTCCCTTTTTCCGACTTGCGCCGGTAGGAGGGACAGAGGTGGGGTAGAGGAGTAGCTGCGCCAGGGCACACGGTGTGCCAAACTTACAAAATCCGCCTGGCCACACCCAGTTGGCGAAGCGCAGGTGCGCTGCCCTATGACTTAATGTTCCACCTAAAAAATCCTGGCAGTCGGCCCAGTGAATGTTTCTCCGACTCCAGCTGCTGCAAGAGGCAACAAAACATTCTTTCATTGCATAATTACAGTTCACTAAATAAACTCTCCACGCTATGTACAGTGGTTACATGAGCCTCAAAACCAGCCACAACTCAGCCCTGAGCAGAGTGACCGTCTGCTATTGACCAATCAACAGACTGCTGTGTTCACAGCTCCACATTTTAATACCAGATCTGTGTGCTAGGTACCCCAACAGAGGGGGGACCATAAATTGTAACGGTGAGGAATGGAAAAATGACCAAATCAGAGCAGCTTAATTTCCACTGTTAAAATTAGTATAAAACAATGACAGGCTGTCTGGAAGCTGCATATGGGTTAACTTCATTTTTTTGAGGATAAAACCCATTTGAATCTTTAGCTCAGATACACTGACAGATCTGGTGGTTTACATGCTCCTGTGGGAATAATCACAATTTTAAGGAAGCCCATTTCAGACAAACATTTAAGCTTTTCAGTGTCTCTGAAAAAAATTATTGAGAGCAGACAAAAAAAATCAAGCCCTGATAACTGGATTAAAAACACTTTAACTTGCACCAACAGGAAAAATAAATGACACTGTACAATTTAATAAAAAAGGATTATAGTATGTTTAGTTCAGCAGGTTTATTAGTAACTTGCAGTTTAAGATAATTAGTCAACATGGACAAGCCTGACCAAAGGGCAATTTTGGTACTCCACCACCTCCTACCACTCCAATACTTTCAGTTTTGTTATTATGGAGAGAAAGGGCTCAAGCTTTACAGACATCCTAGATTAAAAAAAAAAAAAGTAACAAAATTACACTTAGCAGGCAAAAGTACTCTTTGGAGAATGCAGGGTTCGAGTACATTTCCATGTTAAATATTAAATCTATAGTGAATGAATGTCTGGGCTATGGAAACAAAATAGTGACAAAACAGCACACTAGGCTACTACATAGTATTTAACAGTTAAACTTAGTCTCTCAGTAATATATTTAGCTGTGAATGTAATGCATTGAGGTTAGTGTACTTACATCTGGACTGTTCCTCTTTAATGCACATACATGACTCCTCTGATACTTGATCTAACATGGGCACTTTGTTTGTTTGGTCTCCACCCCTCATTATCATACTCTCCTCTCTGCCCACAGAACAGGTTCAGCAGGATAAATTCATATGTGGAGATGTGCTGCAGAAACTTGTCATGAACTCGTCAGTGTTTAAAAGGCAGTGATGATACAAGTATTTGTAAAAGTAAAAGTATCAATACCACAACGTAAAAATCCTTCTTCAGCAAAAAGCATAAAAGATTTATCAGCAAAATCCAGTGTTTCAGACCATTAACTAGCATATTATTATAGATTACATTAATATAACCTATTATTAATAGGTGTTAATGTAGCTGTGCAACATGGCCCTACTGTAGTTTCGAGTTGTGATTCCCAGCCTTTTTCCTTAAGGGACCTTTATTCTATAAGTGACATATTTTATGGATCTTTCACGATATATTCAGTGCATAACAATAACAGTACAGAATAACTGATAAACTGTATAATTAACCTGAATAATGAATGTGATAACTGCAGGAAGTTTGTGTAAAAAGAGCAAAGTGGATGAATTTTTAACAGATTATTTCCTTTGAACATTACATAAGAGATAAGATTTCCTGGTGGTTTTAGGAACTGTTTATGTATTTTTTTTAAATGTTCATCATATTCAATCATTTTAAATTGATAGGCTTTTGACAAATTCAATGTTTTCTTCTTCCTGACATTTGGCCAATGTTCTATTAGCTCTTTGGATTTTTGTATTTAGCAGAGTTTAGGCTCTGTGAATTGGCATATAGCTTGCATTCAGTCTTTAGGAGCCCTCATCTTGTGAAACGTGTGTGTGTGTGTGTGTGTGTGTGCGCGCGCGTGTGCGTACGTGTGTGTGTGCGTGCATGCGTACATTTGGGAAATGCAAGTAGATTTAGGGGGAAAGCTTGTTGTTCCCCAGGTAGTTTGTACCAAGCAGAGGCCTGACATAGTGTTGTGGTCAGTGAGTCAACGGATAGTTTATTTCATTGAGCTGACAGTTCCTTGGGAAGACTCAGTGGAAGAAGCCTATGAAAGAAAAAAGCTTAGGTATGCAGACTTAGGAGCAGAAGCTGAGCAGCAAGGATGGAAAACTAGGATTTGTCCAGTGGAAGTGGGGTGTAGGGGATTCATAGCAAGATCAGCTGTCTCGCTCCTCGGGGAACTCGGAGTGCGGGGACAGAGTTTGAGGAAGACAGTGAAGGAAATGTCAGATGAAGCAGCCAGAGCTAGTCAGTGGATTTGGATGAGGAGGAATAATGTCAGTTGGGGGTCAGCAGGGGGACCTACTAAGCAGGGTACATAACTCCTTGAGATTAGGTGGAGAGATCCACCAATCAGTCCTGTCAGAAAATCCAGCAAGAGGAAGGTGTTTTAAGTGTGGAAGTGGCCTATTTGAATCCCTTTTGTTTGAGACCATGCTGCAAGGTGAGTGTGTTTTCTGTTCCTGTGAGTTTATCTTCTCTATGTCCTTTAACATTAGCTTATATTGGAGTTATCCTATGTAATGTGTGAAATAGAGTATGGTGAATGTGCTAGGATAGGTAGTATCTGCATTGTCACTACCTGGAGCTCGCATAAACGGAGCCTGGGTTTATTGAAGGTGGCAGTGTTGTTTGGGCTGAGAAAGCCTGTGAGTTTATCTTCTCTATCTCCTTTAACTTTCGCTTATATTGGAGTTATGCTTAGCCTGGTTCCAGACCATAGACCCTGCCCACTCAACTGAGTAGGCTTGCATCTCTGGTCTGGCATACTGCAATGAATTTGCGATTTATCTCGCCCAAACGATGGACGGACCAATGAACGCCGGGGGTGGGGGAGGGTCTAGCGATTAGCCAATCAGTGCCACGCTGATGTCAAGCTGTATGCCGGTGGGTAACTGGTGAGGATAGCAACAATGGTGACCGCTACAGATCCTACAGACCACATTAATGATGCTATCGAGGTATTTCGCCACTACTCTCGTTAATGGAGGACCAAATTAAGGAAGCTGCTAAACTGGATTTAACGGCGATGGCAGCTGGGCATGCACGACGACGGAGACATTTTGTCATGTTCGCTTGTTTTCGGCACCACCGAGGCATGGATACTAATGACGTCAGATTCTGGGTGAGTCGTTGATCTCTACTGATTGGTTAGGGAAAAATCAAATTCCCTCCCCCTTGTAAATCGCCTTCAGTGGAGGCAATGTCAGACTGAAGGTTCTGCGAGCTTCAGTCTGACACTCAGGCAAAGTTATGCTATGTAGCGTATGAAATAGAGTATGGTGAATGAACTAGGAAAGGTAGTATCAGCACTGTCTCTACCTGGAGCTCGCATGTACGGAGCCTGGGTTTGGTTGAAGGTGGCAGTACTGTTTGGGCTGAGAGAGCCATGCGTAAGTAAGGTAAAGGAGGTTATTGGGTTGGTGCGGGGAGCAGTGAGAGCTGGCATTAGGGGAGTGTCTCTGGGACGCCAGAGATCACTGTCTAGCCTCCTGGAGGTGTCGTGGGACAAACTAGACAAAACACTGGTGGAGGTTCCCACCCGATGACCCCAAAGAGATGATAGCAGGTAACAGTAGCTACATTTGAAGTTCTGCATAAAAAACGTGCAAATCACTGAACTATCCGAAACAATTTCCTGCCAATGTTTGACAATAAAAGCTCCCCCACTAGGTCACTGTAAAGCAAAGTCAGTGTATTGGTCAAAGTCATGGCTGTGATGGAAGTAGTCCCCCTTGAGAAATAAATAAAATTGAAATTGAAATATATAATTGAAAAATCGCCTCATGACATCCCGGTAGAAACGTACTTGTGTTACTATTGGGACATCATGAGGCATCCCCGACACAGTGTCGGTTGTCGTCTACAATTTAAAACAGACTCCACTGGTTCAACTTTTAAAAATCAAGGTAGGAATTTGCATGCAGCTTTTTAAGAAGTTCTAACTCTGGTATTTTTGAGTCAGTCCTATGAGTCTTTTAAAATCTGACAAAGTCAATTAGTTTAGTGTCACATATGTGATTTGCTTTTACCTCTAAGTTGAACCAACTTAATATTCATCCAAAAGTTGTGGTGATATGTAGTGATCAAATTATTTTAATTAAGGAATTCTATTTATTTCAATTCCATCCTACTCAAAAATATCGTTTTTTTAATTTTTATTTTGACCAACTTCTTAGAATAAGTTGTCAACTGACTAAAACACGTTGACAAAACAAACTTCATTTTTTTTATGCTGAAAACTTCTTCATTTAAAGAGTTATCTACTAACCCCATGAATCATTTCACGTGAAAAAAAATCTATTGGTTCAACAAAAATTAAGGTAACAATTTGCATGCAATTTTTAAGTAGTTCCAACTCTGTCATTTGTGAGCCAATCCAACAGTCTTTATAATTTGATGAATTGAATTAGTTTAGTACAACCGCCATGTTTTGCTTTGACCTCGAAAAACAGCTGAACCAAAAGTTGGTGATATTTAAGGTGATATTTAGTGGTCAAAGAGATATTCAAATTTATCTACCTTTATTACACCCAACTCAAAAATGGTAAGTATGTTTTCGATTTGACCAACTTCTTAAAATAAGCTGTAAACTGTAATGTAAAAAACATAGTTTTTTAATACTGAAAAACTTCTCTATTTTAAGTGTTATCCACTAGCCCTATAAATCATATTTTAGAGTGTGCTCTGTAGGGCTGTCAAAATTGCTCAAAAATTACGTTCGAATATTCCTTCTAAAAATAACTCATAGGTTCGAACCATTCAGAATTTTTTTTTTTTTCGCATTATGTCCACAAGAGGGCAAACTAATACAAGGAAACATAACTACTTGTAGGTATTTTTATTTCAACATAAACGTCTTTGAAAACATTTACATACCTACACATTAAAACACATAAAACAATTATCTATAACATTACGTTATAAACGGCCGTGGACCTCTAGCTCGCCACCCCTCTCTGACCCATCATGCAGTGCGTTCAGTGCAGCGTCCCAGGCCAACGCCCACTCGCAAAGAGGACAGCTGCAGTGGTGTTTTTTTTCCCTCCACAATTGAATATCAATTTTCACATTCGAAGGTCCATTTTTTTTTCAAATTCGAATTTAAATTCCAATTTAGAATATTCGTTGACAGCCCTAGTGCTCTGACACACTACACAGGATAAAATTATCAATAATCACACATAACACTGATTATCACTCACAATTTAAGCTGACAGTAGGATGGCCGGCTGTAGTCTGAACTAGGCATTAGAATTTCCTTATGCAAATTAACAACTCACCTGCTGGCACCAGGAAAAGAGATGCAAAACCTGTGATTTGTAAAGGAACAGGGAAACTGAGGGGTTGTTGATGATATTTATAAAGTTGATGGCACGGCAAGCTACATCTACTATTTGTATTTACAGTACTTGATTTAAAGTTTTCTGTATATAAACAACCAAGTGTTTTTCAGTATTTTTGGCTAATATCTTTCATAAGTGTTTGGTACAGGCACAAGCCAACCATCCACATACTCACATTTACACCTGATGTCCTCTAAGAAGAAAGCTTTCTGCTGACCTGTCCTTTTGACTCTCACAAAAATAGTCTTAGATGCATTGTTAAGATGCATGTCGCTGAATATCAGGTTTGATGCCATACAGGTGGACCACAATGATTGGACGAGCCTGGCACAGACAGTTGGATGTACAAAACAGTTCTCTTTGAAAAGCAAAATCAAGTGTATTTCTCCATAGCAGCCGTTCTTGAGTTTAATAACACAGTCCGTCTTGTCGGACTTCTTAGCGTTAATCGATTGATAATGTAGAAGGAACACCCCTTGTGAACTCTCCCAAAACCGAAAGTAAGGGAACAGGGGTGAGATGGGTCACGCGGAGGGTCAAATGTTTACGACTCTGCCCCCGGTCTCACCCAAGTCTTGATAAATGCTCCTTTCAGCCATCCTGATGCCAAGAGGGGTAAAAAGGTCACTTGAGACTCCTCCAGGTCCCGGATGTCGATTAACATCTTAAAAGAATTCATCTTGGGGCAACACAGATTGACGACCAGATCAGGGTCGTGTCTTACCAAGTTTCTATTGTAACCAACTTGAAATGTCTCTTGGAGGTTTTTCTGTTTTGTAGGTCAAAGTATCAGTGAATTATGAGTTCATGTTTTTAATCCCTAATTTAACATGAAGCCATATTGCCCTCTTGTGATGATAGTTAGGGAGGATTCCCTTAAGAAATCCCATATTATATTTAGAGTTAAAATAGAGTTGGATTGATTAATCAACTTGTTTTGATGAATATGTGCCTTCTCATTTTGTTTTATTGTAACTGCAGGTAAGTCTACAGTGTGTGTATTAGAAACATTTATACTTGTGTTCCGCTGATATATGCAGCATAATAATCATATTAAATTTAATTTGATGTTAAGAGCCGATTTTGACCATAATGGGAAGAGTATGTGTCTATCGTGCGTAACATGCTAAAGTATATAATCTCACAAATTAAAGTTTCATTTAAAGTTCATTAAGTTTCCTCCAGAATAAAGTAATGTATAGACTAAGAGACCCGCCCTGCTTTGGACACACCCCGTCAAGCTAGTGGGATAAAACTATTGAGCTTGGCGCATCTCCTCACTTTTTTTTTACTCCTTCTACTTCTTCTTCTTACTTACTTACTTTCTTCTTTCTTTCCTTTTTCCTTTTTACTTCTTTTACTTTAATTTCTACTTTTTCTTCTTCTTTCTTTTGCCATCCCTCCTTCTAGTTATATTCTTTATGTCTGAAGCTGTTACGCTGTTAAACTCAGTTCCTGCGTAACTTTCTTTTCTTACGATCGAAATTATTTTAAACTTTTAAGTTTTCCTCGACACGTCCAGGATTGTTTTGCCTGTCCTGAGGTTTCTTTCTTTTTGTCTGTGCCTTCAGTAACATTATAGCTGAAGCGACAAAGCCAGCCTATTGCAACATTTTTTTTCTACATGTTGATAATAACTTTGATAATAATATTGAGCGGCCGACGAGATTGTTTTCAACTTTATTATAAGCAGGGGTGGGTAGAGTACTGAAAATCTGTACTCAAGTAAAAGTACAATTACTGACAAAAAATTACTCAAGTAGAAGTAAAATTACTATTTGAGAAACCTACTCAAGTAAAAGTAAAAAGTACCTGGTTAATAATTTACTCAAGTACAGGTTACTTTCCGTTTGAATATTTTTTAGGGTGTGCGGACCAGTGCAAAATAATGAAAAAACAGCCCTTGATAAAACTTTTTTTTAATGAAGCAGGTACCAATCTTCCACTCTCCATCTCCTTCACTCTACCCAGGTACCAATCTTCCACTCTCCATCTCCTTCACTCTACCCCTCTTTTCCTTACCTAACCTCTTCTTTCTCCATTTCCCTATCTGTAATTTGAGTGGATGACCTTGCTTTAAAAACAGAAACAACATCCCAACTTCTTTGTCTTTTCTACGTCTTTTTCGCTGTTAACAAAATAAATAAAAACCAATAAAATAAATAAGAAACCATTCAATATATGGTAAACAATAGCACTATAATGTTCCCAAGTTCCATCCACAAATGTGTTTGTAAAGGTATAACAGGTCCCTGTAGGACTTTCCTGCCAGATCACCAGGTGTCAGGTGAACTATTTTACAAATGACCATAACAGTAACAAAATGAAAATCCCATCTCTCCCTTGTTTTGTAAAAAATATGTCCTAAACTGGGATTATATGTGCATAAATCTCTAATATGCTAACTTAGTTGGCTCTTTTCAAACAAAAAGAAGCTCTTCATTTCGACCTGGCTCCGGTCATTTTTTTTGTGTACACGGGTTTCACCGCTGGGTGGTGCTATTGCATTATACCAGTAAAGCCCCAGTTATCCGAACGGGCCATTTAACCAACAGTTACAGGCCGCCACACAGAAATCTCACCATTCCGACGGTCCGCCATCCCGAATTCTGGTCCCTGAGTCCTGACAGTGAGCTATGGCGAGCCTGTAGAAGCTGTATTTCCCATGTATGTCAGCGATTTTCACCGGGGACGTACGCGAGTAATTCAGGCTGACTTTACCTGTTTTTCAGCGAACTCTTCTGGTAATTTTATTAAAAGGGATGGCATATAGGTCCACAGTAACTTATTATTTTTATTATTATTATTGTTATTATTATTGGCTCTTATAAGAGTGGGCTACAATGAGTACCGGGCCTTCAAATCACAGCATCCGCGGTGAGAGGACACGGACTGTGTGCGCTTGCGTGTCAAGGCGATCACGGATATTTGATGTGGGAAAGATGTAGCCAGATGTATTACCTGTTTTAGCTACGTGGCTGTCCGTCCGTCCGTCCGTCCGTCCGTAGCACGAGTCATGTGCACCACTTCACCACCGACCTGTGCGTAAAAGCGCACCCCTCCTTGAGGCAATGAATGAGGAAATAATCGCCCCGGCGTTTAATCAGACCGGCATTTAATACGCAAAATGGGGTCAAACCCCCGGCGGCTATTTGGAAATATACGGTAGTTGTAACGAAGGTAAATGGCAAATGTAGTGAAGTAAAAAGTAGATTACTGGCTTAAAAAAATACTTGAGTAAGAGTATAAGTACAGTTTTAAAAAAGGAACTTAAAAAGTACTTGTTCCTCAAAAAAACTACTTTTTTACTCATGTGCGTTACTTGTAACGTGTTACTACCCACCCCGATTATAAGTGAGTTGCCACAGCTAAATAGATAAACTGCTGTTCGACCTGCTGCTCTATCAAAGTTTCATCAGAGCCAGCAGCTGCCAGCCACTTGTCCCAGTGGTTCTTTTGCCAAACCAAGAGAACCGACGTTTGAGGGCCACCTGAAGGACGTCGCAGTCAGGCTCAACCGCTCCTCCTCCACTGTGTTCCAGCCAATTTCATTCTGCTGGGAAGTCCGGGAGCCGCAAAGCGACAGTACAGGGTCCTCGGAGAAACATTCGCCTGATTCAACGCTGCTAAGAAAGTAGGCAAAGAATTTCCCTCACCTGATGCAGCCGCTGTGTTGTGATAAGAGTTGATGTCGAATAGGAGACTAAATTATCCTGATCTTAATTTAGATTTCCTTAGGTAAATGGTTTTGCGCATCTCTGCGTTCCCAATTTATCTATAGTCACATACTCTCTCTCACTATCACCAGACTAAATAACTGACAAAAGTGTTACCTCTTGTCTTGATCCATTTATACATACTGTTGTTTTTATGTTATTTCGTATCATCCTCCATTATTTACCACACATTTAGCCTAAATAAATCTTAATTTATCACCAAGTCGTTGTCTGTGTATATGTCTTTTGAGCAGGAGCTAAGATCATTGTATAGAGACTCATAACCCAGATACAGAGATTGAGTCATTATTGATAAGTGTGCTGACAAATTAATAATTGGTTTACGGAGTTATTAATTTGATTAGTCGCTTCCCTCATTAGGAGGGTGGTGCCCCAAACTTTATTACAAGTGCAAACATTCTCTAAAGGTATTGCTCCTGTGTCCGTTACTATAGCTGTCATAAGCTTCTATTGGTCTGACATCATTGCCATTGCCATCTTTTACAGGTCCGAGCTTGGCTAATTACTCACCAAAATCTGATTGTCGGCTAAAAACTAAAGAACTAAGGTGTCTGGGTATAGGCTGCCAAAAGAGAAACCTCTGGCAAATTTGTATAGGGTCATTACCTATGCCATTGAGCAGAGCCCTTAAATATCCATTGTCTCTCTAACTTAATTCACTGGGCTTACTGCCAGCAACTTTTAAGGTGGAACGTTAACTTGACGACATTAATCAATTGACACACCTTAAATATTCCATATGACAAGTTTGACCATTACTTTAGATTTTATATGACATACACTTTTAGTAATGAGTGGATCTTCAAACTTTGGCCAGGTTATGTGACACAGTATATTCTAATCCTCATTTGGAGAAAAAAAAAAGCGTTGTGGAGCATCTTTCCTGTGGGCTACAGCAACACTTATTCCGTGGGCTTGCCTGAGAAGGACTAAATCCACAAACCAGCTATTTTTAAATTATCAATTGAGAGAGACTCTCTTTATTTTGTTTTGAATATGTCGTTGTGCAGCCTCGTTCTATTGACGATAAACGAGGTGTAGACTTCCATCTGTGTTACCGGTAATGAGGAAATACAGTGAGTGCTGGACAGAGCAGTGAGTGACAACAACCCCGCCCACATTTAAGAGTACTGTTTGCGGTGGGTCTAGGTACCATGTCTGAAGGGTTACTTTAGGTTCCAAAGGTACCATACCGAAAGTGTTTGGTGGAAACAGAGCTTAAGACCCCCTTTAGCCTCCTGATAGGTCCTGCAGGAATTTGTGCTTGCAACACATATGTGCCCCTGCAAATTTTGTAATAAGCACTTATTTCTAACCTGGAAATCCAGATGCCCCGCCCCTAGCAAATTTGAATTTGCACTGCACGGGAATCTGGCCCCGACGAGCAGAGCCCGCTGAATCGCCAATCAGACCAATCAGATAAGTTGATCTGACAGAGGCGGGCTCTGGGCGGGCGTAACATGATGACGACAGCGCTGTGCCGTAGGAGTCGAAAAGTAAACAGCCAAGATGGCAGCTGCTGAAGGACCACATCCATTCAATTTAGCTTTGGAAGAAACGCTAAGCCAACTACACTTATCTTTTTCCTTGAGAGAGGAGCAGTAGACTGCCCTAGAAGCCTTCGCTTCCAGGAAGGACGTTTTTGCTGTTTTGCCGACGGGATACAGCAAAAGCATAATATATCAGTTGGCCCCACTGTTCGGCAAACAGGGGCTTAGTGCAATGAATACGTCACCTTGTTTTTTGCTCTGATTGGTCATCGTGCTATCCAATAGCGTGCGGTGGCATTTGAAATGCCTCAGTTAGTGCCGCCGCTTGGTTAGGAAGGGTGTATTGGTGAGGGCCAGACTCAAAATCTTTCTAGATTTGAGTCTGGATTTCCAGGCTAACTGATTTCTACAATGAGAAATCAAATTCAGAACCACTGTTAAGAGCAAAATACTCAGAACTCAACATCTACTAGCCTTAATGGTCTGATTGTCGATCAACATGTATTCTGTCCCTGATTCGTGTGCCATCTATACACCACTGACAGATAGCTAACAGACAGGATTCAGAGAAAGTCGAACACAGTAGTAGATATCAAGGCAATTGAATCAAACGCAACTGGACTTAGTTTTGTCTTAGAAGTCGTTTCACCTCTTATCCAAGAGGCTTCATCAGTTCATGCTTGTCTGACTAGGCTGGAGTCTGACAAACTAGTGTGGAAAACCCAGGTATTTAACCTCTGAGTAGGTCTTCACAAGGCCAATGATGTCATTGGTTCGTTAGTGCTCCAATGGTGTGTCAACAACGGTCGTTGAAACTTCTGCTGCAACGGTGGTCGACGGTGTCAGACTAGTTCCACCCTAGTCAGACAAGCATGGACTGATGAAGCCTCTTGGATAAGAGGTGAAACGTCTTCTAAGACAAAACTAAGTCCAGCTGCATTCGATTCAATTGCCTTGAGATAACTATGATCTGGATAAATGAGAATATCCACAGGCACGGTAGTAGAGTTAAGGTGTTTTACTGAGTCCTTTTTCTCTTCTTTCCATTCTTTTTGTAAAACTGAAATAAACACAAGTTACAAGGCTTTGGTTACAAGCAATTCTCGAAAATATAGCACAAATGAATTTTCATTCCTTATGTACACATGCTATGACAACAAGCTACTTTTTTTTTTTTTACTTTTAGCATTTTTACCCTTAAATGAAATTATCACAAAGTAGTTCGTTTTTAACTCAAACATATGCATTCTAAATTATAATTATGCACATTTGCACAAAACACAGAAAAGGTAATGAAACTTACAAGCAAAGGCTCTCCAAGGCAAAAAAGAGAAGAAAAAGGGGAGAGGAGCTGTCTGTCTGACCGCATGGAGAAATTCTTGCACACTGCACTTTTCCTGGCTGACTTCTAACCTCGGACTCACATGATCTGAACTGACCACTCAGCAACATTTTGCTATCAATAATGTTTTATACCACAAACTGCCACAAGGTGGGGCTAAAAAGAAAGAATTTGAGGCCACAGAATGTGTGTCATGACAACATGTATTCTCTGGCAGCACTCTGAGGCTGTGTATTGGCTTCAATGTGCCCTTAAACCATGTCTAACCCCATATAAACCATAACCTGTTAAACCAGTTTACCCATGCCTTTATTATCTTGTTTTGATCTTTCTGTTGCAGCAACAGTTAGGTTCATTAAACCATGTGATCTCTGTCAGTGCAGGGAGGGGACAGTTATTATACAACGGCCCAAGTATCTAGTGAACCAGAGAAGTGGATCAACTTGACTTCAAAAGTAGGGAAAAAACATAAGTACATCTTAATTGACAAATACAATATTCTTTCCATTGATTCATTAAGTAAAATATTCTGCTACACAAATGAGAAATAATGGTTGTGCAGATATGTGTAGAAAAGGTAGGAAAGAGGTAGAACATTTAGGTTAATGGTCTCTGTGGTTTAAGGACCAAAGGGACGCCTTGCTACTCTTATTGAGACACTGCAGGCCAGAGTCCTGCATGGTCCCTTTTTGAAAACCTGCACCTGCACATACTTGTAAAGCTCACTACCAGAACCAACAGGCTACCTGACAATATGTCAAAGTCAAAGTCAGACCCATGGTCAAAAGTTGTCACAATGACATTTAAGGTGTGCTGATTGATTCACATGATCAGCTCATGCATTGAGTAACATTACAAGTAAATGTCTCACCTTAAAAGTTGCAGTCGGCCCAGTGAATTAAGTTATTTTTTTCTCAGATTATAGCTGCTGCAAGAGGCAACAAAACATCCTTTCATTTTATAGTTACAGTCTAATAAAACTCTCCACGGTATGAACAGTGGTTACATGAGCCTCAAAACCAGCCACAACTCAGCCCTGAGCAGAGTGACCGTCCTCTATTGACCAATCAACAGACTGCTGTGTTCATAGCTCCACCTTTTAGTACCAGATCTGTGTGCTAGGTACCAACAGAGGGGGAACCAAAAATGGGGACGGTGCAGAGCGGTTCTGTTGGTACCATCCACAACTTTTCACAGTGGAAATGGAAAAACAGCGTATTGAACTGAACTGTAGTGTACTGCTCGGTGGAAACAGGGCTTATGTCTCTGGTTTGAATCCAACTACCTCACACCCCCACCCTTCTCCCCATATTTTCTGTTTGCCTCTGATCTATACTCACTTGAAAGCAAAAATGTCTAAAATTTCTCCCCAACAGAGGGGTGATCAAAAATGGGGACGGTTAGGAACGGTTCCATTGGTACCATCCACAACTTTTCACAGTAGAAACAGAAAAATGCGTACTGAAAGGAACTGAACCGTACCGTACTGCTCTGTGGAAGTGGGGCTTTATTGTGCTCAATTTTAGGTTCATGCTAGTATTTTAGTTTCTACATGTTGACATGCTTTAATGGTCAGAAACATTTAATTTTCCTCATGCTGTCTGTGCTGGAAAACCTGTATTCACCCTCTGTCTGAGAAAGCTCAGTTGTAGCGCATGTCTCTTGAAGCCCTTCTCCCAAAAAAGCCCAGTCTGCTTTGATTGGTCAGTGTTTCCAGGTCTTCCACATCTCAGCGTCTCTGTACCATCATTGCCGATCAAGCATGATGAACCTGTTATATTTTTTTATCATGTCTGTTGGAGTAACATTACTTTGACTGTTTGTCTCCACATAATGCTTAAATAGCTAAATGCTAACATCTGCATGTTAAAAAACTGATGTTGTTTATGTATGTTTATATATTTGCCATCCAAATATTTTCTAAATACTCAAATCTGAATCAAAATGGTGACCGACAGACTTCCCTGAAGCCGTGCCACTAGCACGGCTTAAAAAAGCCCAAATCGTGTTGTATGCTACCCATAACAAAGCTCAGCAAAAGTAGTAATAATATTTTACTGCAGTTAGCGTGCAATTCATGTACTGAGGTGTCATACTAGATTTCAGACATACTAAAAACTGCACATACAGTCAGTAGGCGATTTGAGTGGGAACGTCATCCCCCTTGTGAGCAAAATGACAAAAATTCCTCTTGCTAACCTGCCATACCTCTCCAGCCTGGTCAAGGCCCAAGACACTGTTGGAAAGATCCTGCACTTACTCATGATATCAGTTTTTTTTGCACTGCAAATATTACCCAAATATGTTACATTACTAACTGTGGCAGTCCCATGATTCTGCAAGAAAAAGACCTTTAGGTTTGTAAGTAAGTAAGTAAATTTATTTATATAGCACT
This sequence comes from Epinephelus moara, assembly GCF_006386435.1. Lineage (NCBI taxonomy): Eukaryota > Metazoa > Chordata > Actinopteri > Perciformes > Serranidae > Epinephelus > Epinephelus moara. The sequence continues at coordinate 24,539,800 of NC_065523.1, read as the reverse complement.
TCTCACAGAGAGGACTCACAAAGTGCTTCACAAGATAAAATACAAAAAATACGATAACAGAAACAGTGCAAAACACAGTGCAGTGAAATACAGAGATGATACAATGGACAATTAATGGAACGCAAGTCTAAACAGATGTGTTTTTAACTGCTTTTTAAAAATGTCCATGGAAGAGGCCGCTCTCAGCTCATGAGGTAGTGCATTCCACCATTTCGGTGCAACAGCCTTAAAGGCTCTATCACCTTTCGTCTTTAATCTTGTGTGAGGGACAGTAAGTAGGTGGCCTTCAGCGGACCGCAGTGACCTGACAGGACAGTGAAAGGACACCAGATCCGTCAAGTATGCAGGTGCTTGACCATGGAGGGCTCTGTAAGTGATGGTTAGAATCTTGTGCTGGATCCTGAAATTAACAGGGAGCCAGTGCAGGGATGCCAGGACTGGAGTGATGTGAGTGAACTTATGAGATCTGGACAGAAGCCTGGCGGCAGCGTTCTGGACTAGTTGGAGGCGGTCTAATGAAGTTTTATTGAGACAGGTGAAAAGAGAATTACAGTAATCCAGACGTGAGGAAATAAAAGCATGGATGATCATTTCTAGCTCGGAATAAGTTAACATGGATCTGAGTTTGGAAATGTTTTTGAGGTGGAAAAAGCAGGAGCAAGTTGGAAATGTTTTTGAGGTGGAAAAAGCAGGAGCAAGTGACAGTCTTGATGTGGTCATCGAAGAGCATGGCCTGATCAAATGTGACCCCAAGGTTTCTCAACTTGGGGTCACATTTGCACTGAGGGACCCTAAGCAGCTGGCCACTTTAGATGCTGAGGCGTCAGGTGCAATAATTAAAATCTTAGTTTTAGCTGCGTTCAACTGAAGGGAGTTATTAGCCATCCAGTCCTTAATTACATTCATACAATCGTACAATACAGTCCTTTGCATGCAAACTGCGTTTACATTGACACACAACACACAGTACACAAACAACAATACACAAAGTCTTTTCTAAAGACTTACAAGTACACATGGTGTACAATAAGACAAAGTACCGGAATGCTGTGTTTGCGACCACCATGCAGGCATCGGCCACTACTAAGCCCGGCAGCGTAAAGTGCAAAGAGAAGTTAAAAGAAAGTTAAAGGAGAGTTGGACAGTTAAAATAATTTAACTGAAAATAAAAAATAAGTTAAAAACTAAATTTAAAAGGAGACCATGTTTAGACTGGGGCTATTCCTCACTACGGAGGGAACAGGGCTGGTTTTTTGTTCAGGAGTGCTATGGATGTAGGTATAAAAGAGAGTTTGTATCTGTTGCCTTTATACCTGCTAGCCCTGTAGCGTCTGCCTGAAGGCAGGAGCTGGTATTCTGGCAGTAGTTACGCTTTTATACTCTCACGATCAAAGTTATTTTAAACTTTTAAGTTTTGCTTATTAAGTTTTCTTTTATCACCAGTGTTTTCAACGTTAATAATAACTTTGATAACAATATCGAACGGCCAATGATATTGATTTCATCATTATTATGAGCGAGTAATTATAACAAAGTAGACAAGTGACGTGGGGGTACCCACAGGACACCACAGGTTCAACCGCTCCCCCCACTACAGTGCGCCAGCTGGTGCCATTCTGTTGGAAAATCTGGGAGTTGCAAAGTGAAAGTTTGGGGCCCCAGGAGAAACGTCTGCATGGTTTGCTGCTAAGAAAGGAGGCAACGAACTCCCCTCACAGGTGACCCGCTGGGCAGTGGTAAGACCTGATGTCAAATAGGAGATTTAATTATCTTATCTAAATATTTATCTAATTCCTTAGATAAATATTTTGCACATTCCTGCGTTCCCCATTTATCTTAACATACTCTCTCACTACACATTCCTGCGTTCCCCATTTATCTTAACATACTCTCTCACTATCGCCAAATTAAATATCTCACACGAGTGTTACTTCTTGTTTAATCCATTGTACATACTGTTTGTGTTATTCATATTTTGGAGTGCACTGACTGATGAGTGGGTAACAAAAAGTGACGCTGATAAATGTGCAGAATTACACAATCTTTACACACTGACATGCTCTGTTTCACAAACACCAAGAATGTGAACAAGCCTGTCATAATGTCTAACGTACTGTGGTATAATTTACCAAAGGACAATATATTTACAACAACTACTTGGACACCAGATAGATAGCATTTGTGGTGTCTGTTACTGTAAGAGCTTGGGTACTGTAATGTAGCTTTATGTCAGGAAACTTAGCTTTAGGTAAGAACTTTTAGAGTTTTCAGTTAGAGGATTTAGACAAGAACAATGTTGGAAAATCTGTTGTTTATCTTACAGTCAAAATTAATGTTAATATAAACCAACATAAACCACAGAGAAGTCAAACTACATGTGGCACTCACTTTATTGAGATGTATTATGAGACAGCATACAATATCACACACATTTATGCATTTAAAATCAATGTAGATTAAAACACAACAATTGTTGAGTAAATAACAATAAGCCAAAAATGCTAGTTTATTACTATAATCTAAACTAGTTCTCTCTACTTCCTATATATGAATGAAAACATACACAAGTCATTATTTTGTAGTAAGCAACAGTTTTGTCCTTGAACATGAAAGAAAAACATCAAGATCACTCTTTGAAAAGTCTGTGTCAGATCTAACTCACAGCATGTATTGTAAAGAAGGTTCAAGGTTAAAGTGAGACACCCAAAATATCATTAAAATTTCATCACGCTGGTCTCAATCGATCAAAGTGAAACAAATGAAATAAAAACATGTAAAAAACATGCACATATTCAAAACCAAGAAAAAAAAGTTTAATTAAACCCACACCATAAAAACCACTATAGCCCCGTTTCCACCAAACACTTTCGGTATGGTACCTTTGGAACCAAAAGTAACCCTTCAGACATGGTACCTAGACCCTAGCGTTTCCACTGCAAACAGTACTTTTAAATGTGGGCGGGGTTGTTGTCACTCACTGCTCCGTCCAGCACTCACTGTATTTCACAGAACGAGGCTGCAGGCAGACATTTTCAGAACAAAATAAAACAGGCTGCAGCGAGAGTCTCTCTCCATGGGATATTTAAAAATAGCAAGTTTGTGAATTTAGTCCTTCTCAGGCAAGCTGAGCGGTTTAGTGTTGCTGTAGCCCACAGGAATGATGCTGCACGGTACTTTTTTTTTTCTCTGAGTAAGGACAGGAATATATGCAGTTCAAATAACCTGGTCAAAAATTAATATATATATGAACATCTGAAGATCCACTCATTACTAAAAGTGTATGTCATATAAAAACTCAAGAAATGGTCAAAGTTGTCATAGTGACATTTAAGGTGTGCTGATGGATTCATGTCGTCAGCTGAGTTAAGTTTTTTTTTCTCCGACTCCAGCTGCTGCGAGAGGCAGCAACACATCCTTTCATTTTATAATTACAGTCTAATAAAACTCTCCATGTTGTGAACAGTGGTTACATGAGCCTCAAAACCAGCCACAACTCAGCCCTGAGCAGAGTGACCGTCCTCTATTGACCAATCAACAGACTGCAGTGTTCACAGCTCCACCTTTTAGTACCAGATCTGTCTGCTAGTTACCCCAACAGAGGGGGGACCAAACATGGGGACGGTACAGAACGGTTCCATTGGTACCATCCACAGCTTTTGAGGGTGGAAATTGAAAACAACGTACCAAACTGAACTGTACCATACTGCTCGGTGGAAATGGGGCGTCTCTGGTTTGAATCCAGCTCCCTCCACCCTTCTCCCCACATTTTCTGTCTGCCTCTGATCTATAATCACTTGAAAGCAAAAATGTCTAAAATTTCTCTGCATGTAATACACAACAACAAGCAAACTCAAAGTACATTAAAAACTCAAAAAGAACAAGGATACGATAACTTGACAAAAATGGTTGAGATCAAATCCAGAGGTGTCATGTCTCTGAGGGATCGGTGTGCCCACAGGGACCTTCAGTGGGTGATCAGGCATCTGCTGATTCTCTCCACTGAGCAAACCTGAAACGTCCACCAGAGAGACAAACAGTGAAGTTGTGACATTGAACAGTAATGAATTACAGCAGGGCTGTCATATCATCTCTCCCATCATCGACTTTGATCATCAGTTTCACTAAAACTTACCTATGCACACGTCATGAATGGGTTGCTGGGACGGGTGGATCAGCACTAGTATAATTAAAAGCATTGTTAGCATTATTCAGAACAGTTCATAGTCAAAGAATTATGTGGGTGTTTTAACAACAGTTTTACCTCATCGGTGGTGGTGCTTCAATTGAGTTTTCCTTCAGTTGATCACAGTAGTTCTTCACCATCTGGAGCTCCACTGAAACATCTGCGAAAAAAAACAAACAAACATATTGTTCACCAGTGCACTATCAATTATGAAAATGTGGTGACTTATTCATTTCAATTAAATATTTTCAATTTAAATGTTCCATTTCAGCTTGTTCTCACTCCCAACTCGTCAAATACCACCACTTTGTCAATGACTTTGGCGACAGGTACAGACATATAGAGGCACCTTTCGCTAAGGTATGATACGCACTGGGCAGCGGCTATTTCTGATGCTGCTGGCAACTGCCGCAGTATAAATAGCCAAAAAGCCCCTATAGGGCAGGTGAGAGGGTGGATGGGACAAACAAACACCGGACACACACCTGGTAGTTCACTGTCCGTGTGAAACCAAAACTCAGTGGAGTTATTAAAAACGTAGTTGCGAGTATACGTAGCACGCAACAGTAGTGACATATGTCACATGATGTATTTCATGTGATGCGACGCTACATGAGGAAGAACTGTACTTATTTTAGGCCAAACAATGATGTTTTTTCTAAACCTAACCAGGGACTTTTTTTTGCCTAAACTTAAGAAAATAAACCAAAAGCGAGGTGTTTTACCTTTGTATTAAGTTTATTTTGAGAAAGACTGTATGCATGTTATGAGCAGACCTGTACATTTTCCTGAGAAAATGAAAATGTATTTTAAAAAGACATAATGTAAGTAATAAGGGTCAAATGAGACGAATGTCCAAAACCGACACAGGAGGCTACCTAGCACGTCATATTTTGACGTTTAGATCCACTGACAAAACAGCGGTATTTGACAAGTTGGGATGAGAGTGCGTTGTCCATTTACCTGGGATTGAGTCACCATCTGTATTGAGTGACAGCTCGATTGATTCCTGCATTGTGTTCTCCAGTTCCCCCAGGATCAGCTCCTAAATGAACAAATTCTTCATCACTCTTCACTCACAAAGCCAAATATTGTGTTCAAGATGAACTAAATCTAACATGAATGAACTGTTTAGATGTGTGTTCAGAGGGCAGCTCAGACTGGGCATATTGGCTAATGAGGGGTTTAAGCTCAAAGGGCTAAAGCCTTATTGTTTCTGTATCAGTTTATTATTACAATTATTATTGTTATTATTTTTCTTCAGAATTTTCCTGTGAGATGGTGCATCATAGACGAAGCAAATTTTCCCCAATGACTGGACGTTATGTGCAGTTGCTGCCAAAGAAATATAACTCCAAGCAGCCTGATGGGGCCACTATAATTAAACGTTAACTTCAATAGTTGTTACTCATACATCGTAAGTGGGATTGGCTTGAAATGCGATGCACAAGTCCAGCTCAGTGTGTCCTACAAAAAAGCCTCAAAACCTATCAGGGTCAGCAGGTAAGATTTTTAGTGATTTTGAATTTTTGAAAAACACATTTTTTGACATCTTCTTGTCTGATCCAGTTTGTACCAAATTTTCTATGGATCATCGCTGGACCAAGCCTGTCACCCAGCCCTGTCCCTGCCACCTCACCGTCCCTATGATTGCGCAATTGATCTGCTGCCTGGTGCGCCGCTTCTCTCCAGCTGTCTCTACAACTTGTCTTGCCCCGAGAGGGAGGCGATGGAGAAATACATCACGGATTCTCTCGCTGCCGGGTTAATCGACCTTCCTCCCCTCCGCTTTTTCTTTGTGGAAAAGAAGGCTAAAACCCTATGGCCCTGCGCTGACTTCCGTGGCCTGAACAACATCACAGTAAAAAACAAATATCCTCTTCCTTTGATTAATTCGACTAGTGACTATAGTAATGTTGCCTCTATCAGACTCACTTCTGTCAATGTGGTGTTCTGTTGGTCAGCTGAGGCAGACAAGGCCTTCACAAAATTGAAACTCTTTACTTCTGCACCTGTTTTGATTCAGCCTGACCCCAGTAAACAGTTCATCATGGAAGTCGATGCTCCTGACGCTGGGGTTGGGGTAGTGTTGTCACAGTATGTTGGTCCTAATAATCGCTTGCACCCCTGCACCTTTTTCTCCCGCCGTCTGTCTTCCACAGAGCGCAACTACGATGTGGGTAACTGCAAGCTATTAGCTGTAAAGATGGCCTTGGGAGAATGGAGACACTGGCTGGAGGTGGCTGAAGTACCATTCCTGGTCTGGAGTGACCATAAAACCCTTGCTTATATCCAAGCTGCCAAAAGGCTGAACTCCTGCCAAGCCAGATGGGCCCTCTTCTTCAGCAGGTTCAATTTCACTTTCACCTACCGCCCTGGGTCCTGGAATGTCCCGCCAGGACTCCCCTGAAGATTACTATCCTGCCCCAGACACTTTGTCGTTCAGCTCACTTGGGGTATTAAGAAAACTGTGAGGGAGGCCCAGCTGCAGCAGCCTGACCCAGGTAATGGCCCACCTAACAGACTGTTCGTCCCTGACTCTGTGCGTTCACAGGTGCTGCAGTGGGTTCATACCTCCTCTTTCGCCTGCCATCCCGGAGCCAGGCGCATGCTGGAGCTGCTTAAGCACCACTTCTGGTGGCCCACCATGGACAAGGATGCCCGTGAGTACGTGGCAGCCTGTGTCACCTGCGCATGGAGTAAGGCCTCCCATCAGGCCCCTGCTGGTTTGCTCCGCCCTCTACCCATCCCTGGCCAGCCCTGGTCCCACATAGCAAAGGACTTTGTCACGGGTCTCCCTGCCTCCAGAGGTAAAAGTGTAATTTTAACTATGGTGGATCGCTTTTCAAAAGTCGCTCACTTTGTGGCGCTTCCCAGTTTGCCTTCTGCTCTTAGAACTGCTGAGCTCCTCACTGAACATGTAATCCGTCTGCATGGCATTCCCCTGGACATTGTTTCTGACCGTGGCCCCCAGTTTATTTCTCGAGTCTGGAAAGCCTTCTGCACGGCCATGGGGGCCATGGTCAGCCTGTCTTCTGGTTATCACCCCCTTAGACTAATGGCCAGACAGAGCAGGCAAACCACGACCTGGAGTCAGCCCTACGCTGTATGGTGGAGGCTAACCCTTCCACCTGGAGTGACCACCTTCCCTGAGTGGAGTACTTGCACAATTCATTGGTCTGCTCTGCCACTCAGCTGTCACCCTTTGAGGCTCTCTGGGGTACCAGCCCCCCCTGTTCCCCTGCCAGGAAGGCGACCTTGCTGTGCCCTCCGTCCAGGATCACATCTGCCGCTGCAGGAAGGTCTGGCAAGACACCCACACTGCCCTGAACACACTCAGGAGACCACCCAACCCTCAGCTAATAGGCACAGGAACCCAGCCCCTCTTTACCAACCAGGTCAGTAAGTCTGGCTTTCTTCCAAAAATAGCTCCCGACCTCATAGTCTCGCTCACCAGACCTTTCTCAAGAAAAGAAAGGTCTGGCTGCGCCGACTCTCACTTTAAGATTGGAGAAAAAAACGCCCCGGCTTTTTTTATTTCTTTCAACCAATCACAATCGTTGCCACAGCAACGGTGCGCTTGCAAAAATATTGCGGGGGGACACAGGTTTTGGTGTAACACACCCACAAAAATATCGCCTACAGGACGCGAACCATGGCAGAAAAATGGCTATATCCCCGCAAGATCAAACTGCTACACAACCGGAGGTGGTAGGGCGGGACTTCAGCGGGTGGCTCATTCCGCCCAATGAGAGGCTGATCTATGCAGCGAACTTCCGCCCACTCAGACTATCGACCTCATTACCTCCACCTGCTACCATTCCCAGCTGACTGTGAGTCCACTGATGACCTCTCCACTTCTCCTGCTGCATTTAAACCCGGTCTCTGCATTCACTCTTCACCAGTTCGTCCAGTTTCCCTCATTGGTAACGCCCCGCCACTAAACCAGTTTTTGATTTAGTAAAACAGTGATTTTTTTGTGCTTATTTACTTTTTGATCACAGCTTTTTTCTTTTCTTTTGTTCCAGTCCGGCAACTCTCCATTTCCGCCTCACCCAGCCCGTCTGTCAGTCCCCTCTGGTCTCCCTCCCTAGATTCCCTCACCTGGCCTGGCTCCCCGACTTCCCCCAGAATCCATCTCCCAAACCTGTGTGTTCTTTTGGAATAAACATTTGAAGTCTGCATTGTGGGTTCAGTCCGTCCTTTAAGCACTGCTTAACAATATGAGGTATTAAAAAAATGTGACAAACCATCAAGTTTCTCAGATGCTTCAACATAACATTTTTCGCCCTCTGAAACATGATGTCCTTTGAATCTCGTACATGCTTCTCAAGGGTGGTCTTCATGTTTTTCAGAGAGTCCCGTCCTCTAATTTCTGCTGCTTCTAAAATAAACAGTTAAATTATGTCAAATTTTTCAGCACAATCACGATAAAGATAAGTATGTAGTAATATTGTGTCAGGTTGTATATGTCACGGTCTACTATCTTACCTCTGTAGCATTCTTTCATGTTTTCCTCGATTGTCTCCATCAGACTGTTGTAGATCATTTTCTTTAGCTCCCGGATGATTTTATTTAGATTTGTCTTCATTTTTTCTTCCTTAGAGAGACCACAAATTATACAGATTCTTAATTCTTTATTCAGGATCCCCGTTAGTTGTTACCACAGTAACAGTATCAGGATCCCCGTTAGTTGTTACCACAGTAACAACTCTTCCAGGGGTCCACACAAAATGCAAAAACAAGACAAGTCAATAAATGATCACATCATTATGTAGGTCAGGAGACATTATACAGGATGGTGACTATTAAACAGCATCATTACTACACAGGTGTGCCTTGGGATGATCACGATAAAAGGCCACTTTTGATGTTTACGTTCACGGGCAACAGTTCTCGTGGACATCCCTGCAGTCACCATGCCAACAGCAGGCTCCATCAAAACCTGTGCCATCTGTGTCATTGTGTTGTGTCATAAAACTGCACACTTTAAAGTTGCCTTTATCTGTGACCATCCCAAGGCACACCTGTGTCGTAATGATGCTGTTTAATCAGCATCTTGATATGCCTATGTCACACCTGTCGAGTGGATGCATTATCTTAGAAAAGAAGAAGTGCCCATTAACACGGATTTGAACAAATTTGAGAGATATATCTACTGAGAGTATAACAAGTCTTAGATCTTTAACTTAAACCTGTGGAAAATGGGAGCAAAAACAAGTGTTGCATTTAATTTTGTTTATTATACTTTTTTGATATAATAATGGAATAATGAATAAGACGGTACCATCGTCAACTTTTACCTCTGTCTTGAGAAATATCAGTTGTAGTTCGACATCTTTGTACTCTTGCCTCTCTCTCATCAGCCTCTCTGTTTCAAGTGAAAACGAGTTGATGCTCCCGTTGAATGGTCCACATTTTGCTTCATTTCTGAAACATGTTAACAGTTTGAAATGTTTTATAAATGAGGTGTTCACAAGTTTGTATTTTGATAATATAGTTTGTATTAAAGGAGTTATATGTAAGAAATAAAAAGCAAATAGTCGTAAAATCCTCCTAATATGTCACAGAGACTAAGGAATAATGTTCATATGACATACTGATCTCACCGACAACAATAGTACAGCCAGAATATTCGCATTTAAAAAACATTTTTACAGTCCGCAAATCATGTTTTTGTTTTGAATTTGTGTTTTGGCCTGTTGCGCCACCCACCACCGTCTACCAGTCACGCAG
>NC_065523.1:24437359-24529289 GCF_006386435.1 Epinephelus moara | reverse complement strand
GATTTCCCGCCATTTTACTATTTTATCCACTTCGCTTCAACCAATCACCACCAAAATTTTATCATCTGTTCCTTGTCCCATTATCAACCCTTCTTGAAAATGTCATCAAAATCCGTTCATAACTTTTTGAGTTATTTTGCAGACAAACAGACCAACGCCGGCGAAAACATAACCTCCTTGGCGGAGGTAATAAATATAAAAGTTTATTTTCAACAAAGTATAATGGAAAAAAGGAAAGAAATGCTTTGAGTAATTAAAAATTATTAACTTCCCAATTTAAATTTACAGTTTCAGTGCACAGATTACATTTTTTTTCACTCCCCAGTATTGTTGCGGCACCAGCCACAAAAATCCAGCACTGTTTGGGCTCGATTAATTACTGTTGTTATGCAGCTTCTATGTACAACAAAAATTCTGTAAATCGACAATCTTGATAACTAAAACTTCTGTATGGTGACATCTGCGTGCAAGAACTTTGTCTTTGACTTTGTCGTGTTTTCACTTAATGCGAGCATTAATATTAGCTGACTTATTTAAACATTATTTTCTGTCAATCACAAAGACAATGAAAGATGTTTTATCAGGGTGTGTGTCCATAAAGTGTTTTTCTCTGTCAGGAAAGTGTTTGCAGGCCGCTGGGGAGCACCTCATCAAATAAGTGTTCCCAGCACGTGGACAGACTTCACAGCTAACAACAAGCTTAAAACATGTATGTCAATAAAACACAACACCCACCAGCAAAATTCAGTGCCCAGCTGATCAAGGGCCCATTCCATTAAAACAAGTTTACCAAATAAGCCAGGCCGGTTAGTCTGACTCATTTTCAGTTTATTCCAACACATTCTCACTACATCCTTGTCACATATTGACATTTGGTCATGGACCACATCCGCATACGACATTCTGGAATACTGTGTCAAGTTCTGCCTGTTAGATGCATTATCTTCTTCCAAAATACATTTCCGTTAAAAAAAAATACATGTTTACATACAGTCTCTTTCAAAATAAACGCACTACGTTGGTACAAAATCGCAAATTGATGTTTTTTTTCCTTCAACAACAAACACACATGGTTGGGTTTAGGCAATAAAAACACATGGTTAGGTTTAAGAAAACTGAACAGGGTTTGGCTTTTGAATTTTACAGGATGTGAGCACTGCTCTCTCAGGTGAAAGTCGGTGTTTGTTGGAGCCATGTACCACCCTTCCAGCCTGCCCCAGTTGGACTTTCGCCACCTTAACTTTCATCCTTGTCCCACTGTGTTTCCCCCTGATGCCACCGGGTGCCTTTTAAACTATAATGGCAACTGACCGCCCATCATGCCGATATTAAAGGGCGCCTATTTTCGTTGGTTTCTGACACTGCAAATAACCTGGACTGGGGCAGGCTAACTGTCAGGCTAAGCCTGAGTTGTTGATTAATAACCAAAGTTCCTGTAACACTGACACGAAAACTATGACTTAACCATTGACTTTCTCAGGAGCTGCCATATTATTTTATTTAACCACTATCAGTCAAAAAATGTAAGTATATAAAAAACTTAAACAAATACATCAAATAAATGATACAATGATAGATTATATGATATAGACCAAAATGTGTGTTTAGTTTTTTGGTATGTGAAATTAAATGATAAATAAAAAAATAATTTTAAGTCCATATTACCCTAATAGAATGGTAAAAGCTACATAAACAACTCAATTGCAAAAAATCCATTGACCAGAAATGTCAAAAAAGTAAACTCAGATGTTTTTTAGTGGGTGTATGGTTTTATAATGAAATAAGTAGAGGTTTAGACTTTTGCCCCAACTTATTTGTTTAGTTCATTCAGGTTCGGCACTTTTTGTAGCACACTTTATGAAACAGGCCCCTGCCTCCACAAATGCTGAACTGTCTTTGTTGTGATATTTTTTCTCTGACGTTTCAAGATGCTGGGTGCAGCACCTTCATGTTCTCTCCTCATTGGGAACAACTGAATAGAGAAGCTGCCACTCAAAAAAAAGGCTCTATGGACACTGACTTGATCTTACCCCTGCTCTACTTCTGGCCCCTTGAATCAGAGAGAGAATCCCGTGAGCTCCTGACACATAGTGTAATGTCTCTGAGTGACAGTCATTGAGCTCTTGCAGGAATTCCTGAAGTCTGGGTATTTCTGTGAAAAAATCAGATTACATCTTACATACTTAAACTACATACTTAAATTCAAAAATTCAATTAGTTATTTTTGTTTTAGTTAAAGTGGTGAAAGTAAACTAAAACAAAACATGTGTTGGAGCTGTTGTACATTTTCTGTTATCCACAGAGTGCTCATATACAGTATGAGACGTCACCTACCAGTTTCCTCTGGCGTCAGACGTTTTTGCTTCAGAAACTCTTTGGAGCTCACTGTGAAGACTTTGAAACTTTCATAACTGAAATGTTTCTGAAAAAAAGGGTTTGATTTCACATCAGGCTTGCAGTTGTAGAAAATTGTTGTGTTACATTTTCTGTCAGTCTATTCAACTCACCTTAAACTCCTTGAGTTTTCTGAACTCTTTGTTCACTGTGTCCTTGGCTTGTATGTTGTTTTGAAATATGAGAGCACGAACAGCATCTTTTGAACTGTAAAAAAATATAGTTAGAGACTGCTATTTTAGTTTAATCAGTTGTGTTGAGTTTGCAATTAGCTGTTGATTTCTACAGGAATTTCCTTGAAATAACTCATTTTAAGTCAAATACTGTATAATACTCGTTCCACAGCATTGCCAACACATATGCAAAAAAAATATTCAGAAAATTCAGGAATTGTGTGCTATGTGTGCTCAGAGATTTGGCTAGCTTTTTTTTATGAAAGTCGCAATAAACTGTGTAGAATTTCCCATTCAAAGTGATTGGAGATCGTCGAGAAATCAACTTAAAATCACTCCTCTTTGAGGCCATACTAAACTACTTTCATGTAGAAAAATGATTCAAAGTTTAAATGGCTCATGAAACTCTGGACTTTATTGGACCAAATCAGCAGTTTACATTTCATATTATTTGTCTATGGCACAGAGCTAGAGTGGTGACATCATCACTAGTGTGGAGGAGCTGGAAGATCTTCTTAAAATTAATACATCAAAATGTAGGAAAAGTTATGACGGTCACAGAAATGTGAAAAAAGAAAAGAAGCCAGCACTCACAAATGTCCTTTTGGTAAATTTAATAAATCGACTTGGGTGGCGTTACCAGAAACACAGACGTTTCGACAGAAAGTCTTCTTCAGTGTGTAACTCAGATTATGGAAGTGGCGTTTAAATACGCTAGAAGCAATCAGTGCAGGTGTGTGGAAAGACAATTTACACTTCCTGTGGAAAGACAATTTACACTTCCGCCATACAATATAGTGCCAACTCACAGGCAAAGAAAAACACACAGAAATGTGACAATGGAATCACACACACTTACACATTTGGCTCACTGAGCCTCTAAGTAAAGGGAGAGCCTTTTTTTCTCATTCACGCCTATGTAAACTGAGACGAGGAATTTCTCAAAAAGAGCTGGGGGCATACATTCTCTAACCTGCAACCATGATCACATTGTTGACACCACAAACATAAAGAAGACATCTACTCGTTCGGGAGGATCTCCTCTCTCTGTTTGTATCCATACGTTGATGATTGGACTCATGGTTTTGGCAGGAAAATTAGGTGTTTGAGAGGTTTCAACTCCATTAAAACAGCTGCCTGCTCTGAGCTGCTGACTGGCCCTCCTAATTAATTACCATAGCAATGACCACTGACACACAAACTCACAGACATGTTGGTGTGTCTCAGAGGACAGTAGCTGAAACTTCATTTTAAAGAACATGTTAACATTATATATCATTGTTTTCCATCTATCATATCCTACAGCCTTTACTGCTAATACTACTGCTGCTACTTTTGGGATTATGAATGTTAAATACATATTGTAACATATTGTAGATACATACAATATTATACACACATAGTGCACAGTACCTGTCATACATGTACTATGTATTACATATAGTTTACAATACTTGTAGTAGGCAGTACATAATAATGACTCAGCTACTGCTACTAATAGTACTTAATAGTACTGTCAGAATTTCTTGGAAAATGTTCTAGTTATTTATTTATTAACCTATTATTAGGAACTTTATGTTCTATATATGTTGAACTGGCTTATTATATTCATATTCAGCCAAAACCTGGAAGTCAGCTGTGCTCAGTAAGTGTGTTTACATGTGCACGAGTACTCTGATTAAAATCTTTTGTCATGTAAACATAATATGATGATGGAGAATGTTAGAGGGGCACAGTTTTTGCAATTTTGCTTGTTTTGGAGGCACAGTTTCAGATTTTGAAAACCTCTGCCCCTGAACTAACAACATAGTATGCTAACAGTCATGGATGGATTACTGAATGGGCCTACCAGGCACAGGCCCAGGGGCCCCTCTGGCCTTCACCTGCAAAATGTCACTCAAATTAACACGTACTGTCCAGGAAGACTCAAAATGACCACAAAGACACACAAACAGACCACAGAGGGATGCAAAACAACCACAACAACAGAAGCCAGAACCACCTCAAAGTCTGTTTGTCCTGTTTGTACATAAGAGAGGTGGTATGGCCTTTTGCATATCTGTGCCCAGGGGCCCTTTGTCTCATAACTCATTTTTTTGCTGCAACAATTTATTTGTATTTGCTTGTGTTTTCCTGTTGAGCTCTTGGCCACCATATGCATGTCTGCTTAGGATATTATATTAAACTATTTACTTTTGGCACCTTAAATCACTTACTGATCATCCATATCTCCATGAACATCAGACTTGGTGCAGATAAAGTGGATGCGCTGACACTCGCCACCATTTCCGATGAGGCTACTGGCACTTTTCAGGATGTCCCAGGCTTCACGCTCTGCTGCTGCTCGATTAATTTCAGTCACAATCCACACAGTAGAGCAACTTCCAACAACCTGAAGGGACGTAATAACAAGTTAATAATAAATAATCAATTATCAGTGCTTTGTAAAAAGCACTGTTAAGTTTCCAGATAACAGAGTAAGACACAATAAACAGCACTACATGTGAATAAATTACCCCTTTCCACATCTTGTCTCTGCTCTTGTTACGGTCCCCATTTCCAGGAAGATCCACAAGTGTGACATGCTGGAGAAGATCATTGTTAGGCACCCTCACAGTCACACACTTCACCAGGGGCCAACACCACCTCTTTACTTCTTTTCCTTCTCCATTGTTTGATTCACTTCTTGTGTATTTGACTAATTTTGCAGATAGCTCTTTAGCCTGCAATCAACAATACAATCAGATTAAGGCAACGTAAGACAAATTCATTTGTATGCACAAACTCCAACTTCAAGGTGCTTTACAAATTGCAATTGAGAACCGCTATCATTAAAGGGACAACAAAAGAAAAAAGACAAAATTAGTTACATAAATAGGCCTAGTAATAAACATGAAATTGAGACAAAGTCCAGTTTTGGGTGACAGTACCAGTCTTAATAATTTATTCAATGCTAATTGGTGAACAGGTTCTAACATAGCTTAACTTAAAAAACTTTCCCTAACTTTCTCAATAGCAGAACCTTTAAATTTAAACAGCCAGATTTTGATAGAGCCAGGGATTATCTATGTTATTACAAGTATGTGTATCATACGTAGAAGAGTAATGCAGCTTCCCTGTGTTTCATGTTGACCCTTGACATTCTGCAGATCCCAGTCTGAAGACCTGAGCATTCTTGAAGGTTCATATGGATATACCATGTTAGGAACATAATAAGGTCCTAATCCCTTTAATGGTAATATTTTGGTCGAGCAGATATAGGCATAATGCCTTTAGTTTTGTTTTTCAAAAAACTCTGGTGGCTGAATTTGAACAAGGTTTAGTCCCTTTTGTAATAGTTGAACGTGCTGCAGATCATGCATGAATATTCACTTTTCAAGATCCTGATAAGACATGAGTTCTCTAACTCTGGCTATAATTTTCAAAATATAAAAGTCTGATAGTGTAAATAATTCAATATGACTGCTAAAATTTGGATCCAAGCCCGAGTACTCAATCTCACCTGTCTTACAGTTTTTAAAGACACAGGGTCAAGGTGTGCAATAATAAGTCTTTCATTATGGCCACCAAACACAATCACCTCAGTTCTGTCTTTATTTAGCAAACCTATGATTTACTCAATGACAGTGACAGTGACAACTGTCATCTGACAGTGATTCAATGGGAAAATGTGAAAGAGAAATAGATTTGTGGTTCATCAGCATAAGTGCAAAAAGAAGAGAAGTGAGCCAAGTACTGATCCTTGTGGTGCTCCGCGGGTCCCGCTGGATAGTTAAGTTGCTTACTGAGATAAAATAATTACTATTAGTACGAGAGAGATCAACCCAGCTGTTCAACCTGTCTATCAGTAAGGTGTTACCACTTGGTCATTTAATAATATTGAGATTGTATTATTTAGCAAAGATGGACTAAGTCCATCCATCCGTTTTTGTAACCGCTTATCCTCTTGAGGGTCATGGGGAGTTGGAGCCTATCCCAGCTGACATTGGGTGAGAGGCAGGGTACACTCTGGACAGGTCGCCAGACTATCGCAGGGCTGACACATAGAGACAGACAACCATTCACACTTACATTCACACCTACAGACAATTTAGAGTCACCAATTAACCTGCATGTCTTTGGACTGTGGGAAGAAGCTGGAGTACCCAGAGAAAACCCACGTTGACACAGAGAACATGCAAACTTGGCACAGAAGACTTAGACTTAGACTTCTTTAATGTCCATCAAACTTTACATAAAATGGAAATTTGTCTTTGACAGTGGCATAAAAAACACACACAACACAGACAACACTATGCACAATAGATACATATAAATAAGAATAAATATAAGTAAAATAGAAGGGCTCCCTCCTGGGATTGAACCAGGAACCCCCTTGCTGTGAGGCAACAGTGCTAACCGCCACACCACTGTGCCACCCTGGACCAAGTCAGGTAGGTTAAATAAAGCAAAAAAGCCCAAAACAAATATATATATATATATATATATATATATATGTATATGTGTGTGTGTGTGTGTGTGTGTGTGTGTGTGTCATATAAGATTTATTTTGTCTTACTCACTGATTCAGATGTCAAAAGCTTTCTCTTTGATTGGAGAAATTCAGGAACTTCTTTGAAATACTTGTTTTCCATAAGGTTTTCAGGGGTTTTGCCTTTCCACTCTTCTCCATACAGCACTGACAGCTTGTCAACAGTGTCACGATAATCCTGGTCATCTTGTTGATCATTTTCCTGATCATTTTCCTGATCTGTATTATCTCCAAGGAAATTCAACAAGAACCACAACTCATCTTTCCATTCCTAAAAATAAGATAATTTATTTCAGTTTAAATAAATATCATGTGATGTAATGAGAAACTATATTTTTGCAGCTACATCATAACTTTTCAGTTTGCTTCAAGTGAACATAAACACAGTATATTCAACTAATTTTACCTCTTTTGTAATGAACTCAATGTCTGCCTCATATTTTTGGTTCTGCATGTTAGCCTCCACTTTAATCATGACTGTGGTACATGCTTTGACACTCCCAGAAGGCAAGAGATTCTTCTCTCCAATGACGGCATTTATCAGAGAGCTCTTTCCAGCCCCGGTTTTACCAAAGACACCGACCAGTTCCCTCTTTTCGATTTCCAAGTCGTTAATTTTCTTTCTGTTGTACAAGAGGTTGAACATGAGTTAACTCATTAATTTAGAAAACAAACACTGAAAGAACGTGTCAACATAGAAAAACATCTACGGTATGACCAGCCTAGTCAAACAGCTGTAATCAATATTTTCATATTAACTGGTTCAAATGACGACTTGTATGTGAGCAGGGTCACCAAGAGATGACACCACACAGAGTTATCACCAGACTTTGAGGTTCCCCTCAGCTTTACAGGGCTTTATATCGTCTTTCGCTCATTGGTTTCAGTTTTTCAGCCTGAAACTTCACTTTTTTGACCAACTCTCATCAGACCCACTTTTGGACACAGCAAGCAGCTGATTTCAGCCAAAACACTAAATAATAATAAGTCACTGTGGTACCTGGCAGACACCACCAAAATTATGGGGTGCCGTTTGTAAAGTGGCTCACGCTGAAAATAACATCAACATTTTGCCACATTTAGCTTCAAACAATGATTAAAAAAGTGTTGTGAATTTTTTAACGTCACCTTTTACCACATTTACAGCAATATTTGTTAACTTAGAAATATATTAAATAGTTAAATCTGAATATTAAATCTAAAACCTAAATGTTAAATGTTAAATCTAAATATTAAATCTAAATCTAAATGTTAAATCTAAATGTTAAATCTAAATGCTAAATCTAAATGCTAAATCTAGATATTAAATCTAAATCTAAATCTTAAATCTAAATGCTAAATATAAATATAAATGTTCAATCTAAATGTTCTTGGTGAAACTAAATATTTAGCTAATATGCAAATTCACACTGCCGCTTACCGGAAGTACCAAAATAAAAGCTCGAGATGGTCAGACTGTGTTTACAGTATCAAATAACGAATTAAAACTAACTTACTGGGGGAAATGAACACTTGAACATACATTAGCGTGATAATAACTACCTAAAATAACAAGAAACATGTTTGGAGAAATTTTATTTGATGTGTACTTTGTGTTGTTAGTGTCCCTTCGGAGGGAATCACCTTGATGTTTACACATACTTCCGGGTAGAAAACCAGCAGAGTTTAACTACATATATATATATGATTATCTCACATTTTTCACGTCACTATATCACCGTTTAGACTAATCTGGTGTTTGTAAAGTCTATAAACACAATGACTGAACAAATATTACTATCACGTTCTGAAATTAATAACGTGGTTATCGTAGATTAGCGGGGCTAACGGTTAGCTGTTAGCCCCGTTAGTGGTGTCTGTAATGACTCATTAACTCTAAACGGTCCGTGAAAAAAAAAAAAAAATTCCAGCAGATGTCTTAGTTACATTTAGATTTAACATTTAGATTTAGATTTAGCATTTAATTTTAACATTTAGATTTAGCATTTAGATTTAGATTTAATATTTAGATTTAGATTTAGCATTTAGATTTAACATTTAGATTAAGATTTAATATTTAGATTTAACATTTAACATTTAGGTGCCACATTTAATATTTATATTTAACTATTTAATGTATTTCTAAGTTAACAAATATTGTTGTGAATGTGGTAAAAGGTGACGTTAAAAAATTCACAACACTTTTTTAAACATTGTTTGAAGCTAAATGTGGCAAAATATTGATGTTATTTTCAGCGTGAGCCACTTTACAAACGGCACCCCATACAAAATAGCAACTAGCTTGTGAACATTAAGTATATAGCACCTAAAGAGCCAGATGTTACGTTCAGGGGGGGAAAAATGAGCTAAAATGAAAGTGAATAATAATTTTACCTGTCTGCATTAGTCTTCGTAGCTTAGCGCCACAAAAGGGTGTAAGCTTTTTATGAAGATTTAGCGCCACAAAAGGGTGTAAGCTTTTTATGAAGATTGATGCACTGTTAGTCTTGCAGTCAAATATTTTATACCCATACTGTGCGTGATTGTGACCGTCACCCACCCTCCCTGGAGACTAGCCTATCAGCCTTTATTGGAAAAACTTCCTAATATGAGCCAGAGAGGGCCGTGTTACACCATAGTGTGTCAAGGGGAAAGTAAGGGACAAGCAGGGGGAATTGAGGGACAGGTGCTTAAGTCCTGAGTTATATAGCGGCAGTGCATGCAGAGAAGAAGGAGTAAAAAAAAAAAAAAAAAATAAATAAATAAAACAGAGGAGAAACAGGCAGTGTAGCTGATGTATTGTGGCCTTGAGGTTGTTGTGCTCCATACAGATTACCGAAAATAAACAAATAAATGTATAATAAAGAAAAGAAAAAGAAAAAAAAGGTGGTAGGTTTGAGAAGCAACTGAGCCCCTTTTGAGTGATCCCATCGGTTCTTTGCGATGTGTCACGGAGCTGAAGTATAGAACATGCATGCGTGTATTTGAACCCTCCCAATGTGTTTATGAGAACCATCACCAGGGTCCAGGGCCAATGTCCCAGCCCAGCAGGGGAAGGCGGCCGATAAGGCCGTGGGACACCACGCAGGCCCAAGGACCCGGGGCGGCAATGGCTAGCACCCCCAGAGAGCCAGAGACGCACCCCAGATGGGCAGTGCAGGAAGGCCCGCCCACCCACCGCCCAACGCAGAAACCGGGATCCAGGGGACCGCGAAGGGCCCCCTGCCCAAACCCCCCCGGGACGGACCCCGACCAACACACAGGAGAGAGCGACCCACCACGAGCAGCCAATCCCCCATCGGGACCCCATAGCAGAGGGCCCGAAAACCACAGCCGGTCAGGAGGCAGAACTCCGGCAGGAACCCACAGAGCCCCCAGGGCGCCACCCAGCCACAGGGTGGTACAATTCTGTAAATATTCTTGGATGCAGTGCCTGACAGCTCTCCAGGAGACATTTTACAGCTGTTGCAGTTTGGCCTTTAAACACGTTTGGCTTTGTTTGTTGAGAGCTTACTGACACACAAGCAAGTAAATGTGGCAAACGTGATAGCTACGTAGCTTCTGATGGTGCCCATATCTTATGTGCTTAGAAATTGAGTCTGTGATGTGAAAACCATTCAAGGTAGACTGACGTTCTATAAGACCTGGGTTCAGTTTCACAAAGATAGACTTTGACTATGGCTTTGATCAAACTAACAGTCAAGCTTCAGATAAACATCTAATGATGTCACAAAGCTATATAGTCCTGGGCTATCTTCAGTAGGACTAATTTGCTATGACTTCCGGATAATTCTGAGTTAAGACTATTTTTTTTAAAACTACGATAGGTGGCAAACCAAGCAACCGTATCAAACTGCGCAGCTTCCTTCACTCCTGCAGAACATTTACCTCCTGAAATACATCAGCAGTTACAAGGAAAACTGGTGAAACTGAGTGTAGAGTGTAACAATAGAAAAGCCTTCCAGAGCAAAAAAAAAATCTCAAGGCAGTACAGACCTGCTGAGATGCTGTGGTTTTAGAATGTGGCAGGACTCTCACTGCTGTATATTTCAAACAGGTTTACTACTATCTATAAAATCTCTATTTTAGATGCCGCTGGTCAGTCGACAGTTACCATGGAAACACGACTTTCAGTTCTGAAATAGCTTCAGGGAAAGTTGGAAAACTTTTTAGGCTTTAAATAAGTCAGTGCGTATTTGTCTATGAAACTGAGTGAAACCAAGTCCATACAGTATACCAAAGAATATGGAATATGAAAAACTCAACACTTACTTGAGGAACTGTTCGAGCTTGTTGTCTTGGTCTGGTAGTTTTTTTTGGACATAGCTCATGATGTTTTTCACATCAGACAGTATAAAGCCTTCTGTTAGAGTAAAAGCAGAGAACCATTCAGCAGGAACCAGTGTCTAAAGTTAGCAGAAATGCATAATCAGGTGTCTTGTTATATAAAAGAGGAGAAAAAGAATATTGGACCATGAGAGACACAGAGTGTATTATCTGGGTTAAGACATTATCCAGTTAAAGTCTGATTTGTTATTTACTTACTTATGGTTGCATTTAATACTTAATTTTTTTAATTTAAAGTCAAGGTAAAGAAAAATCAATAATTTCTTTCTTCACACATTATACATTTTAGAAAATACTTGTTGAAAATGGGGAAAGACGGAGAACTGTGTAGTACTGCATTGTGGAGTTAGACTGGTAAATAGTTTTTCACCATTTCTGTGTTCAGGATTTTTGGGTGGGCCTAAAATAATGGCTTGATGACACAATGGAGCCTTCGTCATCAACATATAAAAACTACATCACCAGCTACTAACATTAGGGCTTGCAGTAGTATTTACTGCAGCTACTAACATTAGGGCTTGCAGTAGTATTTACTGAGGCCAAGATATTAACAGACATTTTCTATAGAAGCACATAAAGGTACATACAAAGTATAACCCTATGGTAGGCTGCCATTGTTTAGAAAGTATTAGAAATACCTGAGTATTCACATCGTTGTTTTCTGGTTGGTGATTGCCATTTGCTGGACTCGCCCTGAAGATCCAACTTTCTCTTTCCTTATTGGATAACAAAAGTTTGTTGCATGTGTTCTCTCACAAAACTGAAACATGGTCTCAATATACTAAACAAACATTTAAACGTAACACTTTTTTTTTTAGCTCCAAATTTTTAACAGGTTTGAGTTAAAGATCAAAGACTTTTTACATTTTAGATTGGCGCCTCAAAGGCAATGTGCAGTCTCTAAAATGTGTTTTTCACAATCACACAACTCACTGCCACAGATCTGCCAAGTTTTGAGGGTTTGTGCTGTTGGCATGCTGACTACACAAATGTCGACCAGAGCTGTTGCCTTAGAACTTAATGTTCATTTCAATACCATAAGATTTCTCCAATGTCGTTTCCCTAAATTTGGAAGTACATCTAACCAACCAAACAACTGCACAAGTCAGTTGTAATGACATACTGTTATCAGGAAAAGATTTGTGCAGAAATTCTTTGGTTGCATTAGCTTTTCTGTTGGCTGGTCTCACATGATCTTGCAGGTTAAGACTTTGGATGTAGAGGTCCTAGGCTGATGTGGTTATATGTGGTTCATGTTGTGAGGCTGGTTGGATGTACTGCCAAATTAAGGGAAACAACTAGGGATGCGCAGAGACGTCATTATCTGTATCTGTATCTGTATCTGTATCTGTATTTGTATCTGTTCAGCCAGCAAAATTATCTGTATCTGTGTTTGTATTCGGATAAAATCCGGAAGTGGGTGTGGCTTATACCGGAAGTTGTGTTACATTGTATTTTGTAACTTTATATTGATTGGCAATGCAATTTCTGAGCATTCAAAGCATCAAATTGATTTAATATTGGCATATAATAAGTTCGCATCAAATTGATTTAATATTGGCATATAATAAGTTCTGAAATATATTTCCATATCCTCATAATTCACTTTTTAATAATAATAATAATAATAATAATTATTATTATTATTATAATTATAATAATTATTATAATAATAATCTGTTTTGCATTGGGAATAGTTTATATAAGACATAGTTAAGAATAACACTGACCAGACAATTTGAACTAGGAAAATGAAGATTTAATGAACACACTCTTTTAAACATTTGTCACTGAGCTTTTTGTTAGGCAATAGGCTTAGGCCAGTCTCTAACATGGGTCAATGAATGATCAGTTTGGACTGGGAGGGAAAACAGCTTTACAAATGAAATCCACCAGTCACTTCGAAAAGCTCAAGGAAAAATATTTGTCGCTACAGGGGGGATCAAAATAAAATTAATAAATAAAATAATAATCAACCGGCCACCCTCCTCCTCTGATAAGTTAAGAACAGTCCCTTATCAGTGCATAAACCACACACATCATACAGCCCGGTTGGTATATTTTAGTATATTCCCTAATAGACCCACAGTGGGCTGGGTGCTAACAGTCACTGTGGAGCATGACACTAACGAAGAGGAAATTATTGGACCTGGAGCCGGGCTTCTCAGTCGCCGGTAAACGTTATCTTGCGGTGGCCATAGTGCTCCGCCATATTCCTGTCTGTGACCCCCGTTCAACCCACAACCGGCAGGATTCGCCTTTCGTTTCTGCTGCTGGTTGACTCGCATAGCGTGCTCCTGAATGTTTTCTTTTGCTCGCACAAAACTATTTTTAGTCCCAAATGCGAGTAAAATGCTCGCACCGTAGAGCTCTGAGCAGCCTATGGGACATAAGCAAGCAGGAGTAGGCTTAGCTACTGTCTAGTCTTAACCCAGCACAGGGTCAGTCGGTTACAGATACAGCTAGCTAACAAGTTAGAGTTACAGCACTACGGTAGCTGTGGATAACAGCAATGGATAATTGGATATAACCTGTGCCGGTGGAACGCGCTTTCAACTCCATTCCAAAGAAAGACCAGCTAACATTAGCCCTACACAAGATTAAGGAACTTGCTGCTTTGATGACCCTTCAACTTTAGGCTATCTGGCAGACAATGGGTGAGTGAAAATGTGTCTTACTGTCTCACTGTAAGCAGGCATAGCCAGTGTCTGATTTGTGTGATTAGCGTGGTGTTTCTCAACCACATGACCAAAAAAAAGGTGCATGACGCGCATGTTTTTTCCCATCTGAATAATAACTGGTATATTTGTATAAAAAAAATAACTGTTTCAAAGGCATTATTCGTGCCTATACGAATAACGTATTTGTATTTGGGCACACCCCTAGAAACAACATTATAGACAGCTTGTGGTAGTAAAATTAATTTTAAGTTGACAAGCAACAGCTCTGGTGGACATTCTTGCAGTCAGCATACCAATGACGCGCTCCCTCAAAAGGTGTGAGGTATGTGGTTTTCTGTGTTTTGTGTGAGTTGGATGGATTATCTTGGAAAAGGAGAAGTGTTCGCTAACAAGGAATTTAATTGATGTGTGACCAAAATTTGAGAGAAATGTATCTATTGACTTCATAAAAAGTCTTAGATCATTAACTTTAAGATACTGTGTATCTCACCTTTATCACTTGAAGCACTGGTGGATGGACGAACCTGAGGTTGAACATGTAAATTTGTGTTTGATCAAGAAAATATATTTCCATAGCATTTGTTCTCCAACAGGGCTCTACAGGCTTAAACACAATTTAGAATTCACACATTTGCATTTATGTTCTCATTCAGTCTGGGATGAGCCGGGTGAAACCCTGGGAAGTGGAGTCCAGAAAAGAGCTAACAGGTGATCAAGTTCAGTGTCCTTTTTCCCCCTAGTCAACATTGTGATTCAATGACATGATTCTCCAGTCAGAGTCTCAGTCTTTGTCTCAGGACTCTTCAGTGCCTAAAATGGAATAGTGACTTTTCCTAGGTGGGGCTACGGCACTGTACGTAACTCTGTATACTTTGGCCATTTTTCACTTCTTAAACATTTGGAAGTATTTGAAAGTATTTCTCCTGTCACAGAAACTGAAAGTGAAGTTTGTGTTTTGGATGTTATTATCACACTGTTGGTGATGTGTCCTTGTTTTTATTCTAGTACTCTGCACAGATTTGACACCTGACCGCCCACCCACCTGCTCTTATCCAACAACTCTCTGAAGCTCAGTCCGCCACATGGCACGACACAGCATGAAGGTCATTTTTAGGTTCATGAAATATACACAAATTCACAAATATGTAGGATATTACTACAGACCTAACTGTATTCTTATGTCACTTTGCTACGAGCTGGTCTGACTAGCTAGAATCTGGTGGGTGCATCTCTGGTGGTTGACCAGCCAACCTGGTTAAGTAGCCTTCTGGCTAGCAGTGTTGCCAGGTTGTACCGAACAGTCAATATTAGCCGAAAAGAAAATTATTTAAAAAAAATGTCTGCACTATGACGAACCAGGCCAAACTTTTGTCAACCCAGCAAATTCATTTATTCCATCCTAAAGCTGCCCAGTGGGGTGGAAAATCACCCGATCTGGCAACATTTATTGGAAAAATTGTCTGCCCCAGATGCAGCTGTTTTTGACATGTCAATGATACGACCACCAGGAAATCCTTTTATATTACACATATTGCCATCAGGCAGAGAAACGTACGCCCCTGCACACAGAGACAAAGACTATTTTTCATAATATATATCGCATGAAATAACTTTTTTTTTAAATTATTGTTTTAATTATCTTTTGCCCTCAGTTTATTGAATACAAAACAGACATCTGAAGAACATGATATTAGTTACAATACAACTGAGAACATGGCTGCCATGTCAAATAGTTGGGCAACAGTGCCTTAAATGATACTTAACTGTGTGAAACTGTTTTCAACTTACTTGAGCAGGAGAAACAACTGTTTCTGGATTTGTTGTGTTTTGTTCCCCCTAGTAACAAAAGAAAATAGTTGCAAATCAATAATAGTTAAAGTTGCTGTACGTCACTCTGGAGGAAGATAGTTGATCGTTGAGTCTCATTCCCAGGTCGTCAAACACAGACACTTTAGGTTGGTAGTTGGACTGAACAACGAACCCAAAGTGCCAGTATTTAACGCTCTGGGAATGAGACTCAGCGATCAACTATCTTCCTCCAGAGTGACGTACAGCACCTTTAGGAAATGTTTCATTCTCTTTAATGTAATTGTTATTTTTAATGTTATTGAGATTTTTGTATTATTTATTTAATTGTCTTTACAGTGCAGAACATTACCTTTAACAACTCTAGTCTCTTCTTGAATTTTGCCTTGGGTCCCTGTTTTGGGATCAAGGCAGCGATTTCTTCATCACCAAGACAGTAAAGACTTTCCGTGTCAATGCCTTCATCTGTCATCAAAAAATATTCATTTGAAACAAAGTCATGCAAAACCAAAACTAATTTCAAATTGCTGCAGAAATATATGATATGAGAAGGGAAATAGGTGTGAGCATTACAGCCACACAGTGCTGATAGCCTGGTTGTATGATTGTATTGATTGTATATTATCTTGGTGAAGATTTTCAGTCATCCAGGTCATGGTAATCTTAAGTGCTATATCGTACGCAACTGGACTTGCATTAGTTTCTTAAAGACCTTTCACCCTAGAGAGTCGACTCTGTAAGGGTTCACACCCACACAGAGTTTAAAGCTCAGCTGCCACTTGCCGCCTGCTCGTCAGCAGAGAAAAACAGATGAGACGAAACATAGCGATGTAACAGTGAGGAGGAGAGAACACAGGAGGCACAGAGCACCCATGGCCCAGGTAGCTCCCCCATCTTTCTAGGCTGCTGTGACAGATACACTGCAACATGGCCCCCCGTGGGTGAGGGGCTTGGGTGCAAATCCCAGAGAGGGCTTTGCATCAGCAGAAAGCCTTTGCTTGGGAGACAGAGAATATAGTGATTGTGCTTGTGAAAGCTGTCACAGTTGCTGGGATTAGCCTTCAGGCAGCCATCCCTTCCTGCCATGAAAGTTTTGGCAACAGACCAGTCTTTGCCTCCCTCTCCTGAAAGGGTTCTTGCAGGGGATCAGGAGGCAACACCTCCCCGCAATGGCACATGCCATTGGTGCTCAAAGCCCTGGTGAAGGATCCTTTCGAGCCTCTAGAGCGCTCCTCTCTGAAGACATTGTCATTCAAGACAGCTTTGCTGCTTGCGTTGACCTCAGCTAAGAGAGTGTGTGAACTAACCACCCAATTGATGCACCAAAGTTGCTCGCTGCTTTGTGGTGACAGCAATGGGGCTTCTCAGACCAAATCCCTCATTTGTTCCCAAGAACATAAGAAGTTTGTTCAGGTTGAGAGTAATGTGGTTGGATGCTTTTTGTGCTTCACCCTATGAGGGGGACAGGGTGGCAAAATTCCATCTGCTCTGCCCATTTCATGTGTTGGCATGTTATGTTGATCACACAGCCCCAATAAGATGCACTAACAGCTGTTTGTGTGCTTTGGTGATGGTGTGGCCAGTAAGGCCCTATCCAAGAAATACCTTGCAGGATGGCTTTGTAAGTACATCTCCCAAACCTACAGGCAGGGATACTCCCACTGGGATGGATGCACACTCCATAAGTGGTGTGACAGTGTTGGCCACCTTGTTCAGCAGAGTGAGTATCGAGGACATATACAGCAGTGTTGTTCTTTATGCCCTGTCCATTCATACGATTCTATCTCTTGGACATGTCAGGCTCCTTTTCGTGGTCTGTGCTCGCTGGAACGACACAGGACTGGTGAAAAGGGTTGGGTGTATGTCAGCTGTGTTGCACTTGACTCCCCTCTGAGTGTGATATCTTCATGTTCCTTGATGACCCTTGAAATGTGGTGTGCAGGGTGTCTGTTGCTTATCTTTCGACCCCTGCAAGGTTAGGCCAAGGCTTGACCCAGTTAGGTTGCTCACCACTTGGGTTGGCTGGGCTCCCTACTTCTTCGCTGTGGCCGCCTAGGTTACAAAGAGGTGGCCTGGCTACAGTAACTAACCTTTAGCTGGTCAGGATCAGTGAAGCTGGGTCGATGTTATGTCACAATAGGGCGTTCATTCAGCAGGCTCCACCCACTATAGCCCAAGACTTCAGTAAGGGTAGAGCATGTGTGAGAAAGAATGAAGGTTACGATATTGTAACCTTAGTTCTATTAGCACAGGCAGAGCCCTCTACCTTGGGGCCACTGCTCGATGAAGAGGGTGTAGGATGTTTGACAGCAGGTGCACCACCTATTATATACTGTGTTCAGGTAGGCATGTCCTACGCAAGCTTGAGATTAGTGATTAGTTAGAGTAATAGTAATATTAATCATAAAATGTACAAGATCTTTAGTCATACTGGCTTTTACTTTCTAAACACAGACAAGAATTGTCAGGATTTGTCAACACTGATCACTCCCTTTGTCTTAACACTGTAGCCCCTTTTACACTGCCAGATTTTCTGCGAATGTTGGGACGTTTTGCCGGCAAGCTGCGAGCATTCATACACACAGAGGCGGATTGGCGAGTTGATCCGAGGTGCCCAATTTTCCGCCTCATAGGGTAGTCATATTGGCGGAACCCTTTTAGTTTAAACAGACCAAGGCGGCCTTCCGCAACGGGAGGGGCTATTGATGACTTGTGGGAGGAGCTGTTGATGACGCTACAGGTGCGACCCACTGGCGGTGGATAAACAGGAAACAGCTGATAACAGGAATTAGCGAGCAGCTAGTAGCAAGCGGGAAACGCAAACCTGACAGACACTGTAAAGATGAGCCAAGCGGGAAACGCAAACCTGACAGACACTGTAAAGATGAGCAACTGGGGAGACAAGGAATTGTGTCTTCCTTGCCCTCGCAAACAAAGAGGCCATTAACTGTCAGATGACGGGGACGGTGAAGAACGGGCCGACTTAATCACAAGAGAGTTGCCGAAGGACTGACTAGCCGCGGCTTCCCTCCCACGTCACTGTTTACGTCACACGCTGAGCTACACGTTTTGTTACTTGCTCACGCCCCCCATTGCCCCATAAAAGGTGCATTCTGTATAAACAAAAGTAGGTATTTTGCCGCACTCCCCGATTTTGCTTTTATACTGCCAATGCTGAAAGAAGACTGATTGGGCTTTCCTGCAAATTTGTACAATTCCTGTTTTAAAAAGAGCTAATGACTGTCAATGAGAAGTCGGCACTGTGCTGCAGAAACATTTTTTATGTCTGTATTAGTAGATACCAACATTGTATAATATTTGTGCCCAACACAGAAGCATGGAAAGACATTTCAGTATTACCTCGAAATGTTTCTATCCACTCACTGAGACCCCATTCAGTTAATTTGTTCCGAACAAAATCATCCATGACCAAGAACAGCAACTGTAAGGTAAAGAGAAATAAACAAAAAATTATGTTTTGATCAACCATTACTGCTTGGCATTTTGGAAACAGTTACAATCAATTATAGTTCATTAAAGGAAAAGAAGGGGTCATGAGACTGATAATGGCATTCTGACAAGTGTCCTCAGCAAATATTTGGTGGAAAGTTACATCACAAATAACTGACCATCTGTCGTTTCTTTCTACTAGAGTCTGCTCTGCTTTTCACTTACCTGTCCACACATTTCAAACAGACATTTATTTACAGCACCATTAGCTTGTTGTAAATGTTAATATGTGAAAAGAAATCCAACCTTAACTAGAAAAGTTCACTCAGTAGAGTGCAGATCTCCGCCAGCCACCTGGGCTGATCGCTGCCACTAAAGACAATTGTTGTAATTCCAGCAGACACAGTGCAGAGTGTTTCAGAAGCTCCCAGAAAAAGAAACATGCCCCTAGTCTGTTTTTGACAGAGCCACGGTGTAACGACCAGAAACCCGGTAGGACTCAACAGCACGACTCAGAGGCAGGGATAACGTCCAAAATAATCCAACAATTTAATAGCAGCAAAAAGGTCCGGTACACAGAAGATCAATCCAATATCAGCAACCAAAACAGACAAGGAGTGGGCTAAAGGCAGAATCACTAGACTCTAAACACTAGAAAACTGACACGAGGAAAATTAATGCTGGAACGCTCGATACAAGGACAAAGGTGATCTGGCACAGAGGGAGAGGAAGACAAAGACTAAATACACACAAGTAGAGGAAGTAATGAGACACAGGTGTAATGAATTAGGGTGGGGCAGGTAATCACAGAAGCGGGAAACACACTGGGGCAGGAAGTGAAGCATCTGCAATGACAAGACGTGAGTATCACCAAAATAAAACAGGAAATGAACATAATAACCTGGGGGTATTCCAGAATGCGGGTTTAGTGAAAACTCTGAGTGTGTTAACCCTGAAATGAGGGAAACTCTGGGTTTTCAGTTCCAGTCAGAGAGGTGAGTCAAACTCTGAGTCAATCACCATGGCAACTGACTCTGAGAACCTAACCTGCTTGCTGGCAGGTTTTCTTTAAGAAACCCTGAGTTCACCCTGTCTCCTCCCTACTGCCGAGCCTGAAACAAGCTGATAGACAGACATGGGTTGTCCGTATGTAGAAAATCTGATCGATATCGAGGCAGAATTAATTTGCAATGCTGAGGATCTTCAGACCCCATTTAGGTGTGCTGTCATTCCCCAATGACTATCTAATGACTTTAGTTGTTATTTTATCTCAGACATGTTAGGATGTTACATACCTTGACATGTTTCGGCGGAAACTTCCACCTTACTCAGAAGTGTCACTTGGTGGAGGTTGTGACGCGTCTTTATCAGCTGATCTGTCAATCAGCCGATATTAGGGACGCTCCAGGACGCTGCTCCAGGTGTGGGAGAGCATGTATGCTCCCTTGTCTCTGTTCATCGTCCCTGGGCCCCGCTTCCTTATTTCAATGGCCTCCCTGATCCAGTGCCAGTATTTGCTGTCCTCGGTGCGTATGACTCTGGCTTTGTCCCAGTCCATAAGATGATTTTCCCATTTTCCCTTTTCTTTTATTGATCTTGTTTGTCTTATTTTTGTCTCCTTCTCACATTCCTTTTGATGTTCTTTTTTACGTGTGCTGAAGCTCCTCCCTGTCTCCCCAATGTATGTTTTATTGCATGATTGGCATGGTATCTCGTATATGGTGTTGCATTTATTGTTTTGTTTGATCTCGTCTTTTGGGTGTACCAGAATTTGCTGTAGTTTTGTGTCTGATTTGACCGGTGTGTTTACGTTGTGTTTCCTCATAGTTCAACAAGAAACTTATGGACTGGGACAAGGCCAGAGCACGTCCGCGGTGTGTCAGATTTGATATGTGTGGCAGGTAAATGATTAAGTCTAATGAAAAACGGTACCGTTCAAACATTGGGGGTTCAATGCCCCCTATACTGAGTTTTTCCATGGAAAGAGCTTTCTTCTTGCGTCATCTACCTTGGTGCAGGTGGTGGTTCTATCAAAGAGAACTATGATAAACCTCTCAATAATGCTCATTGCATCATCTGGGATCTCCTTTGGTCAACTTGCCAGCGTCAGTAGTGCATCTGTCAGTTCTAGCAGCAACTTCCATGTTGACCATGCTGCCTTCTTTCCATGTGCAGCAAAGCTGGATATGGTGTCACAGCCTGTCAAAGCATGGAACATTGGAAGGGCACATGACATCTCTGGTCCGAGACATGCAGCCATTTGGTGGGCTGTGTGTTCTATTCCAGTATATTAAGCTATAAATGTACCAAATTTGGCGTTTTTATCGCAAAAATGAACATTTTTTTATGCCACCCAATTTATTAGTTTGTTAGCAGAATTATACAAAAACTGTTAAATGTTAAATTAATGGACTAGTGCATTCGAACTTACGAGTTGACTCAGGCAGCAATTTTCTCCCATGCTGCCTCTCTCGCCTTGGCAGCTTTAGCGGTGTTACTTTTTTTTAATGAAATATATGGTCATATTCGCTGTAGGCATTCATGAGCACCTCCGATTCCACAGGTGTAAAATAAGTTGATCGCTTTTTCTTTCCGGTTGCCACGGTGAATCGAGGTATCAGGGCTCCATTGAAGATGGCTTTTTATTGTGGATGTGCACGCGCTTAACTCACGGTGTACCTACTCAGAATTGATTGAACTAATTTAAATCAGCTGTTCTGGAACCGGATACTCAGAGTTTCCCATCTCAGGGTAAGTCAACTCAGAGTTCAGGATTAGACCCAGAGTTTGTCGAACCTCCTACCTGGAATACCCCTCTGAACTGACTGAAAAACTGAAAACATAACCTTAACGTGCAGGCCGAGACCTCACACATGGCATGTTGCACAGAGCTCAGTGAGTTCTCCTGCTAACAGGCACCGTATGTGAAATATAGATAGAGTGTAGTTATAAGGACGAATGTCTTTTTAATAACTTAAAGTCATGTGCAAGTCATAACTGGACGTTTAACGGTAACTTTGTCTTACTGTCTTTGGGCTACAGCACAACAAAGTAGGACGTAACAACAAAAACACAACTGAAAAAGACAACAACAAAAACATTTCACAAATCACTTCCTGTCTTGTGGTAGAAGCACTAACACCAAGGAAAAATGACCAAATCAGAGCACTTTAATTTCCACTGTTAAAAGTAGTTGCAGACAATGACAGGTTGTCTGAAATACTGCATATAAATATTTGTGTTAAGATATTTTTTATCACAATAAAACCCATTTGAATCTTTAGTGCAGATACACTGACAGATCTGGTGGCTTACATGCTCCTGTGGGAATAATCACAATTTAAAAAATAATGACTTAACAAATTTTAGTTATGGTATCTTAGATAATATGTTGGTTTTTAAATATGTAGGTCATCACTTTGAATAGAAGCCTCATTAAAATGCAGCAGTATCCCACCACGTTAAATATTAAATCTATAGTGAATGAATGTCTGGGCTATGGAAACAAAATAGTGACAAAACAGCACACTAGGCTACTACATAGTATTTAACAGTTAAACTTAGTCTCTCAGTAATATATTTAGCTGTGAATGTAATGCATTGAGGTTAGCGTACTTACATCTGGACTGTTCCTCTTTAATGCACATATATGACTCCTCTGATACTTGATCTAACATGGGCACTTTGTTTGTGTAGTCAGCACCCCTCATTATCATACTCTCCTCTCTGCCCACAGAACAGGTTCAGCAGGATAAATTCATATGTGGAGATGTGCTGCAGAAACTTGTCATGAACTCATCAGTGTTTAAAAGGCAGTGATGATACAAGTATTTGTAAAAGTAAAAGTATCAATACCACAACATAAAAATCCTTCTTCAGTAAAAGCATGAAAGTTTTATTAGTGAAATCCAGTGTTTCAGGCCATTGACTGGCATATTATTATAGATGACATTAATACAGCCTATTGTTAATACTGATGCATGAAAACTCTTTTGCCTTAAGGGACCTTTTTTCTATAAGTGACATATTTTATGGATCATTCATGATATATTCAGTGCATAACAACAACAGTACAGAATAACTGATAAACTGTATAATTAACCTAAATAATGAATGTGATAACTGCAGAAAGTTTGTGTAAAAAGAGCAAAGTGGATGAATTTTTAACAGATAATTTCCTTTGCACATTACATCAGAGATAAGATTTCCTAGTGGTTTTAGGAACTATTTATGTATTTTTACAAATTCAATGTTTTCTTCTTCTTGACACTTGGCCAGTGTTCTATTAGCTTCTTGGTTTTTGTGTATTTAGCAGAGTTTAGGCTCTGTGAACTGGCATATAGCTTGCATTCAGGTCTTCAGGAGTCCTTATCTTGTGAAATGGGGCCCCACACAGCTATAGATTTATGATGATCTTTAAATATGAAAAATATTGAACTATGCGCTATTATAACTCATTGTACCTCCAAATATCTTAAAGGCTCCAGAGCACTTTTTAAGAATGCAATGCAACGTTCTACTTACTGTGTACTTCTCCTTTTACTCCAAAGGAAAACACTGTATTACTACACTTCCATGACACATAAAGCTGCGGCTTGTGGTCCCAAAAAGCCACTTGAAAACAAGAGGTGACCGCACCTTCTCAGTAGCTGCCCCTAGGCTATGAAATGTCCTGCCTGCCCATGTCAAAATGGCCCCCACTGTAGAATCTTTTAAGTCCCGCCTCAAGACCCACTTGTTTTCCTTGGCTTTTGATTCTGGTTGACGAGTAGACCAACCTGTCTCTGTGTCTTTTATCCCTTGAGCTGGCGCTGTACTGTCTGTATCGCTTCTGTATCTATGACCTGTATATTTCGTATGTGTATTTCTGTATAGTCCTACGTGGATATTCAGTATATTCTTATGTGGATTTCTATATATTTCTGTATATGCTTATGTGTAGTTTTGTGCAGCACTTTGGCAACTTTGTGTTTTTGAAAAGTGCAATATAAATAAATTGGACTGGACTGGACTGGACTGGACTGGATATGAAGAGGAGCGGGCTTTTGATGAGCTTGTCCTGAGCTCTGGATAAGGTGACTTGAGGTGAATGGGGTGGAGGAGGGTGTGACGACTCCACCTAAAATAACAGCTGACAGGAGCAGAGAGGAGAACAGAGTTAAAGTTTGGCAGCAACAACATGAATGACTGAAGGGGATCGTGGCAAAGTTTGATTTGATGCCTCTTGATGAAACCATCTAAGCAGCCGAGCTCTGCTGGCCATTGAGAGGACACTGGTCAAGTCCCTGGAAAAGACGCCTAGTTGGTACGACAGGGTCACAGATCATTTTCTTGAAAAGGAACGGAGGGTAGAATTTACGTATAAATAAACGGACACATTTTATGATGTAGGCCGAAAATGAGCTTCCCCTCCTTGAAAGACCAGCAGCCGCCAATAGCGTCAGAGCGGTGTTTTTCTCCTCTCCGATGACGTGGAGAATGCAGCAGCACCGGTTAGCACACTGGAAGATTGCAGAGCTTGTTCAACCTGACTTGCAAGTGTAATGGCAGAGTCCAGAGTCAATGACTTTTCCAGTAAAAGTTTCTCTCGTACTGCTGGTGCACAAGCCTTTTCAACAAGCTGATCCCTCAGCATCTCTTCTTCCATGTTAGCATAAGCACACGTAGCCGCTAATTCCCTCAGCGCTGCAATATACTGAGGCACCGTCTCATCAGCGCGTTGAGCCCTCTGTCTGAACTGATGGCGAGCCATGACAGTATTAACTTTTGGTACAAACTGACCTTCCAAAGCCGCCATGGCTTCAGCATACGTAGTGCCAGTGTCCAGTAAGGTGTAGGACAAACGTTGTCCTTCTGTGCCGAGAGCATGAATTAGCAGAGCCCTCCATCTATCGTCGCCAATTGTTATGTGTAAAGGTGGTAGCAAGTAGAATAAGCACCGAGGCAGTACTCCTTTTAGCTGGCTTTATTAGCAACCAGGCTAACACACATGCTCTGTGCAGGATCAACGTCAAGTACACACACACACTCTTCTTCTACGCTCTCTCTCTCTCTCTCTGTAGCTGTTTACAACAGGCCACACTTAGGCTTACTATGCCACCTAGTGGCGGACACAACAGAGTGGGAAACAAAAAGTGACGCTGATAATGAACGTGCAGAATTACACAATCTTTACACACTGACATGCTCTGTTTCACAAACACCAAAGGCCCGTTTCCACCGCAGGAACTTCGGGGTAATTATACGGGGCTGTGGCCGTTGGTGCGTGTCTCCACCGCAGGAACCACCCCCGAAGGACAGAGTTCCGGAACTTTTACAGGGGCTAAACAAGTCCCTGCCTCAGAGTGGGGACTCAGAACAGCCCCGAGAAACTCCTGGCTGGGGCTTGGGGATTACTTGGTGCTGATTGGATATACTCAAGGCGCGATGTGACGTTTTGTAAATAACAACATGTTATGTAGTTTAGCTAGGCAAACCGTTAGCTGTTAGCGGTGTCTGTAACTCAATAAACGGTCCGTGAATTTTTTTTTTTTCCAGCGGATATCTTAGTTACAACATGATTGAGCTAGCAAAACAGTTTTGTGTTGCTATGTGTTATTTATTCAGTTTTGGGAAATCACGATGTCTAGAAAGCATCAGCTGACAGGGACAGCTAACAGCTGGTCAAAATGGCTGCGCAACGATTACGTCACATACACAGCCCGGTAACTTCACAGGAACCTTCCTCCTACTCCGCCCTCTCAGTGGAGACACGGCTATGGCAAGCCGTTTTAACATTTAATCGCTAGACTGGATATTCATTACTGATATCTGCAACATAATTTTGCCGAGTCAAAACTCTTATTCAAGATATCCCTAATTAGATTTTGCCTAGTCAAAACTCTAATTACAGATATCTGTAATTAGATTTTGACTAGTCAAAACTGAATTACAGATATCTGTAATTCAGTTTTGACTAGTAAGATTCAAACTATTTTTGCCATTCATGTGTATGGGGTTTGTCATCTGCAATTGTTATTGCGGATATCTGCAACTGAATTGTGGATATCTGTAATTACAGTTTGAGATATCTACAATTTAATTTTGACTAGTCATAATTCAAGTTCAAGATATCTTTAATTATCATCAATTGAAGATATCTACATGGTCCTTTCTAGATATCTTAAATTGAGTTTCAGATAGTTAGAATGACGTTGTAGATATCTTGAATTTGAATTATGACTAGTCAAAATGACGTTGTAGATATCCGCAACTTAATTATTACTAGTCAAAATGACCTTGTAGATATCTGTAACTGAATTATGACTAGTCAGAATGACATTGTAGATATCTTAAACTGGAATTATAGATAGTCATAATGTAATTGTAGATATCTATGATGACAAACCCCATACACATGAATGGCAAAAATAGTTTGAATCTTACTAGTCAAAACTGAATTACAGGTATCTGTAACTGTAGTTTTGACTAGTCAGAATGACATTATAGATATCTGTAATTCAGTTTTGATTAGTCAAAATGACGTTACAGATATCTGTAATTCAGTTTTGACTAGTCAGAATGACGTTACAGATATCTTAAATTAAAATTCATACTAGTCACAATGACATTACTACTAGTCAAAATTACGTTATAGATATCTATAATGGTAATTCCAGATAGTCAAACTTAGTGATTAAATGTTAAAATGGCTTGCCATACACGGCGGTTGAGAGGGCCAGGCGAGAGGACGTTCCTGTAGTAGTTCCTGCCCCCCAAATAGTACCAGGAACTTCTTCAGTGGAAACGGGCCTCAAGACTATTATAATGTCTAACGTACTGTGGTATAATTTACCAAAGGACAATATATTTACAACAACTACTTGGACACCAGATAGATAGCATTTGTGGTGTCTGTTACTGTAAGAGCTTGGGTACTGTAATGTAGATTTATGTCAGGAAACTTAGCTTTAGGTAAGAACTTTTAGAGTTTTCAGTTAGAGGATTTAGACAAGAACAATGTTGGAAAATCTGTTGTTTATCTTACAGTCAAAATTAATGATAATATAAACAACAACAAAGAAGTCAAACTACATGTGGCATTCACAAAATGAAACTTTATTGAGATGTATTGGACAGTATACCATATCACACACATTTATGCATTTAAAATCAATGTAGATTAAAACAGAGCAATTGTTGAGTAAATAACAAAAAGCCAAATATGCCAGTTTATTACTGTAATCTAGACTAGTTCTCTCTACTTCCTGTATATGAATGAAGACATACACAAGTCATTATTTTGCAGTAAACAACAGTTTTGTCCTTGAACATGAAAGAAAAACATCAGGATCACTCTTTGAAAAGTCTGTGTCAGATCTAACTCACAGTATGTATTGTAAAGAAGGTTCAAGGTTAAAGTGAGACACCCAAAAAAGTAATTAAAATTTCATCACGCTGGTCTCAATCGATCAAAGTGAAACAAATAAAATAAAAACGTGTTAAACAAAAAAAAAAACATGCACATATTCAAAACCAAGAAAAAAAAGTTTAATTAAACTCGCACCATAAAAACCACTATCGTCCCGTTTCCACCAAACACTTTCAGTATAGTATCTTTGGAACCAAAGTAACCCTTCAGACATGGTACCTAGACCCTAGAGTGTTCACCGCAAACAGTACTCTTTCATGTTACACAGAGGAAAGTCTGCACTTCATTTCTCGACCACAGAACGGGACTTCACGCTGACATTTTCAGAACAAAATAAAACAGGCTGCAGTGAGAGCTCAGGGGTTTAGTGTTGCTGGAGTCAACAGGAAGGATGCTCCCCCTTTCCCTCCAGCTCTTCTTCCATCCCCTCCATCCTTCCCACATCAGTTGATTGTCAGACTGGTGTGCTGATTGCAGATGACGTTCAGGTGTGCAGTGAGTGGGAGAGTGTGAGAGGACGAGCGGGGAGGAAAACAAGCAAACAGACCAAACCAAAAGACACCAAGCACACGTCACTCAAACAAAGAAATAACACCCCAAACACACACAGGCAGGGGTCACAGTGGAGAGGTTGTGACACTGTGAACGTTTGACTGTAAGGGAGGATACTGTAAAGATTTTTACAACCACATTTCAAGCAGTGAGACTTTCAACAGATGTATGTGCAACAGGGTACAAATTAGAATAACAAGAAGAGCACTCATAGGCACCTTGTTAACTGACACATTTATTCGTGTATTACAGTCATCCTCAGTGTATTTTAAATCCAAAAGTCTGGCACACATCTTAAGAGCAATCATTACAAGGACAGAAGCTAAACTGACATGTCTTCCTGTACAATAGAATCTTTGGAAATGAACAGCACCCAGACTGTGTAGACATCTTTTTCTCTATTTTCCAAAATGAGGACCACAAGCAACATTTTTTAATAACAATGTTAATGTCTAAAAAGGCACAAACCTTGAGCTTTAAGGTAGAAAATAATTAATATGTATTACTATAGGACAACACTTGATCTAAAGTTCAAACTGTCTTACTTACTGCTGGTGAAACGGGCTCTGTGTCTGTACGACCAGAAGGTGTAACATCGGGCCTCCACCCAACCACACCTGCTCCAGGTAAATGTGAGAGGTGAAAATCATAGCAGTTTGGTTGAGGCTGATTGCCTCAGTCATTGTGGGGAGGGTTACCTCTAACAAAGTTACAAAGGTATGGTGAGACATGTCATAAAACTTGCTGGCACACAGCATCAACAGCAGCTTACTCACCGTGCACACACCCAAACTCACACAGAAAGAATTCAACCGTCTGTCCCAAAGAGGAGCTAACCTCAAGGCATACTAGTCAGCCAAAGAAGTGAAAAATGGTTTGTTAAGAGAAATAGAATCAACAAATTCAAATGATGCCTGCTCTTATTTACAGTGTTTTCGTGTCCCTGTGTTGTTGTTTTTTTTCTTGCATCAGTCAGAGGCACTTTGCTAACATATATTAGCATAACACATACCTGCCATTCCCACTAATCTTAAAAAAGAAACACACCTCTATTGAGCCTGTTTGAACCTGAACAGCAATTAATATTACTGTCACCTGATGGCATGTGAATGTTTAAGAAAAACAGACAACACTATAAACAAGCACACTGTTAACCCTGCATACACCTGTTCATAGAGGGATCCTTTATCAGCACTTTGGGAGTGCACTGACTGATGAGAGGGAAACAAAAAGTGACGCTGATAATGACCGTGCAGAATTACACATTCTTTACACACTGACATGCTCTGTTTCACAATCACCAAGACTATGTGAACAAGCCTATAATAATGTCTAACGTACTGTGGTATAATTTACCAAAGGACAATATATTTACAACAACTACTTGGACACCAGATAGATAGCATTTGTGGTGTCTGTTACTGTAA
Source organism: Epinephelus moara (assembly GCF_006386435.1). Classification (NCBI taxonomy): domain Eukaryota; kingdom Metazoa; phylum Chordata; class Actinopteri; order Perciformes; family Serranidae; genus Epinephelus; species Epinephelus moara. Next base: position 24,499,539 of record NC_065523.1, on the reverse strand, counting down.
GAGCTTGGGTACTGTAATGTAGATTTATGTCAGGAAACTTAGCTTTAGGTAAGAACTTTTAGAGTTTTCAGTTAGAGGATTTAGACAAGAACAATGTTGGAAAATCTGTTGTTTATCTTACAGTCAAAATGAATGTTAACATAAACCAACATCAAAGAAGCCAAACTACATGTGGCACTCACAAAACAAAACTTTATTGAGATGTATTGGACAGTATACCATATCACACACATTTATGCATTTAAAATCAATGTGGATTAAAACAGAGCAATTGTTGAGTAAATAAAAAAAGCCAAATAAGATAGTTTATGACTATAATCTAAACTAGTTCTCTCTACTTCTTATATATGAATGAAGACATACACAAGTCATTATTTTGCAGTAAGCAACAGTTTTGTCCTTGAACATGAAAGAAAAACATCAAGATCACTCTTTGAAAAGTCTTTGTCAGATCTAACCCACAGTATGTATTGTAAAGAAGGTTCAAGGTTAAAGTGAGACACCCAAAATATTAAAATCAATCAGCCCTAAACTAATAAAATAAAAACATTGAAAAAAAACATGCACACATTCAAAAAGAAGAAAAACATGTTTAATTGTGAAAAACAAAAAGTCTCTGGGAGATCATAGTACACTGGTGGGTTAGACCCGCACCCGTTTCCACCAAACACTTTCAGTATAGTACCTTTGGAACCAAAGTAACCCTTCAGACATGGTACCTAGACCCTGCTTTTTTTTTTTTTGTCGGAGTAAGGATAGGAATATATGCAGTTCAAATAACCTAGTCAAAAATTAATATATATAAACACTTGAAGATCCACTCATTACTAAAAGTGTATGTCATATAAAAACTCTAGAAATGGTCAAAGTTGTCACATTGACATTTAAGGTGTGCTGATGGATTCATGTCGTCAGCTGATTTAAGTTATTTTTTTCTCAGACTCCAGCTGCTGCGAGAGGCAGCAAAACATCCTTTCATTTTATAGTTACAGTCTAATAAAACTCTCCACAGTATGAACAGTGGTTATATGAGCCTCAAAACGGGCCACAACTCAGCCCTGAGCAGAGTGACCGTCCTCTATTGACCAATCAACAGACTGCAGTGTTCACAGCTCCACCTTTTAGTACCAGATCTGTGTGCTAGGTACCCCAACAGAGGGGGGACCAAACATGGGGACGGTGCAGAACGGTTCCATTGGTACCATCCACAACTTTTCACAGTGGAAACTGAAAAACAGCGTAACAAACTGAACTGTACCATACTGCTTGGTGGAAACAGGGCTTATGTCTCTGGTTTGGATTCAGCTCCCTCCACCCTTCTCCCCACATTTTCTGTCTGCCTCTGATCTATAATCACTTGAAAGCAAAAATGTCTAAAATGTCTCTCTGCATGTAATACACAACAACAAGCAAACTCAAAGTACATTAAAACTCAAAAAGAACAGGGATACGATAACTTGACAAAAATGGTTGAGATCAAATCCAGAGGTGTCATGTCTCTGAGGGATCGGTGTGCCCACAGGGACCTTCAGTGGGTGATCAGGCATCTGCTGATTCTCTCCACTGAGCAAACCTGAAACGTCCACCAGAGAAACAAACAGTGAAGTTGTGACATTGAACAGTAATGAATTACAGCAGGGCTGTCATATCATCTCTCCCATCATCGACTTTGATCATCAGTTTCACTAAAACTTACCTATGCACACGTCATGAATGGGTTGCTGGGACGGGTGGATCAGCACTAGTATAATTAAAAGCATTGTTAGCATTATTCAGAACAGTTCATAGTCAAAGAATTATGTGGACGTTTTAACAACAGTTTTACCTCATATATGGTGGTTCTTCCCTTGAGTTTTCCTTCAGTTCATCATAGTAGTTCTTCACCATCTGGAGCTCACCTGAAACATCTGCGAAAAAAACCCAAACAAACATATTGTTCACCAGTGCACTATCAATTATTAAATGATTGGAAATGTGGTGACTTATTCATTTCAATTAGATATTTACAGTATTTTAGTGATTAACACATTTTTGTTTTTAAATGTTCCATTTCAGTCTGTTCTCACTCCCAACTCGTCAGATACCACCACTTTGTCAGTGACTGAGGTGACAGATACAGACATAGCTTGCATTTCGCTAAGCTATGATACGCACTGGGCGGCGGCTATTTCTGATGCTGCTGGCAACTGCCGCAGTATAAAGAGCCAAAAAGCCCCTATAGGGCAGGTGGGAGGGTGGATGGGAAAAAATAAACACCGGACACACACCTGGTAGTTTGCTGTGTGTGTGTGAAACCAAAACTCAGTGGAGTTATTAAAAACGTAGTTGCGGGTATACGTAGCACACAACGGTAGTGACATATATGTCACATGATGTATTTCACGTGATGTGACGCTACATTAGTCAGAACTGTACTTATTTTTGTACTTATACCAGAATTTTCCATCACAAGGCCAAACAATGATGTTTTTCTAAACCTAACCACGTGCTTTTGTTGTCTAAACCTAACCAGGGACTTTGCCTAAACTTAAGGAAATAAACCAAAAACGAGGTGTTTTAACTTTGTATTAACTTTATTTTGAAAAAGACTGTACGCATGTTACAAGAAGAGCTATACATTTTCCTGAGAAAATGGAAATGTATTTTAAACAAGCATAATGGACAAGGCTGTTGCCGCAGCGGCCCGGGTTCGACTCCAGCCTGTGGCCCTTTGCTGCATGTCACTAACCCCTCTCTGTCCCCCCTTTCACACTTGTCTGTCCTATCCATTAAAGGCTAAAAAATGCCCAAAAAGATATTAATAAAACAAAAAAACAAAACAAGCATAATGTAAGTAATAAGGGTCAAATAAGACGCTGTCCGTGAACGTCCAAAACCAACACAGGAGGCTACCTAGCACGTCATATTTTGACGTTTAGATCCACTGACAAAATGGCGGTATTTGACGAGTTGGGATGAGAGCGCATTGTCCATTTACCTGGGATTGAGTCACCATCTGTATTGAGTGACAGCTCGATTGATTCCTGCATTGTGTTCAGTTCCCCCAGGATCAGCACCTAAATGAACAAATTTTTCATCACTCTTCACTCACACAGCCAAATATTGTGTTCAAGATGAACTAAATCTAACATGAATGAACTGTTTAGATGTGTGTTCAGAGGGCAGCTCAAACTGGGCATATTGGCTAATGAGGGGTCTTGAATATTGAACAAGCCTTCATGTAAAATTGTGGACGAAGATAAAGATGTGCACCACGTTTGATTAATTATATGAGGTATTATAAAATGTGACAAACCATCAAGTTTCTCAGCTGCTCCAACATAGCATCTTTAGCCCTCTGAAACATGATGTCCTTTGAATCTCGTACATGCTTCTCAATAGTGCTCCTCATGTTATTCAGCATGCCTGCTCCGCTAATTTCTGCTGCTTCTAAAATAAAACAATTAAATTATGCCAATTAAATTTTTCAGCATAATCACATTAAATGTAGGTATGTAGTAATATTGTGTCAGGTTGTATATGTCATGGTCTACTATCTTACTTTCATAGCATTCTTGCATGTTTTCCTCAATTGTCTCCATCAGACTGTTGTAGATGGTTTTCTTTTGCTCCCGGATGATTTTGTTGAGTTTTGTCTTCATTTTTTCTTCCTTAGAGAGACCACAAATTAGGAATGGGCAGTACAAGCAAAAACATTATTCGAAAATCATGGCAACTATTCGATAGTTTTTCGAATAATTTTGCCAGGGATATTTGTTTTCGTTGGTTTTCCACCAGTCCATGGGATTGATGTGGAGGAGGGGACACTTGTCCTGGCAGTACTGGTTTAGTTCAGCAGCAGATGTGTCCACTGTTTCCACGTTGTAATTAAAGGGGGGAAATAAGACGGCGAATAGTAATAGTCGCATTAAAAAAATCGATTTTTCAAAATAAAATGACTATTCGAAATTCGAAAATCGTGACCCATCCCTACCACAAATTATACAGATTCTTTATTCTTTATCCTCTCTAACTCCGCGAGGACCCCGATGTCCTCGCTCCCCTCCTCCTCTGTTAAATGGTATCTCCCAGGCGTACCACGTCATCAAACTATGTGATATTTGGTATTGCTGGATTCAGGAAGCTCTCGACTTTTCAAAAATAACATCGTTTTTCTCTTATTTCTTATGTATTTCGCACAAGAGCAGCCTAAACATACATAGTCCAAAATCGCGATGAGTGGTAACAAGTCATGTCTTGACGTTTTTCGAGGGGAAAAGTTACAGGATTACTCGCGATCTCATGAGCAGCTGTTAGCAGGGACTTAGCTGTTTTATAAAACGTAAGAGTCTCACTCCTACCACTATTTTTGGCTGAGATACACCGTCTAGAAAGTGGGATCATAACTTTCACGTTTCATGTGACTTTATTCTGGTGATGTTTTATGGTGTTTCTATGTCAAAAACAACATCAGCTATCACAATCATGCCTGATTTCAATACGGTACAATGTTAGAAGCTGGCTGAGTGTTGTTTGATCACTGACAGTACTGTTTTGAAGCCAAGAGACCAGCTATCTTTTGGAGCTCCGCCTGGATCTTTTCATGGAAAAAACACTGTAGAATGGTCATACTTTGTGCTTTCTTCTTCAAGTTTGAAACAAGTGTTCATTGATAGTGTGCCTACAGCCCCATACTGTCATTTACTTGCACAGATGAAGCCACAGACAATTATTCATCCTGAAAAACATTTTTTATTGTAGGCAGACCAAAATCTTCAATTTTTTACTGACTTCAGAGGCCCATTACTCTGTCTCTGTATCACCTAGAGTGTTTCTGACACTTTCACAAGAAACTTCAGGGAGTTTTCTTTCTGGCAAGACCTCATGCATGTGTGCAGTCAGAGCGGTTCAGAGGCTACAGTCATTTTAATTTGGGTATGTCATTTTAGGCGTTTTTGCTACAAAATGGGGGTGGAGTGCGATCCCCATTAGTTGTTACCACAGTGACAACAACTCTCCCAGGGGTCCACACAAAATGCAAAAACAAGTCATTGAATGATCACATCATTATATAGGTCAGGAGACATTATACAGGATGGTGACTATTAAACAGCATTATTGCATGTGTGCCTTGGGATGATCATGATATAAAGTCACCTTTATGTTCATGTTCACGGGCAACAGTTCTCGTGAACATCCCTGCAGTCACCATGCCAACAGCCAGCAGCCTCCATTAAACTTGCGCCATGTTTGGCATTGTGTTGTGTCATAAAACTGCACATTTTACAGTGGCCCTTTACTGTGACCACCCCAAGGCACACCTGTGTAGTAATGATGCTGTTTAATCAGCATGTTGATATGCCTATGTCACACCTGTCGAGTGGATGCATTATCTTAGAAAAGAAGAAGTGCCCATTAACACGGATTTGAACAAATTTGAGATATGTATCTACTGAGAGTATAACAAGATCTTAGATCTTTAACTTAAACCTGTGGAAAATTGGAGCAATTGTTTATTATACTTTTTGATATAATAATGGAATAATGAATAAGACGGTACCATCGTCAACTTTTACCTCTGTCTTGAGAAATATCAGTTGCAGTTCGACATCTTTGTACTCTTGCCTCTCTCTCATCAGCCTCTCTGTTTCAAGTGAAAACGAGTTGATGCTCCCGTTGAATGGTCCACATTTTGCTTCATTTCTGAAACATGTTAACAGTTTGAAATGTTTCATACAGGAAGTGTTGTTGTGTTTTGATAATATAATTAGTATTAATGCATTATATTACATAATCTGTACAACTGTATGATCCAGAATTTGTTAGGTCTCCATAGATTGTAAAGATTAGCCAAGACAAGGTTTTATGTTTCAAAGGTCATTTCTTACGGGAAGGTCTTCTTGAATTCCTCATCAATGCTGTCAGTCAGGCATGAAGTTAACTCCATATTGAGGTTTATTAGTTTTTTGTTCTTTGGTTTGTGAGTGCCGCGTTTCTGAACTACACACTTCAGTATCTTGTGAAAAGCGCCACCCTTTGGTCTCTGAAATAATAAATAAATAAATAAATAAATAAAAAAGAAACATATTAAAGATGTAAATTCACATGTACTGCAAAATCAGTTGTGTTGATGTGATTATGATTCAAATACGTACAGGAGGATATAAGAACGACTTCAAGAGTCTTTCCCAGGAACTTTTGGATTTTTCAACCCCCTCAGTGAGGCATCTTTCAAAGGTGTCATAAGTCTTCTGCATGGTCTGTCTGACTTTTTCAATTTCCTGCTTCATCTTTTCTTTCAGCTCTCTGCACACATCTGTGTTTCTGTCAGCCTGAAATCAAATACAACACATTCAGTATTTAAAGCAGTGAAACTATACTGCTACCTGATTTGTTTTTTTCCCCCTCATCAAATAAGTGTTCCCCGCACGTGGACTGACTTCACAGCTAACAGCAAGCTTACAACACGTATGTTGATAAAACACAACACTCATCAGCAAAATTCAGTGCCCAGCTGATCAAGGGCCCATTCCATTAAAACAAGTTTACCAAATAAGCCAGGCTGGTTTCGGTTAGTCTGACTCATTTTCAGTTTATTCAGTTCCATTCATCCACCCATCCATTTACATCCCCTTATCCGGGGCCGGGTCGCAGGGGCAGCAGGCCAAGCAAAGCACCCCAGATGTCCCTCCCCCCAGCAACGCTTTCCAGCTCCTCCTGGGGGACGCCAAGGCGTTCCCAGGCCAGACTAGATATGTAATCCCTCCAGCATGTTCTGGGTCTACCCCAGGGCCTCCTACCAGTGGGACGTGCCCGGGACACTTCCAGCGGGAGGCGCCCAGGAGGCAGATGCCCGAACCACCTCAACTGACCCCTTTCGACGCAAAGGAGCAACGGCTCTTCTCCGAGCTCCCTCCGAATGTCTGAGCTCCTTACCCTATCTCTATGGTTGAGCCCAGCCACCCCACGGANAATACACTGTATGGACATTCAGCCTGACTTGATCTTACCCCTGCTCTACTTCTGGCCCCTTGAATCAGAGAGAGGATCCCATGAGCTCCTGACACATAGTTTAATGTCTCTGAGTGACAGTCATTGAGCTCTTGCAGAAATTCCTGAAGTCTGGGTATTTCTGTGAAAAAAATCAGATTACATCTTACATACTTAAATTCAAATGTCAAAATTCAATTAGTTATATTTGTTTTAGTTAAAGTGGTGAAAGTAAACTAAAACAAAACATGTGTTGGAGCTGTTGTACATTTTCTGTTATCCACAGAGTGCTCATATATGAGATGTCACCTACCAGTTTCCTCTGGCGTTAGATGTTGTTGCTGAAGAAACTCTTTGGAGCTCACTGTGAAGACTCTGAAACTTTCATCACTGAAATGTTTCTGAAAAAAGGGTTTGATTTCACATCAGGCTTGCAGTTGTAGAAAATTGTTGTGTTACATTTTCTGTTAGTCTATTCAACTCACCTTAAACTCCTTGAGTTTTCTGAACTCTTTGTTCACTTCTTCCTTGGCTTGTATGTTGTTTTGAAATATGAGAGCACGAACAGCATCTTTTGAACTGAAAGAAAATATTTTTATGAAGTGACACCTCATACAGTATTTGGAGAAACTGAACCAAATTCCAACTTGCACAGTGGTCTTCTCTCATCTCAGGATAAAACACTTTTGTTACCAACAACTCCACCATTCATACTGAAAAGGTAACAACTTTACAAGTCTGTGATTTCCTACAAAGGTTTTTTGGTCATCATTTTAGGGGGGGAAAAAAACAAAGTTTAAAGACCTAAAGGAATTTCCATGAAAGAACGCCACAACAACATATATGCAAAAAAATAGATCAAAACATGTAGAAACTTGAATATGAATCCAATTAACTAATTAACTGGAAGTGATTCAATTGAGCAGTGTCTCAATTTCCCTATATTTGCCACAAATGATATATTACATAGTTTCTATAAGTTCCCAATAAATTCATTGTTAGATATCAGTTCATTCCTTGGAAATTTTAGGAAGCTTTGGGCCTGGTAAAATATAGTGTTATGTTGGTTGCTTAGACTGCAAAGACAAGCAAATGGAGAAAGTAATTTCCTATTTGAGAACACTAAGCTACATTTTCTGCAAATGTATAAAAACACACGAAAATACAAAAACAGCACAATAGAGTATCCTACAATGATGATTTTGGTACCAAAACCTGGAAGTCAGCTGTGCTCAGTAAGTGTGTTTACATGCACACGACTACTCTGGTTATAATCTTCTTTCATGTAAACATAATATGATGATGGAGAATGTTATGAGGGCGCAGTTGTCGCAATTTTGCTTGTTTTGGAGGCACAGTTTCAGATTTTGAAAACCCCTGCCCCTGAACTAACAACAAAGTATTCTAACAGTCATGGATGGATTACTGAATGGGCCTACCAGGTACAGGCCCAGGGGCCCCTCTGGCCTTCGCCTGCAAAATGTCACTCAAATTAACACGTACTGACCAGGAAGACTCAAAATGACCACAAAGACACACAAACAGACCACAGAGGGATGCAGAGACAGAAGATGACAAAAAATGTCCTTGACTACAAGGAGATACTGTACATAACAACAACAACAACAACAACAACAAAAAGCCAAAACCACCTTAGAGTCTGTCCTGCTCGTACATAAGAGAGGTAGTGAAGCCTTTTGCATATCTGTGCCCAGGGGCCCTTTGTCTCATAACCCACCCATGCTACCAGTACCTGTGCTGCAACAATTTATATGTATTTGCTTGTATTTTCCTGTTGAGCTCTTGGCCACCATATGCCTCTATGTCTTCTTAGAATGTTATATTAAACTATTTACTTTTGGCACCTTAAATCACTTACCCATCATCACAAACTCCAGTAACATCAGATTTGGTGCAGATGAAGTGGATGTGCTGACACTCGCCACCATTTCCGATGAGGCTACTGGCACTTTTCAGGATGTCCCAGGCTTCACGCTCTGCTGCTGCCCTTTTCATTTCAGTCACAATCCACACAGTAGAGCAACTTCCAACAACCTGAAGGGACGTAATAACAAGTTAATAATGAATAATCAATTATCAGTGCTTTGTAAAAAGCACTGTTAAGTTTCCAGATAACAGAGTAAGACACAATAAACAGCACTACATGTGAATAAATTACCCCTTTCCACATCTTGTCTCTGCTCTTGTTACGGTCCCCATTTCCAGGAAGATCCACAAGTGTGACATGCTGGAGAAGATCATTGTTAGGCACCCTCACAGTCACACACTTCACCAGGGGCCAATACCACCTCTTCACTTCTTTTCCTTCTCCATCGTTTGATTCACTCCTTGTGTATTTGACTAATTTTGCAGATAGCTCTTCAGCCTGCAATCAACAATACAATCAGATTAAGGCAACGTAAGGCGATTTCATTTGTATGCACAAACTCCAACTTCAAGGTGCTTTACAAATTGTACAAAAGAATTACAAGAGGATACGATAAAAAAAAAAAAGAGCAATGAAGAAACATTGTCATAGAAAGTAACAACAAAAGAAAAAAGATAAAATTAGTTACATTAATAGGCCTAGTAATAAACATGAAATGGAGACAAAATCTAGTTTTAGATGACTGATTGTTTTTAAAGTTTAATTGTTCTGTATGCAACTTTTTAACAGTATTAATCATTTCTTTAATGCTAATTGGTGAACAGGTTATAACACAACCAGAGTTTGATAGAACCAAGGATTATCTAGGTTAATACAAGTTTGTGTATCATACGTAGAAGAGTAATGCAGCTTCCCCGTGTTTCATGTTGACCCTTGACATTCTGCAGATCCCAGTCTGAAGACCTGAGTGTTCTTTTTTTTTTTTGATTATTTTTGTGGGCTTTTGCCTTTAATGACAGGACAGAGAGTGAAATGGGGTGACAGAGAGAGAGTGGGGACTGACATGCAGCAAAGGGCCGCGAGTCGAATTTGAACCTGCGGCCGCCGCAGCGAGGCAGTGCCTCTGTACATGGGGCGCCGGAACTATCCACTACACTACCGATGCCCCAGACCTGAGCATTCTTGAAGGTTCATATGGATATAGCATGTAAGAAACATAATAAAGTCCGACCCCTTTAAATGGTAATACTTTAAAATCAACTTTCTGACTAACTGGTAGAGCAGACATAGGCAAAATGCCTTTAGTTTTGTTTTTCATAAAAAAAAATTGAACAAGGTTTAGTCGCTTTTGTAATAGTCCAACATGCCTCAGATAATGCATGAATATTTGCTTTCTAAGATCATGTTTAGACATAAGTTCTATAACTGTAACTATATTTTTGAAATGATAACATTCTGATAAACTAATTCATTCAATATGACTGTTGAAATCCAAGCCGGAGTACCCAATCTTACTTGTCTTACAGTTTTTAAAGGCACAGGGTCTACGTATGCAATAATAAGTCTTTCATTGTGGCCACCAAACACAATCACCTCAGTTCTTTCTCAGTTCTCTGTCTTTGTTTAGCAAACCAATGATTTGCTCAATGCACTGATAGTGATTCAATGGGAAAATGTGAAAGAGAAATATAGATTTGTGGTTTGTCAGCATAAGTGCATAAACTGACATTAACTTAAACAGACTTAAAAACAGGAACCGTCAAAAGACTGAATACAAGTGGGCCAAGTACTGATCCTTGTGGTACTCCACGGGTCCTGCTGGGAAGTTAAATTACTTATTTAGATAAAATAATTACTATTAGTACCAGAGAGATCAACCCAGCTTTTCAACCTGTCTATCAGTAAGGTGTAACCACTTGGTCATTTAATCTTCATGAGACCTGTCTAGGCACAATGACGGAGGCAAAATACTGAGTGGAATTCATAAAAGCAGTTAATTTAGTAACTGGTAGATATTGTTTGTTACAATAAAAGGCCTTTAAAAGGCTAAATTTGATCTGGGTTTGTATTATTTAGCACAGATGGACCAAGTCCACTCTTTAACCTCTGAGACCCACAGGGCCGCTGGCAGTCTTGGCCAACATTCCTGTCTTTAAGAGGCTGTAGCGGACTGACTTAAAGCTTTCTCAGGATGAGGGCTAAATAACACTCCAAAGTTAGGCTAAATTTTGGCATAGACATTTTCACAGGGGTCCCTTGACTTCTGACCTCAAGATATCTGAATGAATATGCATTCTGTGGGTAGTCATGAGTCTCCGGTTTACAGACGTGCCTAATTTATGCTTTTCAAATGCAGTTTTGGGCAAAAGCCATCAGGTTTTTGCATGCAGTGCAAATATGTTATTTTTACCTGTTGTATTTTATTTTTTCTGCAGGTCCCTAAACAGTCTTGGAAATGCATTAATTGAGTATGACTGGAAAGCTGAGACTCGTGGATTCAATGAGCCCAATTTCATTAATGTGTGATGATGTGTGTGATGATGTTAGCCCCCATAGTTGTTGTACTGAGACCATTTTTTAGAAACAGATAGCACAATAGACAGCACTGTATAAAATGACCTTTTGTGACTCTGACTAGAGACAGCGGGCATCCAGAGGATGCATAACTTTCATAGGTGTATTGACAATAAAAGGGGCTCTCAGCTGTTTCTAGAACAGAAGTGCTCGTCATTCAATCACCAAAAAATGCAATTTCTACAGAAATCTTAAAATGTCAAAAGTCTTTGATACCAGATCACAGCACAGGCTTTTCTATGATGATCATCAAGGACTTGGTGTCGTAATGTGGTATTTTGAGGGATTTTTTAACATTTTTTTCTGCAACAACTTAAGAGACATAATTGAGCAAAGCAATAGCTATCATAATCTTCTATCATATTGTTTTAAGCCCCTATACACTCTGCACCACAGATTATGAGCCATGTTTTCCTCTTTTTTTTGTCATTCGATGCCACTGGACAGCAGACAGTTACCACAGAAACATAGCTTTCAGTTCTGAAATAGCCTGAGGGAAAGGTTACTAACTTTTTAGGCTTAAAATAAGTCAGTATGTATTTTTTATGAAACTATTCAACTTGCATAGACTAATTGAAGAGCAAACTTGCAAAGTTTAAAAAGGTGCATCACAAACACAGTGTTCATTACAGATTTGTTAAACTAAACCAATCCAAAATGGCCAGGCTGTAAGTGCATTACTTAACCTCAATAACTGGAAATTCATAACATTTCACCCTGTCAGACAGTGATACATGTAAAGATGTACAAGAATTTATTTTGTCTTACTCACTGATTTACATGTCAGAAGCTTTCTCTTGGATTGGAGAAATTCTGGAACTTCTTTGAAATACTTGTTTTCCATGAGGTTTTCAGGGGTTTTGTCTCTCCATTCTTCTCCATACAGCGCTGACAGCTTGTCAACAGTGTCCTGATCCTCGTCATCTTCCTGATCTGCATCATCCCCAAGGAAATTTAACAAGGACCACAACTCATCTTTCCACTCCTAAAAAAAAATAAAAGAATTTATTTCAGTTTAATTAAATATCATGTGATGTAAAGAGAAACTATATTTTTGCAGCTACATCATAACTTTTCAGTTTGCTTCAAGTGAACATAAATACAGTATATTCAACTAATTTTACCTCTTTTGTAATGAACTCAATTTCTGCCTCATATTGTTTCCGCATGTTAGCCTCCACTTTAATCATGACTGTGGTACATGCTTTGACCCTCCCAATAGGCAAGAGATTCTTCTCTCCAATGATGGTATTTATCAGAGTGCTCTTTCCAGCCCCGGTTCTACCAAAGACACCGACCAGCTCCCTCTTGTCGATCTCCAAATCCTTAATTTTCTTCCTGTTGTACAAGAGGTTGAACATGAGTTAATTGATCAATTTGGAAAATAAACAAACACTGAAAGAACGTGTCACAATAGAAAAACGTCTACAGTATGACCAGCCTACTGAAACAGCTGTAATTAATATTTTCATATTAACTGGTTCGAATGTTGACTTGTATGTGAGAAGGGTCACCAAGAGATGACACTACACAGAATTATCACCAGATTTTAAGGTTCCCCTCAGCTTTACAGGGCTTTATATTGTCTTTCACTCATTGGTTTCAGTTTTTCAGCCTGAAACTTCATAAAGTGAATAATAATTCACAAGAAAAATGATTTATTGGATTTGCTTGCGAAGTTTGTTACTCCTTTCAGTGTTTTTACATTACGCTGAGCTTTGGTATATTTTGACACATGAATCTGCATCACCGACCAATAGCAATCTGTCTTTTAAGAGGGGAATTAAAGCCACCAATTCTGTACATATTCTTGGTTGCAGTGGCCGACAGCTCTCCAAGAGACATTTTACAACTATTCAGTCTTATAAGTTTGGCCTCTAAACACGTTTGGCTTTGTTTGTTGAGAGCTTACCGACACACAAGCAAGTAAATGTAGCAAACATGATAGCTACGTAGCTTCTGATGGTGCCCATATCTTATGTGCTTAGAAATTGAGTCTGTGATGTGAAAACCACTCAAGGTAGACTGACGTTCTATAAGACCTGGGTTCAGTTTCACAAAGATAGACTTTGACTATGGCTTTGATCAAACTAACAGTCAAGATTCAGATAAACATCTAATGATGTCACAAAGCTATCTAGTCCTGGGCTATCTTCAGTAGGACTAATTTACTAATTTGCTATGAATTCCAGATAATTCTGAATTAAGACCAAGCAACCGTATCAAACTGCTCAACTTCCTTCACTCCTGCAGAACATTTACCTCCTGAAATATATCAGCAGTTACAGTGTAGAGTGTAACAATAGAAAAGCCTTCCAGAGCAAAAAATCTATAATCTATATCTTTATATATAAATCTATATATATGGTCTATAAAAAGTATTTCTTTATTACTCACTCCGAAACATCGTTAACAAATCACAAATTATGAGCCATGTTTTCCTCTTTTTTGTCATTAGATGTCACTGGTCAGCAGACAGTTACCATGGAAACATGGCTTTCAGTTCTGAAATAGCCTGAGGGAACTTTTTAGGCTTAAAATAAGTCAGTATGTAGTTTTTATGAAACTGTCCAACTTGCTTAAGACTAATTTAAAAGCAAAATACAGACTGTCTCACACGACAGAGTGAAACCAGGTCTATAGGCTATATCAAAGAATATGGAATATGAAAAAGTCACTACTTACTTGAGGAACTGATGGAGCTTGTTGTCTTGGTCTGGTAGTTTGTCTTGGACATCATACATGATTTCTTTCACTTTAGACAGTATAGTTTCTTCTGTCAGAGTAAAAGCAAAGAATCATTCAGCAGGAACCAGTGCATACAGTAAGCAGTAATGTACACAATGGAGCCATCATTATCATAATCCCTCCCACACCATATAAAACCTACATCACCAGCTATTAACATTAGGGATTGTAGTAGCATCAGTGTCATTTCATTTGCCCCAGGCGAGTATGCTTTAGTCTATAAGCTCTCTTTCGGTCTAAGAAATACATGAATAAACATTGTAAGAGCCACTTAAGCACATATTTATATTTGGCAAAAAGGTCTGTGTTGATATGACATATCATATACACCGATCAGCCACAACATATAAACCACTAACAGGTGAAGTGATTAAAATACATCATCGTGTTGCAATACAATGCTCTACTGGGAAATCTTTGGTCCTGGCATTCATGTGGGTGCCACTTGACACGTTCCACTCACCCAAACACTGTTCCAGACCAAGGAAACCCCTCATGGCAACAGCACTCCCTGATGGCAGTGGCCCCCCCAGCAGGACAATGCACCATGCTACACCACAAAAACTGCTCAGGAATGGCCTAACAAACGTGAGAAAGAGCTCAAGGCATCAACCTGGCCTCCATATTTTCCAGATCCCAATCCAATCAAGCATCCATGGGAAGTGCTGGTACCCCACATTGCAACCCACAGGATTCAAAGGATCTGTTCCCAGCACCCTGGTGCCAGACACCACGGACACCCCTCAGAGGTCCTGTGTCCATACCTCGAAAGGTCAGAGCCAAATCTGATCCTGGGAGGCCCCACCATGTATAGGGGCTATCTATGAGGTGTCAGCATGTCCCACAGATGTTTGATCAGACTGGGATCTGGGAAATTCAAAGGCCAGGTTGACGCCTTGCGCTATTTGCCATGTTCTTTAGGCCTCTCCTGAGCAGTTTTTATGGTTTCATATGATGCACTGTCCAGCTGGGGGGACCTCTGCCATCAGGGGGGGCACTTGGTCTGCAAGAACGTTTGGGTGGTTGGAGCGCGTCAAGCAGCATCTACATTGAAGGCAGGACTAAAGGTTTCCCTGTAGAATATTGCATCGTGACAAAATGATCAATGATATTCACGTCACCAGCCAGTGGTTTTAATGTTTTGTAAGTTCTGCTGATATTCAAGTTTACACAACAGTTTCTGTATATATTGAATAGTGTATAGTAGTGGACTGTGCTAAGGGTATGTTTATATTTACTTTATTTCTGTTTTAGAATACAGGCATAAGTTATTTAGGCCAGCTATGGTGCAGTTTAGTGTGCATGACAAAAGGAGATTGTTGACAACAGCGTGAATAAGCATGACATGAAGTCTGTGTTGGTTTGGATTGTAAGTTTTTGACCGTGTTCTGCAGTGTTTAAGTTTATAATAACCAGAAAGGGTTTGGCTGCAGACCTCCAGCCTCAGACCCCACCTCCAGGGTGGGGACCATAGGCGGGGGACCCATCTCCATCACCAGGACCCTCACAACACCAATTAAAACAACATTGTTCTACTTTGTGTGTGTGGATCTTTTGCTTTATGTTGGGGTAGTGAAAAAAGTGGTGAGTAATGTGTATTTGGTATTGTATGAAGATTCTAAATTATGATAACCTGTCTGGAGCATATTTTGTGCTACATTTACCTTCAGAGCAGGGTTAGCACAGCAGTTTAACTGTTTGTCTCATTGGTGGCGGAGGCTGACAATATCATCACATAGTGGCATACACTTTAATCTTTAAGTGTTTGCCCTTACAACATCCCAAGAACATGCTAATGGTGATGCTATGCAACTATTTTTTTTCTAAGGCATCTGTAGATGAAATATTAGGAGCAACCTTGGGCTGAGAGTTTTTTTTCTTTTGGTTTGTTTGTTTGTTTTTTTGCAACCAGGCACAGAAGCAAACTGTATGGATTGTTGCATGTTACTGTATGTATTGTATTGTATTGTACAGATACATGTGGTTTAATCATTATGGCATGCGTGCTGTTGACTGTTTGAGGTGTCCTGATAAGATTTTAACACACAACTAATGAGATAACATTTACTGAAGCCAAGATATTAACAGACATTTTCTATTAAAAAAGTAAAAAAAATACATTACATAAAGGTATAACCCTGTGGGAGGCTGCCACTGCTTAGAAAGTATTAGAAATACCTGAGTATGACACAGGTTCACATCGTTGTCTTCTAGTTGGTAATTGCCAATTGCTGGACTCACCCTGAAGATTCAACTTTCTCATTCCTTATTAGATTAAAAAAAAAAAGGGAAGACATTTGTTGCATGTGCCTCTCACAAAATTGAAACATGGTCTCAATATACTAAACAAAAATAAAAGTGTTGCGTTTAAATTTTTGTTTAGTAGAGTTGCCTAGTCAAAGCAAGATATTACTGCCTTAAAAACACATGTGAACACTACATGTAATCATAAAGATACTGTGTATCTCACCTTCTTCCATTGAAGCACTGGTGGATGGACGAACCTGTGGCTGAATGTGTAAATTTCCCTTTAAAACAGTGTTTGGAGGTCATTTTTAGGTTCATGAAATGTACCCAAATTCACAAATATGTAGGATATTACCACAGACCGAACTGTATTCTTATGTTGCTTTGCTATGAGCTGTCTGACTGGCTAGAATCTGGCGGGTGCATTTCTGGTGGTTGACCAGGCAGCCTGGTTAAGTCACCTTCTAGCTAGCAATGTTGCCAGGTTGGTTCGAACAGTCAATATTAGCCGAAAATTAGCCAAGTATTGAAAAAAAAATAAAAATGTCTGTACTATGACGAACCAGGCCAAACTTTTGTCAACCCAGCAAATTCATTTATTCCATCCTAAAGCTGCCCAGTTGGGTGGAAAATCACCCGATCTGGCAACATTTATTGGAAAAATTGTCCACCCCAGATGCAGCTGTTTTTGACGTGTCAATGATACGACCACCAGGAAATCCTATCATCAGTGGTGTAGTGGAGGGTATACTCAGGTATACGGGGTATACCCACTTCTTTTTCTATCCAGTTACATTATACCCATCTATCAGCTAGAAGCCATTGTAATATAGGAGAGTATGCCTACTTCCTCACTGGTAACCTACCTATGTACCTAGCAGTACACCCACCTCATCAACCACCACTACACCACTGCCTAACTTATTACAAATATTGGCATCAGGCAAACACACGGCCCTTCACACAGAGACAAAGAATATAGGCAGTGCTTATTGTAATAATGTATGCTTTGTGTGAGAGCATCGACTGTAATTTATACACACACAACACAACAATAACAAAAACAGTTTTCCTGTAAAAATATGTATTTTCACACTTGGAATTGCAGGAGGGGCAACGCCCCAATGCCCTTAATGGACACACACACACCACTGCTCAAAGGCATCGTAACGAAGAATAGAGGCACGTTCCCTGTTTACATGCCTCTGTAATTCAAAGTCATACTTTGGCTACCTGAGGAGAAACAGCATCTTTTTTAGACTCCGTACACCAGTTTACATCAGTGAATTGTAGGGAATAAAGTTTCGTTTTAATTATTTTAATCATCTTTTCCCCTTGATTTATTAAACACACACGTTCAAACAGACATCTGAAGAACATGATATTAGTTCATTAAATTAAAATTACAAAAAAAATTAAAATTAAAATTACAGTACAACTGAGAACATGGCTGCCATGTCAAATAGTTGGGCAACAGTGCCTTAGATGATACAGTGGTGGAAAAAAGTTTTCGGACACCCTTAAAATTTTATACAATCTCAAATATTATCATGAAATATTTGTGGAAAAATCTTTTTTGTGTTTCAAAAGATGTGGCTGCATTAGACAGATACAAACAAATACAAATTATATTTTTTTGTTTATTGTTTACAAGAAAAACTAACAAAACTAAATTCTTGACAGTTTCAATATGTCAGTTCTCAACATTGTCGGTATCAAAGTCAACAAATAACAGAGAATGTGTTCAAAACTGAGCAAAAAATAAATAAACCATCACATCATCAAATTAATATTTAGTAGTCCTGCCACTGGCACGTAGTAGAGCTCTAATCCTGGCTGGCATGTTCTCCACGAGCCTTTCACACTATTGAGGGGTAATCTTGTCCCATTCTTCTTGAATTACTGCTTTTAATTCTTCTAAATTCTTTGGTTTATGCTTTGAAACAGACCTTTTGATAATCCACCACAGATTTTCAATGGGGCTCATGTCTGGGGATTGAGCTGGCCACTCTAAGACCTGGATACTGTGCTCCTGCAGCCAAGTTCTACTGGCCTTGGATGTGTGGCAAGGGGCATTATCTTGTTGAAACATCCAGTTTTTACCTCGACGGAACAGTGCACGCGCAGAAGGGAGCATGTGGGTTTCGAGAATGGTACAATACTTGGTAGAGTTCAATGTGCCATCACAGACAGTGAGATGACCAACACCAGCAGCACTCATGCATCCCCAAACCATGATACTGCCTCCACCATGCTTGACAGTAGGTACTGTACATGCTGGAGATAATGCTTCGCCTGGCCTTCTGCGTACCCTCACATTAGTAGGAGGAAGATAAAGCTGGAAACTGGACTCATCTGACCACAAAATCTTCTTCCAATTCCTGGCTGTCCAGTTCTTGTGTGCCTGGGCCCAACGACGCCGGGCTAACCTCTGTCTCTCATTGATCAGGGGCTTCTTGATAGCCTTGTAGGACCTTAAGCCATGATCTAAAAGTCGGCCACGTACAGTGCGGGTGGAACACTGGACACCAGTTTGGTTTGACCACTGCTGCTGAAGCTCCTGTGATGTCATTCGGCGGTTTTGCCTGCACATGCGGATCAGGATGCGGTCATTTCTTGCTGAAGAAACCCTTGGACGCCCAGATCTTGGTTTGTCTTCCAAGCTGTTGGTTCGTCTGTATTTCTGCAGAGTGTATCCAACTGCTGAAGGACTGCATCTGCACTTCCTGGCTATCTGGCGGCAGCTGTATCCTTCCTGGCTGAGAATCTTTATCTTCAGGCGTGTTTCCTGCGTTAGGTTCCTTGTTTTAGCCATTTTTGTGTCTGAAGAACTTTCAAATGTGCTGGCTTTATGTAGACACGAAGCTTGGCAACAAAAATTGTGTCTTTTAATAAAAAGAACGACCTTCATCACTGGTACCAAAATGACCCAATACTCAAAATTTCTTCTGTATTTTTATGGAACCAATCAATTTTAAGTTTTTAATGGCTTTTTTAGGATTTATTTAGTATTTTGGCTGTGACTGTACTAAAAGAAATTGCAGTTGAAGACCTAAGAGTGATTCTTAATGCAATATTTCACAAATGCATGGGGTGTCCGAAAACTTTTTTCCACCACTGTACTTAACTGTGTGAAACTGTTTTCAACTTACTTGAGCAGGAAAATCAACTGTTTCTGAATTTGTTGTGTTTTGTTCCCCCTAGTAACAAAAGAAAATAGTTGCAAATCAATAATAGTTCAAGTCTGGAGGAAGATAGTTGATTGCTGAGTCTCATTCCAGGTCGACAAATACAGATTCAGTGTGTGAATGCAAGCTTGGGATTGGAGGAGTAGTATTAATCATAAAACGTACAAGATCTTTACTCATACTGTTTTTTACTTTCTAAATAAAGACAAGAATTGTCAGGATTTGTCAACACTGATCACTCCCTTTGTCTTAAGAATATGTCTGTCAATGATGAGTCAGCACTGTGCTACAGAAACATGTTGCAGCATTTTTTATGTCTGTATGAGTAGATACCAACATTGTATAATATTTGTGCCCAACACAGAAGCATGGAAAGACATTTCAGTATTACCTCGAAATGTTTCTATTCACTCACTGAGACCCCATGTAGTTTATTTGTTCTGGACAAAATCATCCATGACCAAGAACAGCAACTGTAAGGTAAAGAGAAATAAACAAAAAATTATGTTTTGATCAACCATTACTGCTTGGCATTTTGGAAACAGTTACAATCAATTATAGTTCATTAAAGGAAAAGAAGGGGTCATGAGACTGATAATGGCATTCTGACAAAAGTGTCCCCAGCAAATATTTGGTGGAAAGTTACATCACAAATAACTGACCATCTGTCGTTTCTTTCTACTAGAGTCTGCTCTGCTTTTCTCTTAATGTTAATGTTAATGTTAATATATGAAAAGAAATCCAACCTTCACTGTATGTGAAATATAGAGTGTAGTTATAAGGACGAATGTCTTTTTAATAACTTCAAGTCATGTGACAACAACAACAAATATATTTAACTAGTCACTTCCTGTCTTGTGCTAGAAGCACTAACACCAAGGAAAAATGACCAAGTCAGAGCACTTTAATTTCCACTGTTAAAAGTAGTTGCAGACAATGACAGGTTGTCTGAAATACTGCATATAAATATTTGTGTTAAGATATTTTTATCACAATAAAACCCATTTGAATCTTTAGTGCAGATACACTGACAGATCTGGTGGCTTACATGCTCCTGTGGGAATAATCACAATTTAAAAAATAATGACTTAACAAATTTTAGTTATGGTATCTTAGATAATATGTTGGTTTTTAAATATGTAGGTCATCACTTTGAATAGAAGCCTCATTAAAATGCAGCAGTATCCCACCACGTTAAATATTAAATCTATAGTGAATGAATGTCTGGGCTATGGAAACAAAATAGTGACAAAACAGCACACTAGGCTACTACATAGTATTTTACAGTTAAACTTAGTCTCTCAGTAATATATTTAGCTGTGAATGTAATGCATTGAGGTTAGCGTACTTACATCTGGACTGTTCCTCTTTAATGCACGTACATGACTCCTCTGGTACTATATCTAACATGGGCACTTTGTTTGTGTAGTCAACACCCCTCATTATCATACTCTCCTCTCTGCCAACAGAACAGCTTCAGCAAGATAAATTCATATGTGGAGATGTGCTGCAGAAACTTGTCATGAACTCATCAGTGTTTGAAAAGCAGTGGTGGAAGAAGTATTTGGATCCTTTACTTAACTTTTACAAAAGTAAAAGTATCAATACCACGACGTAAAAATCCTTCTTCAGTAAAAGCATAAAGGCATATTATTATAGATGACATTAATACAGCCTATTGTTAATACGGATGCATGAAAAATGTGAGCAGGATTTTACTGCTGTAGCTGTGCAACATGGAGCTACTGTAGTTTACAGTTGTGATTCCCAGCCTTTTTCCTTAAGGGACCTTTTTTCTAGAAGTGACATATTTTATGGATCTTTCATAATAGATTCAGTGCATAACAATAACAGTACAGAATAACTGATAAACTGTACAATTAACCTAAATAATGAATGTGATAACTGCAGGAAGAAAACAGATAATTTCCTTTGCACATTACATCAGAGATAAGATTTCCTGGTGGTTTCAGGAACTATTTATGTATTTTTACAAATTCAATGTTTTCTTCTTCTTGACACTTGGCCAGTGTTCTATTAGCTTCTTGGTTTTTGTGTATTTAGCAGAGTTTAGGCTCTGTGAATTGGCATATAGCTTGCATTCAGGTCTTCAGGAGTCCTTATCTTGTGAAATTTCTTGAAAGTTTTCGTTCAAAACATTTCTGTTCAGAACAGGCCGTTTGTTTGGCCTGTGGCAGTACTGCTTCCAGCTTTCTTGAGAGCCGCTCATCCAAACAACTTCACACTTAACACTGCACTCCTGTGGGTCCCGAGCAATACACCTGGGGCCCCACACAGCTATAGATTTATGATGATGTTTAAATATGAAAAATATTGAACTATGTGCTATTATAACTCATTGTACCTCCAAATATCTTAAAGGCCCCAAAGCACTTTTTAAGAATGCAATGCAACATTATACTACCTACTTTCTGTGTACTTCTCCTTTTACTTCAGAGGAAAACACTGTATTACTACACTTCCATGACACATAAAGCTTATATGAAGAGGAGCGGGCTTTTGATGAGCTTGTCCTGAGCTCTGGATAAGGTGACTTGAGGTGAATGGGGTGGAGGAGGGTGTGACGACTCCACCTAAAATAACAGCTGACAGGAGCAGCAGGCTGCGCTCAGAGGATGACGTTATCTGTCCAACTTGGATGGTATGTAGCTTGTTATCTCGGCTGGAAAAAAGGGTTTGTGCTTGAACTATTTTGATGATGATCTTTCCAACTTCACCAAACTGGTTTATTCAGGCAGCTGCTGTCGCTTCTTCCTGGTACTGCAAACTGGCACTGACTCTTTTAGTGGTACAGCTTCCCTCCAACTCTGGTTATAAGTTCTTATGGCAAATAGATACACGCCCTGCACACAGTCAGCATCACAGAGTTCCCCTCCCCCCACAACACACACACACACACACACACACACACACACACACACACACACACACAGAAAGACAGACAGATATTACATGTTTATGGTTATCCCTCTGGGCCTTGATCTGTTGTTTAAACTGGATCATCTGAGAAGTTTGGATGGGAAATTTCTCTTTGGTTAAACTAACAACTCAGAGATTTAATCCTGAACATCACCTTTTATGAGTTCATCCTGTTTAAAATATACATTCTTAATCTGAAAAGCAACTAGTGACTGCAGCTGTCAGGACGGGAGGGGAGGGTTCTTGTCATTGTTGCTGCACTGGTGACTCCTACTGGCTGTTTGGGGTGCCTACACTGTGGGGGTGGAAATATGACACCCTGAGAGGATATTGCTGGGAACATATATACACAGATCAGCTGAAACATTAAAACCACTGACAGGTGAAATAACTTTGATCATCTTGTTACAGTGTTCTGCTGGGAAACCTTCACTTTAGCATTCATGTGGATGCCACCTGACATGCTCCACTCACCCAAATATTGTTACACACCAAGTACACTCCCTCGTGGCAGCAGCATCTCTGATGGCAGTGGCCCCCAGCAGAACAATGCTCCATGCCACACAGTAAAAACTGCTCAGGAATACCCAGAAGAACATGACAAAGAGCTCAAGGCGTGAACCTGGCCTCTAAATTCCCCAGATCCCAATCTGATCCAGCATCTGTTGTATGTGCTGGTATCCCACCTCACAACCCCCACGACTCAAGGGGTCTGCTGCCAACTCCCCAGTGCCAAGGACCACAGGACACCCCCCAGAGGTCTTGTGTCCATGCCCCAACAGGACAGAGCCAAGGAGGCCCCACCTGGGATTGGGGGTACCTCTGGGGCACCTGCATGTCCGATGAGTGCTCAATCAGATTGGGTTCTTTTAAACCTTTTTGAGTATTGTCATGTGGATTTTATTATGTGATATATAATACACAGTCTATTGTACTGCTAATGCACATCTCCAGTAGGTATTTTACCGTGGTCTCTGTCTGACACTGCTGCTTAGACTGTGTTTTAATATTTGAAATTATTTGTACTGTACTTGTCCTGTGCTTTTCTTGCTGTGAACACTAGAGGGCAGTAGAAGTCAATGTTTTGCTGAACTGCTGTTTCAGTGTGTCACCACAGAATGTGTACAACATTTGAACAAAGAAGATTCAGTGATTAAAGATATATGCTAATGTTCTGAAAGTGTCATGTTTCACTTTGATAACTGAAATCTATTTTTCCGTCTTTGACTGATGTAAAACAGGCAGTTTTAAAAATGACATCAACTGAGTCAGTGCCTGTGATTTATCAAAACAACAGTTATGAAGTGAGTAGATGAGAAGATGTCTTAATGCCAGGACCTGAAAGCTCAGTATTACCAGTTATATATCTGCGGTTGTCCAGCATGCAACAGTTGTATTTATACATATAAATCTGACTTAATGTTTGTAATCATCAGATAATATAATGTTAGAACAAGGTAATAGCTATGTTATTTATTGTGTCATGCACATACAGGTTTGCAGCCCATATGGACATTACAAGTGTAACCGGTCTGGTCTGACACTCGGGATGGCTATGAACTCTGCGTTGTGTTGTGGGTGATGAGGAAGGAGACGAGGATAACCTCTGCTTTGCTGACCGGGGGGGGATTTATTCTCTGTGCAAAACACACAAAAATCAGTACAGCAACTTCTCATGACCAGCTTTCCACAGCAACACCTTTAAAAATAAGGGAACAATACAACAACCTGTGTGAAAAACTGCCGCCATGCTCCTTTAGCTTAACTCGAGATCGGTAACCTAGCATGCTACATAAAAGTGCTGTACTGATAAAATAATTAAATAAATACAAACTCCGAAATAAATGCACCAGCAGCGGGTAATGTGTGTGACCTGTAACATGTAAAATTTGTAACTCTGTTTAGCGTTTTTACTGCATTTTAACACTTTATAGACAGGAACACCCGTAATGCTTACCTCTCCTCACAGCGTCCAGAAAACGAGTGAGGAGGATAGCGCAAATTCACAGGAAGCGACGTCATTACAAGGTCGAAGGTCACACAACAAAAATACAACTTACCAAAATAAAAGCTCCCCCAAAATAAATACAGAGAAAGGTATAAACACATGAAAAACATCAGAATATGAACATACATAGAAAAATGGATTTGGTGAAATACACCTACTAAAAATATACATCGGTTACACAAGCCATAAACAGGCCCCAGAAATCATCTCATGTTCTCCACCCTGAGTATCAGCTCCTTCCCCTCAGCAGGCACCACTGCTTCAAACAATTCTTTGTCCTCCTCTCCTGTGAAGCCCTTAACACCACCCAGACTGAACTATGTGTATGGTGTAGCTGTCCTTACCACCCAGACTGAACTATGTGTATGGTGTAGCTGTCCTTCGTGTCACTGATCACATTATAGTACCATGTGTGCACTTTTACTGATGTAGACGGGCATGTGCAAGTGATGGATAAATGTTTTAGTTGTTTGTTTTGCTGTGATTTTGTACTGCAGACACTGTGATGTCCAATAAGGCAAACTTCCCACTGGTACACTAAAGTCTGTCCCAGTGGTTCCCAACTGGTCCAGCCACAGGATGCAGATTTCTCCTTAGTCACTAGTTCAAGGTCCACACAGTTTAACACAAGCAGCATCATCCTTGTGTTTGGCCACGTCCATGAACATATATACCTTTTTATATCTATGATGTCATCAAGCTTGTTTGTTGTCTCTGTCAAGTTGCTGTCTGTTAGTCACTCACTCTAAAGCAGGAAACGGCACTTCAAAATAAAAGCTCTGTGTCAAAAATTCACTGTGCTTAAAAAATAAAGTGTGTTTTTTAAAAACTTGACCGGACTTGTGGTCCGTTCAGAATGGACCCGCGACCCATTTTTGGACTGCCACCCACTAGTTGGGAACCAGTGGTCTATCCTATCCTATCCCATATCCTATTTCAATGCTGGAACTACTGAAACAAAATCTGCCAAATGTTCGATTCCTTAAAGTTTTTTTCATAACATCCAACTGGAAGAACTCATCAGAAATGAGGGACATTTTATTAAAAAAGTGTAGCCTCTAAATCATATAATGAATGAATTAAAAATGAAATGCACATTATCTTCAGTCCCACCTAAATCACAAAAAGTCTTGACAGTAATTGTCCACACAGGGGTCTTTTATTCAGCAGGTCCCCTCAGCTCTTCGGTGCTTTACACCGCAGCCCATTGTTTTAATTTTCAGGTGAACATTGGGGAGTATTGTATTTGCATTTACTTATATTTTGGAGACCCAAACAGAGCTAAAAAAGACTGAATACTAGAGCAGTATCAAGTTCATCACTGCAGGTTAAGTACGGTGATGTTTAGCCTTGCTTACCCTAAAGACTAGAGCTCAAGGTGTTTCTAGAATTTTGCTCATCACCTTTTAAGGTAGAAACAGGCAAATTATTAGAGACGTCTTTTAGCATGCTGCAATACGGTTCATCAAAGCCACAGAATAAAGTCGCAAATCTAAACATAAAATCAAACCTACACCTTTCTCTAAGTGTTAATAAATAGTAGGATTTATCTCCAAGCTACTGTGTTGGATGTAGCTAACGGTACCAAATGTACTGTCAACTCTGGGTGACTCTGCAAATGAACGTCCCTGTTCACCTGCGTCCACTGCCAAGCCCAGCTGACCAGACCTTTCCATGACCCTGCTCAGCGGTGACAGCTGCACCCAGTCTCTCTGGAACAACACACAATCCCAGAACCGGCCAAACAACGACTCCTTCAAGACGGTCAGGCAGTCAGACCAAGTCTTGAGCAGGACCTGACTCAGCCCCAGCCACCCAGGTGTGCCTTGCTCACCCCAGCACAACAACTCTACTATTTACCCCTTGTTTACCTCACTTTACCTCATTTCCCCTCGTTTCCCTGGTCTATATTTGTAGTCATACTGAGCAGTAGGGGGATTTTCCTGCTGACAGATAAATGCTGCAGATCAAGAAAAACAGATCAGGGGTCACCTCGACTCTGTGGATGTGAGAATTAGTAGACAACAAAAACTAACATCTCACTAAAGAGTAGAAGGAGAGAGAGCAACATAGGTGATAGGTGCAAATAAACATACAGGTTGGTGCACCTGTGAACTTGAACCAAAAATAGGCAATGGTCAACCTGCAGGACACCTGTATTTACTCGTCCCTGAGTACAGTGGGTGTGCATGTCCTTTGTGGTATGTACAGCCACATCCTCTGCCCAGAAAAGGCCCAATAGAGGTTTTGTCAAACGCAAGAAACTAAACCTGGCTTTAATGTTGATTCTTATCAAGATGAAACCTTTTATTATTTTCATACTCCGCCCCTCGACTTGCACTGAGAACCACCAAACCATCACTAATGCCACTGCGTTTATCATCACCTAAGTATACTAATCAAAGTCTCACAAACACTACTTACAAAGACATGAACGCACACACTCATAAACTATGAATTACAGTATTGTTCATGTTGCCCTTGAAATGTCCTCAGCACTGCTTTAATATCTAGAAAAAAGCACCAGCGACATTATCCTCTGTAAATCCTCATCTAAAAACCCCTGAATAAATGACAAAGCATAAAAATAAAAATGTTGAAAACCTACTTACTCTTATCAGATATTGTTTAACTACATAAGTACATATTTATAAAACAGCAGTCAGCATGCCCTTAGTTTGGAGAAGCAGGCTAGAGTACTGCCATGCGATTTGCTTCTGTGGATGGGGTCAGCAATAAAACATATTGTAGCCACCTAAAAAAAGTCCCACCTAAAACAATCAATATTGATTTAAGTGTACACTATATTGAGAGTATTTACATAGCTTTACCTTTCCGTCAGACAGCTATTTCCAAAGAGGAACTGAAGCTGTTCAAAATCAGACTCCATTGAGAAAAAAATGTGATTTAACATCACCGAACACAGGAGCTGCTCGTCTACTTCTGCCTCGCACAGTTAGCTTTTTTGTGTTATTGTATGACTTTGGCATTCCAAGTGGTTAGTTTGGATTTATCAAAGTCACACAATAACACTAACTAAATGATCGAGGCAGCGGCATTGCTTAGCTTCCATTCTGGCACTCCTGCTGCTTCTCCAAACTGGGAGCACGCTGATGTACTATGGATCTACTGTGGATAATACACTGACTCACTTGGAACGAACTGCAGCAGGAATTAAAGGTAGCGAGCTGTTTCTCCACTGCTTCCAGTCTTTGTAATAAGCTTAGCTAAGCTAACTGGCTGCTGGTTGTAGTCTTACATTTAATGGACAGATATGAAAGTTGTGATAATATTCAACATTTTATCCACCAGAGGGTGAAAAAATAATATTTTCCAAGACTAACATATCTTAACAACTATAAGATGGAATACCATGACAGGTTGTGCAGAGGATGAATCCGAGTGACTTTGGTAATCACCTGACTTTTCCTCTAGCATCAACATCAGGTTGATATTTGTGGTTATAAATACCGTAGAAGCAGAGTGCAGGTTTCTGGTTTTAAAATATCTGAATAACTATTAGATGGATTGTCATGACAGTTGGTACACACACCATGCCAAACTGTAATAACTTTTGTCATTCCCTTTCTTTATCTCTAGCACTATAACCAGGTCAGTACATTCAACAATTTATTTACATTTTTTTTGTTTTTCTTTTGGCTAAATATTATAGACTATAAAAATACTGGCCATAGCCACCATGACATCACCCACTGGTTCATGGACTGGCGTTTTGAAGCCTTGAGTTTGGCATTTTATACATCGCCATCTTGGATTTCTGGGGCCAGACATTCAAATTTTTGGACAAGAGGGTGGAGCTGTGGAGGAGCGAGGGATGGATCGCTGCACCTGGCTTTGCAGTGCTATCACCGCTAACAAAGTTAGCTTCAATAATTCAAGGTAAACTTGAAGTCATTTTAGTGACATTAGCTAATTGCATACATGCCCACATTTGGCAAATATTACATATCCTCACTTGTTGTCTTCATTTGGACACTTTGTTGTGCCATCTAGTGGTAGTAAGAGCACAATACACTAATCCAAGTAAAAACAAGATGGCAGCCATCTCTGCCAAGTCAGTCTGCGGCTGATCCTGACATAAAAAACGACAAGGTCAAAAACCTGATCACATTTTATAGTTGAAACTTGTTTAACAATGTTTGTAGGTTGATATGGCAACAAATTTGACCAATGTTAGCAACAATAACAAGATAAGACACTGTTAATTAGGAAGTACTGGTTTGAGGACATTGGGACTTAATTATGGTTGACAATGTTTCATTTTTTCATACTTATCAGGTCCTACTGATCCCAAATAGCTAGGAGAAATTTAAAAAAGCATACCAAACAAAAGTTCGGGTCTCAGGATCATATAAGAGGTGTAATGTTAACCTTGTAATGTTATTGTAGCATTAGCTGAAGTTAACGTTACCGTGTGTGAGTTAATGTTAAAGTGGGTGGTGTGTAATTAGCATAACTGCAAAAATGTGGTGATTAACCAAAACATGGCAAGGAGGTCAGGTTGAGCGGCCTGTGGTGAGGCCTAGCTCAGAGTGGCCACGCCCTCAATTATGCAGAACTTTAAGCCATAATTACATTTAAATGGGATCGCTATAGAAAAAAATTTACCTCCCCGTACATTTGTCATGAATGATGAAATAAGCCATAGAGATCAAACCCATTTTTGTCCCAGGCTGTATACATGTTTATTGTAGCTGTAAAGTTGGGCATTCTAACATGGGAGTCTATGGGGATTCACTCTGTTTTGGAGCCAGCCTCAAGTGGCCAGTCAATGAATTGCAGTTTTTGGCACTTCCGCATTGGCTTCACTCATCAGCACTGGAGGTTGCCACTTGCTAAATATGCTCAAAACCAGTGACATTCCCACATCAGCCCCAGCTGTAGACAGCTGCTGAAAAGCTATACTCAAACTGCAAGTTATGCATAATTAAGGGTGGGTTGCTTTGAGTGACAGGCTGTCTGCAGGTAGTGTCCTCAGCTTCTCAGTCACATCCATCCCTCGCTCCTCCACAGCTCCAGCCTCTCACTCAAATATGGTCACTTCTGGCCCAAAAAAAACAAGATGGCGATGGCTGAAATGCTGAACCTGAGGCTTCAAAAGGGGAGTCCACGGGTTATATGGTCTATGGTTATACAATGATCATGCACAAGGTAAATAAACTTATCATCAGCATGTTAGCGCTGTCATTCTGTAGCATTTAGCTAAATAGCCCTTACTGTCTTACATATTCTTCTGCTTTGTGACCACTCTCTACCACCTTTGTCAGTAAGATCTCCACAGTCCGTGTGTGTGTGTGTGTGTGTGTGTGTGTGTGTGTGTGTACAGGCCCATGGATTTTGTCAGTATTCTAGCAGTGGGTAAACACGGCCTCCAGCCAAGAAAAGCTGTGGTGGTAGTGATGTTGTGCATGGTAATTGGAGGGAAGACAGGCCTCTGCCCAATGTAAAGCGGCTGGATTAATTTAGTGTGTATAAATCCAAACGAGCCAAGTGGACTGGCATAGTCTCAGAGGACCTGGGATCTCTCCTAACGAAACAGTGTAGAGGATGCCAGTGTGTGAGTTAGGCATGTATGGAATGATGCTTTCACAAAGTGAGGGGATCAGTCTGATTTAGGAGGCTCCGACTAAGATCTTGATTACGGGGGACGTTCAGAACATTTGTGACTGTCGTAACAAAGGTTGTTACCTGGTAACCAAACACAACCAGCCGCAAGCTCAGGATGCATTTGAGAAGGAGGAAAAACAGAAGATAAGTCTTCATTGGCCTTCTTTTCTCTTTCCCTCTCTCTCTGTCTATCTCACCCAACCTCTCCTTCGGACCATAAAAGGCAGAGATGTTGTGTGATGGATGGCAGCAGAGCCTCTGACTGAACAGGGAGCTGTGGTGCCACTCTACAGAGTCCCTGCAGTGTCTCCATTCAGCTCCATTCATAGATGACAGCACGGGGGGAACCTCCTCTCCTACTGAGCAAAAACACCACATCCTGCCTGCTAGCCCACCTCCCCACTCCCCTCCCTTGCCCTCAGATCCAGACCTAGTAACGCTGCTGTATTTTTATGGTGTTCAACAAACTGCTCCTTAGCAACCAGACCAAAGGCACCAGGAGGCCCATGTTCCTAGCGGTGTATCTAAAATGAGCACCATTCTTCATGGGAGAGGATACTCACTGATGATATGTGTGTACTTTTCCTCTCAGGAAAACTAGGCTTGAAGTTTGGCAACATTGGGCCTCCTGCAGCACAGGACATGTTCTTATTTTGTCAGCAGCCATTGGTTTCTGGGATCCACCAATGTTTTCATATCTACTCTTCTCTTAGGTAAGAACATTTTACGAGAGCATGGTCGAGAGCACCCTCACCAAGACAAGAGAAAAGCATGTCATTTTCACAGTCCACAAATTCATTGTCCAAAGCAAAGAAACATACGTTTTAATGTTTCAGGGTAATTATAATTATTGGATTATTGAAACTGTGGGCTAGAGAGTCTACTACTATACTTGCTCCATTGATCCAAATTACTGTAATTCCAGTTATTTTGCATCCCTCTGCTCAGTCTGACACTTAATTTACAGCATCACAAATGTTTTCTCATTGCTGGGTTTTTCATTTTCCTGTAACCCCAGAACTATACATCACCCAGCGCTGGAAACCTGAATATCTGTAAAGGGGAAACTCGTAGGTGCCCACAGAACCCATTTTCCTTCAGATATCTTGAGGTGAAAGGTCCAGAGACCTCTGCGAAAATGGCCATGCTGTTTTTCCCTTTCCAAAATTTAGCCTAGTTTTGGTGTTATCTACCTCCCTACCTGAGAAGCTATCATAACATGGTTGGTAACACTGATTTCATTAGTTCTAGCTTTAAAAGTCAGCCATCTATAGCCTCTGAGAGACAGGCGGCACACAATAGCAGCACACAATTAACGTGATGATAAAAAAATGTATTCACTACTGCTAAAGTTCTTCTGCTTTTCTGAGTCTTTGCACACGGCACAACACCTGCCCTTCTTGGGTGTTACCTATGCTAATAGGTTACTTATGACCAAGTGGGCTTCGTCATTCAACACACCTGGGTAAGAGCAGATTTGGATGGGAAGACTTTTTGGTCCATCATGAGTTGACTTGTCTTATTTTTTTCCCTTCACAGAAAAGAGAAAATCTAAGAGAATGTTGCTGCATGAAGCCCAGTGTCACACATATTAAGTGCAAAGTTAAATCCATAGTTTAATTAACGTGAAAGCCAAAACCAAAGACAAAGATGAAAGTGAGGTACGAAACTATTAAATACTTCACACGCTCCAATATGGGTTAAGACCTTTTGGAGAAATGATGCTCTAGTGAAAAGTTCAGTCAGGAACTTCGGCTGTAAGTTTGTTTCTCACCCTGCCATTCACTCCTTGCATGTATGCTCACTCACTGTCTCTAGGTGTCATTGTCTGGGTCTGTCAATTGAGTCATCAGCGGATTTACAATCAACTAATAGCACACCTTCTCTGTCAGCCTATCATCTTACTGTTTCTCATTTTAAATATGATTCTTTCTCTGCCGTAGTTCTTTCTTGCTGCCATCGTGCAAGCCTTCCGTCTCCCCCATCACCACCTAGTCTTTACGGATTCATCAGCCTCAGCAGCCATCTGCCTCAGAGTCATCAGCCACCACCACCACCACCAGTGTCTGGACTCCATGGGGGGATTAATCCTGCTGCTGCTCAGATGTCCCTCGATCACAAAATATCTCCCTCTGGTGTCCAAGCGCCAAAGACTTCTGTTAAATCTTAATTGGCATAAATCATCTGTTCATCTGTACACTCATATTCTGTATTAAATATTATCTTTACTTCCTTCTCCTGTCTCTCCTGATTGAACTGTCTTTAGGCTAATACGATCTCATAAAACCCCTACAGGGTAACATTACATTATGCCATGTCAGAACAAGAGTAGTTTTCATAGCAAATTCTTCATCTCATAGACATTTTTTACTCGATCACCATAACGTCTTTTCCACTGGAATCCCAGATGCAGCATGCTAGCATGGGTGTAGTTGTCTTGGGAGGTGGGGGACATGTCCCCCTCAAAATCACGAAATTAAAGAGAATTACACCATAACTTGATGCAGTGAAGACACAATTTGGTGTATAAAAAAGTGCAAGTATGCAGGAAATTCAGTGTTTAATGCCCCTTCCAAATTTCCCCCCTTGCATGTTAGCAATATGAGGTTGAGCCCTGCCCACCGTATATAATAAAGTACAAGTAGGTGTGATATATGGACTACATTTAATATGGCTTTTCATACATAATAGTCTTATAGATCCATCCTAGTCCTCCCTTTACATCTCTCTATGGAATCAACACCTTCTCACTCCAATAAGTCTGACTGGACATGATTGTATGAGCTGAGTGCTGCTCTGTTGACAGCCTGTGTTTCACTGAGTGGAAAAGCTTGTCCTGAACACACAGTCAAGGGCATGCACACATCCGCACACACAGATTTACAAATGTTGATGGAGCCGAGACTGTCTCACAGCTCTGCGGGATTCTAGGAAAGTTAACAACGTCCCCTTTCCTTCCAGCTCTTCTTCCATCCCCTCCCTCCTTCCCACATCAGTCTTTCTTTCTTTCCTTCTCTAACCGACATCCCACCACCACCGGTTGCCTCTCCATCATCATGAATATAGATGGTTTCCTCTCTTTTCCATATGTTATATATCATATTTAATCCTTTCTGATTTTTACATTGTAATAATATTCAGTTTCTTTGCAGTGTGACCAGAATCAAAGGACTAAACATCAACATCCTGCGCCTCCTGGCTGTGAGAGGTTATTTTACAAGATGCTGTTGATTTAACATTTACCAATGCCACGTTACAAAAAAGGTGATGACAGTTCTCTGACAAACTATGAAGTTCTCGATGCTGCTGCTGAGCCATGTGTCTCCGTGTGGCTTGAACGCAGTCTGCGGCCGTGTCTCATAAGCGTGAGAGCTTAGGCAGTTGGCTCATCTGCCGCCAGGCGTGGTGAGACAACTTCCATATCCTCCTCTGTCGCCTGTGATCTCCTCTCTCACCCCACCAGCATGGCTATGCATGTGGCTTAGTACGCCACAAAGTAATGCCTGTTCCAGGGTAATTTTTGAAATGTTCTGTCACGCCCACTACTTTTGATTTTGTTATCAGTTGTCAACCTTGTACTGTCAGCCCATATTGTGCTGTTAAAACAAAATTCCTCCACTGTTGAGGAAATAAGTGGAGAGGATTAGTACGAGATTATTACAATAACAAGGTTCAGACACTATACATCCTGTGTTTGGCAGGACATCAGCTCTCATCTCACATTGCATGACGTGGTTGTGATTGACAGAGGAGCATTTGGCTTTGATTTTATGAAGGTAGAGAGCATAGCATCACATCCTTCTCTTCCTGTCTTTCAGTGACTCAGCACTCACCCTGGCACTTGCGATCAACAACCACACTATAGCTTGGTCTAATCATGCCACACCTCTCCCTCCTTCACCCACTATCATCTTACATCCCCTCCTTACAGTCTTAACAGAGGATAGAAAAATATTTTGGCTTAGGGTTTTTGATTTCCCCAAATCTGTCACGGGGGAATTTTAATTTGTAGCTGAGCTCAAAAGAGTGTAACAGGGAGCAAGGAGGAGAAACAGGTGCAGTGGGGTAGACTTCTTCCCAGCTACGGAAATACAGTGATGTTGCTAGGTGCGTGTCTTGTTGTCCCTGACACAGTAAATTCACTATCAGTGTGTCCCGGGGATGCTCCCTATTATTTTCCCTGAATAATCTCAACAGATCCATGTTAAAAACATTGAAACAGTAACGCTGTGTGACTTTCAGAGGACACTTTGGACCTCACCTTCCACATCTGTTCCAGTTGCTCCCTAAGCCCCTGGTACTTCTCAGTCTTTTCACGCTCTTTCTTCCTGATGTTACTGTCAAATGGGATTGCCTAATCTATCACAAATTGGGCATGGCGTTAGTCCAGGCAGGACACGATGTCAAGCTCAGCTCACATCCTAGCTACATCAGCTGATCTCAAGCAGCCCAATCAACTGATGGACCAGCTGATTGATGGAAAGGAGTCAGCTGATAGATCACATGATTCCTTTCTATGCAGCCACTTGCCAAATCCAATTCAGGGTGTCCTATTTAAACTGCTCTGGCCTGCCTACTGTTGCTGCTTCCTCTGCAAGCCGCCATGCAACCCGCCTCCACCCCAGCTCCTCCTTTTCATGCTGTGTCTGACTTATCCATGTAATTTCTGTTTGTCAATAGCTGGGTTTCCATCCAAATGTATCGCAAATTTTAAGCGAATTCTGTGAAAATGTGCAAAAGAAAATGCGAAATTATGCACGTTTCCATTCATTATTGTTTTGCAAGTATTGGGAGTCAACAGGTCGAGCAGTAGGTGACGCTTCTCGTGAAAAATAAAAATAAAAATGCAAAAGAACACCCGTAGAAGAAGAGGGCGCCGTGAGATGACGTCATTGAGAGTGTCTCATGTCCACAACTGATGTAAACAACTACCGGCACATCCATGACTACGACGAGATGGAGAGATTCCTTGGGAAGTTCTTGGCTATTGTGAGAGCTCTCATCACACTCATATCAGCATTGTCAGCGTTTTTGACTGTGGACTCGTGGAGCGGAAGTGAAGTAGAAGTTGGATCTGGTAGCCTACGTCATCGTTTATTCGCTAAATCTGTTTCTGTTGACAAAAGTCACATTTTCATAATATCGATACGCTGACTTTTCCACCCCCTCCAAGCGTAAAAACCTTTTTGCGATATTTCTGCCTTTTTTCGAATTTCTGGTGTTTCCTTTCAAGTTTTTTTTTTGCAATTGTTGAAAATGCGAATAAAAATAGGTGGATGGAAACCCAACTATTGATGCTGCTCTGTTCTGTTCCCAGGGGGGGTCTTTGCTGCTGCTTTCTCTGCCTTAGGCTTTCCACGTAGGCGCATGGAAGGGCAGGGAGGTTTGCTCTCTCTGCCACAGACTTTCCTCATTTGCACGTGGAAGGGCAGAGAGGAGTGCTCTCTCTGCCTTCGGTGAAGTGTGCTCTCTCCGCCTTAGGCTTTCCACATAGGCGCGTGGAAGAGGCTTTCTGCGTAGGCCCGAGGAAAGGCAGAGGGGCAGAACAGAGCCATACCGCCAAATATAATACTGCAAATGGAAATAAGGTTTTCTTTGACGAAAGTGTTCCTGACTGAACTACCTTCTTCTGCTCCTTGTCAACCACCACTATGTCTGGTCGGTTAGCTAGCAGCTGCTTGTCAGTCTGGAATCTGAAGTCCCACAGGATCTTAGCCCAACCACTTTTGCTTGTTTGTCCCATCAAGACTTGGGGATTTCTAGTCCATACTCAGCACAGATGTTCCAGTATACTATCCCAATCACCTGGTTGTG
Source organism: Epinephelus moara (assembly GCF_006386435.1). Taxonomy (NCBI): domain Eukaryota; kingdom Metazoa; phylum Chordata; class Actinopteri; order Perciformes; family Serranidae; genus Epinephelus; species Epinephelus moara. The sequence goes on along the minus strand of NC_065523.1, from coordinate 24,463,535 downwards.
GCCCTTGGTGTACGCTGTCCCCGTTTCCACTGAGCAGTACGGTACGGTTCAGTTCAGTTTGGTACGCTTTATTTTCAGTTTCCACTGTGATTGCAATCTTTGAGAGAAGCAGATAATATTTCTCTTTTTGAAGAAAAGTGGCAGCAGAGTAGAGGCTAGTGTAGAGGTGAGTGAATAATAACGTAACAGCACAAATAATTGAGCTGAAAATCTCTAATTAAGTATTTACCCTAATATAAAGTGGGAGACAACTGAGTCGCAAAAACTGATCAAGTGAAAATTTAAAAATATTTCCCTTGTCAGTATATGTCATATTGCAGAAAACTGCATCATAGCTTTGTTTGTCCCAGAATTTTAGCTTGCACGATGCCCTTATTAAACTACAAACACTCCAAGTAGAAATGCAACAAGAATTACCCCAGTAATGCAGATGCTGCACACAAGCCTTTAATTAGGTTTTATTTTCAACACAAAAACAAAGTGGTCTTTGAACAGTAAGCAAAGGAAAATTGTGTAATTTAAAGGTTGTGGAGAGCACACACTATACTACTTGCATGTGATTACGACAGTGTGACAACCTATTTATTCATTGTTTTAAGGGTGGGGATGTTACGGCTGTGTGCTCTGTGCTGCTGTCCCTTTTCCCGCCATTGTAGATCTGCCCAGGTGTGCTGCATTACTTAACGAGGTGCAGTGCACCTGGCATGGAGGAGGTGCTTAAGAGCTCCTGTGCCAGCAGCAGAGGAGAGACGCCTTTGGTGTGGGGACTGCTGGTCCTGCTGCCTCTCAGCCTGGGAGTTTCCTTTGTCTTGTTTGCTTGTTTTATTTGTTAATAAACCCTTTGGATTTAAGAGGAATCGCTGACTCTTTTCAAGTTGGTTGAAGTTTGAACTACAAGTTTTAAGACAGAGGCGGATCTACAGGTGGGCCTGGATGTGCACAAGCCCAGCCAAATTGACGGCTTGCTCATCTTAACAGATTCATGAAAACTCAGTCACTCAGTCTTATTTTATGATTCTGATAGGGTGGGCAAACTGTCAATCTGTCAGTCAGCAGATTGTCAGAGATAGTAGCAAGTGGTGCTAATTCTCCACTCAGGTGCCATTATGCCACCGCAGAGAAGAGGCAGCAACAAGATAAACAAACTTGTCAAACCTTCGTCTGTTCTGTGTCACTGCCAATCTGCAGGACAGAGTGGACAGCAGTGTTAGGGCAGAGCCCACAGTGGCCAAGCACCTGAGGGAATGAAAAAGACTGAGGACAGGACAGGCCTCTTCAGTTGGGACCTGTGGGCCACATCTGGCCCAGACGCAAACCTGCTACTGGATGGCCCCAGGGTAAAATGATTAAAGATGGTAGTATTAATAAGCTCCTACCTTATTGGCTCTTACATTGTTAACTTTTTTAAGTTTTGGTTTCATTATCATCATGCTGTGGCCTCTCACGTGCTCTGTGCATGCTGGGGGTGACCTCCTCCACACACACACACACACACACACAACATGGAGTGAAGTCAGCGAACAGTAGAGAGGTCTTGGTGCTGATGAAGTAATTATAAGATCACTGTAGTTGACGACAGCTACGCTTGTTACTGTAAGTCAGTGCAATAAATCCTCCACTAGTAAAAAGCCAATACTTTATCAATACACGTTCAGCAGGTAGAAAGCCATATTTCAGTCTGCTCTGTCCACAGTCTCTCATCCACCACCGTTGGGTTTACACAAGTACAGCACGCCTGTACGGCCAATAGCAAATTGTTGAAAACAAACTATGTACAAAAGCACAGTCTCCCTTACCCACCAGCCTCGATCGCAGGACAGTTGAAGGACATTGTTCGGAGGATCCAAGAGGTCGGGAGCTGGAGTAGGAGCAGAGAAGTTCAGCAATATACTGGGGTGCCAGCCAATGTATGGCTTTAAAAGCATATGTATGAGATATGTATGTCTATATATGTACTGTATATATATTTTTCTATTTTTGCTCACTAATGTAAACACACTGCTGACTATTATAATTTATGTAATCATTTGTAAATTTAGTTAACTGCCTTTTAATTGTATTTATGCCTTGGCAACACATGTTAAATGTCATGTCAATAAAGCCTATTGAATTGAATTGAACTGAATTGAATTGAATTGATAGTGTGTTATTGGTTACTATCATTGCCACTTTTTTATTTTAAATGTGAAGCAAAAAACACTGCTACTTTTAATGCATTAATTTGCATTTGTTTGAAAAATTTAATTCCCAAAAGCTGAAAAAAAAGGTCGATTCGACTTCTCACTGCTGAAAATGTCTGGCCCATCGACATTTCCCTTTTAAAATCTGTCCCAATTGATTTTGTAATTGAATAGCCCTGCTGTGGTATATCTTTTACTGTAGTCACCAACGACATGCTCAGTAGTAACCAATGAATAGTCATCATAAGAGCAAGAAAATGAAGACAATATGATCAATTTATCAAACACCTGTTTAACAAGAACACAAACTTGCAGAGCTGCGGCGTCCTCTGCCATTTTGCCTGCAGTAACTCGCTGCCTCCTCTTGATCTTACACAGCCCTCCACCAAAGCTGAGGAAAATGTTGACCAAAAAGCTAACGCCATGTCAGTTTACTGGAAGTGGTTTGGATATCTCAATAGCGGCAATGAATTTTTTTCCCACCACTTATTCAGTTCATGTGTTCATGTGTCCATCGATGGTAGCCTAACTATCAAGATTCTAATTATCTGGAGACAAAACATTTTTTCAACTACATGTGGGTCATAAACCCCAGAAAACAAAAAAGAAAAATCATTTGAGAAATGTGAATGTTTTAATGGTTATTATCTAGAAAATAAAACGTGGCTTGTTTAGCTGCATTTGTTTACAGGCAAGTCTTGCCCTCTCCAATACAACATTGTTGCACCATCCAGGGGCCAATGAGGCAGACTGCCTTTCTGTTTCCATACCTGTTATGTTTTCTAGGTTTAGATTGTAAAATAATCACTTGAAGTGCAAAGAGAACAATTTCAATTGACTCAATTGAGGGTAAACAATTTTCCTACCGTCTGTGGTTTTCTCAGTTTCGTATTAAATTTACAATTAATTGTTTAAATGAGGCTACTGAAGTTAACTGGTTTTAGCATAAAACTTTAAAGGCTATTAATGTAGCCATCTCTTTGCTTATTTATTTTATTTCTTTGGACTGGGCTACATCGTTATAGTTATAACCTGAGGTTTACAACAAAGTAAAATTCAGACCTGATGATGGTGCTCGATAAAATGTTAAGGGATTACCACAATACTGACAAATCATGAGGGGGCATGAATATCAGATTTTATGGAAATTGAAAAATCACAAACATGAGCCTTATGTGTGGAGCAAAAGTCAAGTGATCACCAAAGTTAGTAAAAGTTAGTAAAATGTCATCCATGCAATGCATTTAAAAAAAATTATCTGGGTTCGACCATGTAAAGCCCTTTGTAACTTTGTTTTGAAAAATGCTTTATATATAAATTCATTATTAGTAGGGCTGCCCCCTAAATGTAAGTCTACCAGAGAGGTCATTAGTCAGCAAGATTTCATTGGTCACTTAGTTGCGGAAAAAAATCAAAAAACATGAACCTCTATTAGGAGCTGCACCTTGTCAAAATAAATCAAAACCAATATGACTGGACCATGTGGGAATTTAATTTGATAGGACAGACACAGGAAGTGGCCACGCTCAGCAGTCAGACAGGAGTCAGGTTAATTTCCAGGGCTGGTACCTGCAGTTATTCCACAGGCTGGTTAATAACATGTCGGGCAGGAAATCCAAAGTGTGGGATCATTTTGAGAAGGTGAAGGACGAACCCAAGGTGATATGTAAACTCATCTTCATTGGTCGACTACAAACATGACGTATCATCTGAAACATGGAAGCAGCTACATGCCCAATAGCCACTTAGCACAATCATTACTGCTTTGCCGACAGCGTCATTAACAGGTGGCTTGCTCAGTGTGTGACGTGCACATGTGGATAATACATGCTGGCAACTAGTCGACTAATGGCTCTACATGACAACTATTAGTCAACTAGGTAAATTCTTAGTTGGGGGCAGCCCTAGTTATTAGGCTGTTAATATTACATACACCACTAGGATGAAAATTAGGCTAATTAAATGATTGGTCAATTATCACTATTGTTGTAAATTCATTCTTTTAATTGACCAATTGATAAATCCACTAATAGTTTCACCTTTAATAATAAGGGCACAGTATGTTTAAGGCCACAATAAGTTTTGCCCAAGGCCCTCACTGAGACCTGTGGTGTATAGTCCCCACCATGCAGCTCATTGACCAGGCCTTCCTCACAATGAAAAGCTTCCCTGGATTTGTCAAGCTGCCGACCTCCTCAGTGAGTCCTCATGAGTGATGGTTTTATTAAAGCTTCTACTTTGGCACATGGGTGGAGTGAGGAATGGCAAGATGGAGAAAGAGGTAAGGAGAGAAGAGAGAGATCCCAGTATTCGTCATGAACGGCCTGAATGTGAGACGTTATTAAGGGCTACTGAAAGAGTTAAAGAGTTAAAGTGTCGAAACATACATTTAGGGCAAGAGAACAAGTTTTAATATTAGCCGTGTAGCTAAGCAAAGCATTTAAGGAGCCTATTCATACCCTGACCTTTTCTCCTACCTCTCTCTTGTCATCCCCTCCCTCCTGTCCAGCCGTTAACACAGAAAACAAATCCAAAATAATTCAGAGTGGGAAAACATAAATGTAGGCATATGGAACTTTACAGCTGAATGGAGCACACAAAAGACAAAGTGTTGGCTTATGCGTTCTCAGAGAAATCCTTGTTTTATAGGCAAGACTGTGTTTGTATTCATTTTGGTTTATTTAAAACTTTCCAATCTGCCCAGTAAATGTTTTAGGAAAATTTAAATCTCCCTATGAAGCTGCTAACTATTGAAGTTGGGAGTGGTGCAAAAGCCAGGAAGACCCAGCGTGAATGCTGGCTCTCTTTTGCACACAATATTGACAGACAAATGGAAAGACAGACAGAGACACATACAGCACATACAACTACTTACAGATTTGCACCCATTCACAGGCGACTTCTTCAGCACAACTTCACACTGGTGCAAAGAGCAGTAATTGTGTAAAGTCTGGCATTGTGTGTGAAAAGTTACTTGTCTGTGTGTAACATGCTAAATTACACACACTAACTTTGTTTCTTATGCTAAAGTCTGTGATCTCAAAAGAGCTGACTTGTGGGAAAGAAATAAACATCTTTCATTAAAGAGACACAGAAAGTGACAGACTTTCCTCTCAGGATAAAAAATGTCTGAGAATATTCAGAAACTTCTTTTCTACGACCTACAGATGGCGCAAGATAGCCAGCCATAACATGATGTCTCTACTTTGATGCATGTGATTCTGTGTTAAGGTGTGACTGAGACAAGAGCTGGACGTTTGTGTGTGTGTCTGTGTGTATCTGCATGTGTGAGGGAGTGTGTTGCTCCCATTACAGCGTCTGTGAAGGAAGTTGACTCACAGAGAGAAAAACATTGACCCTGTTTCTCCGCCATATAATAGTGGTTCACACACATCCATGCACATAAGCTTATTGATCCCGAGCACACATCCCTATTGTGTGGTGGGAAAAAATTAACCACATTTTTAGTGGGTCAGTAGAAAGATTACCTGTCAAGTAGAGCTTAAATTAATCCTAATAATTAGTTGATCAACTGAAAAGAATCAATTAGTTGTTGCCAAAAATTTGCCAGTTCTAGCTTCACAAATATGAATATGGAGTGGACGCCAGGAAATTGCATTTTATAGACTAAACAATTGGTCAGTTAGTCAAGAAAATAATCGGCAGAAAAGGTGATGAACAGAAAACTAAAGTGAATTGTAAGGTGTTTCCATTATTTTGTCCACACCCTGAATATAATTAGAAGAAGACGAAGAAGAGGATATATTTTATTAATACATGTATGAAACACACATACATGTACATACAGGACCTTAAATGGAGAGATGTCAGAGCGAGGGGGCTGCCCATTCGGTGCCTTGCTCAAGGACACCTTGGCAGTGCCCAGGAGGCGAACTGGGACCTCCCCACCCACCAGTCCACGCTCCAAATTTGAGGTGGGTGTGATTAACCTGCTAGGAGGACATCAAAATATGAAAATAGTAATTTTCTGTTGCCAGCAGGTGGCGCTGTGACTCAGAGTTCCTCTGTAGATGTTTTCAGGGCTGGACTGTCATCATATATGTGAAATTTCGGAAAGATATGCCCAAGTGGTGTAAACTTACAGCAACTATTTCTGATCATGTCGGAACATCGAAATTCGCCGCTACGCCATGCCAATGCCCTTCGTATCATCATCATCTTAAGTGTATCTTTCCCAATTTTGACATGAATCTGGTCAACTTTGTAGGAGTTGTATGTTAAAGTAATAAAACATTATATTTCTTGTTGCCAGTAGGTGGCGCTATACCCATTATTAAATATTGGCATAGATGTGTTCAGGGCAGGATTGTCATCAAACGTGAAGTTTAGGGGTGATTGGACCATGTACCTTGGAGTTACATACCACTTCCTGTTTTGTTCCGAAACCTGTAAGTTTGACGTCTCACCAAGGTCACACGGTTCGATGAAAACTCAAGCTTCCTACAACTTTTCATTGTTAAGGTCTTTTGATGGGACACACCAACTTTGAAGTCGATCGGATGAAATCTCTTGGAGGAGTTTGTTAAAGTACAACCCCTGGAAATGGCCAAAAATGCACCAAAATTGCACAGTAAATTCAAAATGGCTGACTTCCTGTTTGGCTTAGAGAATAACCCCAAGAGACTTTTTTGTACGTATTGAAGTGTTACATATGTACATGTATGAAACTTGGTGATTCCATTATTTTGTCCACACCCTGAATATATTTAGAAGACGAAGAAGAAGATATACTTTTTTAAACATGGAGAGATGTCAGAGTGAGGGGGCTGCCCATGGACAGGCGCCCCAAGCAGTTGGTGCCTTGCTTAAGGACACCTTGGCAGTGCCCAGGAGGCGATCTGGCACCTCTCGAGCTACCAGTCCATGCTCCATATTTGATCCGGATGGGGACTTGAGCCGGCGACCCTCCTGTTCTCAGCTCAGGTCCCACAGTAGACTGCACACTGTCTCTATACGCTGCACATACAGCCGTCAGTGACTGCCGAATGATTTTTATCTACCGTGTGTAAACATATAAAAGCTATATGTGACTGTGGGAGCTCCTCTCTGACTGTTTGACTATACAGCAGCAGTGTTATTGGAGGCCTGACTGGCTTCACTGGGATCCTCCTCCTGCTTCCTCCACAAACAGAAGAAAACCTCAAGGAAGAGCAGCTGATTGATTCAGTTTCCACTCTTCCCTTTGCTGGAGGGAGCCCGGGGAAGTCGGGAGGTGCACGGGGAGCTGACTGGAAAACTAAACATGATAGTGCCAGAAGAAGAAGGTATGGCACAATTAAAGGGTGGAGGGCTGGGGGTTTGAGGTGTTGGCGAGCATTTCAGACTCCTTAGCAGTTGCACCCATGTAGAAATCCCTCACCCATCCTGTCCCAGATCTCACCACTCAATGTCCCGAAAACACACCAGAACGCCCACAGGTCAGTATCAATATTTGCTGTACCAGTGCAGGCCTCGCTGCCTGTTATTGTGTATGTGAGCTGCCTCCCTGTACTTGCCTGCTCAGCTCATGCCCTGCTATCTTAACTTAAAGGATATTGACATGAGGAATGAGGCGGCAGGTGAGTATGCCACACAGGAATACTGACCTGCAAAATGTCAGACGCACCAACAGTTGTCTTTTTTCCATCATTTTTTACTATCTTGAAGGTTTCCATGTGCATTCTGATGGGAAACTTTCTCAGTCCTACTGTAAAGGTCATACACCAAAACACAATTTTAGCATTATCCATGGTCATGTTATTTCACACTTACTTTGCACTATCCCTTATTTTCCCAAATTCCCCAAAGTCCTTTTCCTTTTCTTACTTTTTTGACTTAGATTTAGATTATCCATTAAACAGGGTGGCACAGTGGTTAGCATTGTCACCTCACAGCAAAAGAATTCCTGGTCCGAACCCAGGGTGGGGGGGTTGGAACTCATAGGTTTGCATGTTCTCCCTATGCCAGCGTGGGTTTTCTTGGGGTACTCCAGCTTCCTCCCACAATCCAAAAACATGCAGATTAATTGGTGACTCTAAATTGACCAAAGGCGTGAATGGTTGTCTGCCCTGCGCTAGTCTGGCGACCTCTCGCTCAATGTCAGCTGGGATAGGCTCCAGCACCCCTGCGACCCCCAACAGGATAAGCATGAATGAATGAATATCCATTAAACAGACACCATATAGGTGTCAAAGCCTAATTAATTACTATCGAAGCTAAGTTTCACTGTGTCATGTGTCTCAGGATGTGAAGAGTCTGTCTTTGTTTGTGGTGCAATGACATTTAATTGGCGATTGTTTTCTGTTAGTAATCATATTTTCATGTTTTCCAAAGGAGATTACCAGAAAATGTGACCTATATAACATGATTCATTCACTGTATGGTACAAATATTGTTTTCCTGGGAACTATTCCTTTTAATGCATGTGTAATGTGTGTATGGAGACATGCATATGTGAATGTATTATTGTATTATGTAAATACTTGGTCTTATATTACAATAATGGAGCACCATCTGGTCATCAGATGCAAAATTTAGCCCCAAACTGGCAGTTACTTACCAAGTGTTATCATGAAAAAGCATATCTAAATACTGTATTACCAGGAGCTGTCTTGTTTGCCTGTGTCAGTGTTTTAATCTAGTCTTGTTATTATGTTCACTGTTATAAATGAGTTGTTTGTGGGTCACAAATGTAAAGTTGTGGACCTCAGGAGGAATAGCTGCTGCAATGCACGAGCTAATGGGGATCCCAATAAACGAAACTAAACTGCATCAGCTAATTTTCTGCCAGAGAGCAAGAGAGGGATGACATGCAGCAAAGGTCACCAGCCGAAGTCAAAGGCAAAACTCTAAACTGGGTGGGAGGCCCGTGGCTGTCGTCAGGTGTTTGTAGGTGGGATGCACCTGAGTCATAAAGCTTTGCTCTGTAACTACCAGCCCTTCAGCTTATGGTCCATTAGATCGGCTAGCTGACCCAACTGCACTGCCCAAGGGATCAGAAATAACAGGGCTGAATGGAGCAATTGTAGACGAAAGAGAAAGAGGGAGGGCGGGTAGGCACAGCAGGGCATGCACCAAAGTATTTATTCGGTATACCCTACCCTCCAGTGCCACCAGCACGTAGCCTCGGGGGGCTGAACATCTCATATGATGTCAGCAACAGAGGGGAATTTTCCATGTATTAGTAGTTAAAAAATAACTGTGTGGACCCATAGTTTCCTTGTGTATCATGGGAGTGCTGCAGCTCTTGTAGCTCAAACATGATCATGTGCCTGTTGGGCAGATAACATCTGAATGAAAAGCTGGCAATCTCGCTCTCCTGTAGAGGGGGTTAAATGCCAACACTAGATGAGCCCAGTGGCTTCATGCCAAAATCCCAAGCCTATTGAAGTTTATTCAAGCTCTAATTCAACCCTGCCAACAAGTATTTCTTTGAAAAAAAAACTGAGAAGAAAAAAAGGAGAAAGCCAAAGAAGCGAGGTCTTGCCAGCAGAGGAGCACTATGTACACACGGAAGCGTATTGCAGCCAGTAAGAGCAGAAGCATCAAATGCCTCAACATTGGAAGGATACCAAGAGGGAAATGCACGCAGATATGTTTCTTCTTGTAGTTTGTTACGCAAATGCCTGAAGTTGTCTTAAGCTGTTCTTCCCTCCTCTGTATGAATTCTGTCAAGGTTCAAAGAGGTCAGGTTTGTTAGAACATACACACCTACAGTGTAAGCCTCACTGACTGTAAAAGAAAAAAAGAAAAAAAAAATTGCAGGAACAGATTTGAAGGAAGCCAGTGCAGCAACGAGCTGAAGTGGGGTTTCGTTTTCTCGCTGCCTGTTGATGTTCTCCTCTGTGCCTCATCTTTCACGTCAGACTGTCACTGGCGTCCTGCGGGGTCGACTGTTGGGTCACGTCAGTGTGGTGCCAAGTGTCCTGGTGTCTCCATTGCTGTAAAGACACACTAACACACACGTGAATGTACAAGGAATTCACACGCGCAAACAGGCAGGCACACACACAAATGCCGGTGGTACACACACATGTACATGACATGCATACTGCACATGCATGCACAAATGTATGCATGCTCGCACAGACTGTAGACCTATAATGACTCTAGTCTCTTTGCCACCTGATCAATCATCCCAACTGCCATTAGATCTACAGGAGAGGCATTCCTTCCTAACAACTGGAGAAGGGGGTAGTGTGTGTGTGGGGGGGAGGAAGAGGAGGGGATTGAGACATGAGGGGGGAAATGTCATGTCTTATGTCTAATTCATTTAAACCGGGATATGATTTCACTCTAAGCAAATGAGCAAAGTTAGTGTGACTGAGAATCACGAACAAAATGAGAACAATTGCATCTATGTGTTGATTTTTCTGCAACAGTGCACAAGATTTCCCTTTTTCATTTTCCTTCCTCGTCCCATCTCACTTCTCTCAGGCTCCGTGAAACATAGCTGGCAAATTTAAGAGGGGGAAAAAACACTTGAAAAGCTAAAGAGAGCACAAAAAAGCTGCCTCTAGCTCAGGTCGTGTCGATGCATGTTTTGCATCACACTGGTGTAAAAGTAGTAGAGGAGTGAGGAGTAAAGCCTCAGTGGATAAGGTACTTTATCTCCCCTGCTGTCTCTATCTTTCACCCCGTCCCTCCTTCTCCTCGCCTCTCTGCTCTTTGATTTTTTTTTCTCTTTCTTCTGTTTGCTGAAAGAGCTGACTGTGCTGCTCTCAGTGTGTGCGTGCGACGTATTGTTCCCTTCTTCCTCAGTATGATGAGAAAAGCTTGAAATAACAATGTCTGGGGGTGGAGTGCGACCCCTCTGTTCTCTGTTTCATCTCCTCTCCCTCTCTGTTCTCGCTTCTCCAGATGACAGTGATGCTCTCTGCAGATCTCCTGCAGGTGTGGGCCTTTTGACCCCCTCTGGGACAAATTGCACTCTCATCCCTGTGCACACACACACACACACGTACACACCGAGATTTGAGTGTAAAGGCGTGCACGGACATGCACATGCTCACACATTCACATAAAGGCTCTAGCACATGCATGTACTGCACAAGCGTGGAAATAAAATAAGAAGCCATCTGCCAAATAAAGCATGCAGTGTGTTTTCCATCCTCTTGGTCAAAAGCTAAAAACACTTTTGCCACTTAGGGAAACAGCAAAAAAACCTCTTTCAAACACAACTTTCAACCTCTCTGGTTTGAGGAGAGGACAAATCTGTGCACACCATGCTGCTACACGAACAGGACTATCACAAAATCTGACCTGCCGACCTTGAGGAGGTCATGTATGAGGCACAGGCTGCAGCCGCCAACCCCACCAACACCAGAATGTGTGACGTCTCAGGAATCTGTGCAGCGCCACTCTGCCTGACCACGCAGCAAAACACAGAGCTCTACACAGCAGTTGGGCCCTCTGTGAGGCGAGCAGGAACACAGAGGATAAAAGTAAAAAAAAATGGGAGAAGATGACTCACTAACATCAGCTCATAATCAGCTGTGATAACAATTTGGCTCATGCATTTCTGTGCTGTGTGTCCGTGTCTTCTCAGTTACATTAGTTTCCTTACTCTGAGAAAACACTGATACACTTTTGAGTGTGAATTCAGAAAAGTTAAAGCCCCTCTCCGGTGTATTTTGGCATGCTTATGATATTTCATGTCCTGACAATGTTATTTAACCACACTGTTCAACAAATATTTTTTGACAAATTACTTAATTTTGTGCTCAATTATTTATTTATTTTTTCAAAAAGAAGGTTGTTACTAAAATGGGAAGATGAGGTATGACTATAGTAGAGTCTGCAAGCCATATGCCATCCTCCAAGCTTGCGTAATTGTACTGTTGTATCGACCCGACCCAGGCAAGACAATTTTCCACAGACATCAGTTAACGCTCGCTAGAAATTTCTGTTGGTACATTCAGAAATATTCACTCTGAGTGCCGGAGCACACTCTGGCACAAACTGGACCATTCGTAAAATTCAGAGCGCCATTTGGAATGTACTGTTCGGTTATTCAGAGCACCACACTCTCGGAGCAGCAGAGCGCCAAGCAGAGAGAATGTGTGATTAACTTAACCGTTTGTTAATTCATACAGAAATATAACGCTCCGTTTCTTCGACCAACAGGACTCTCATTTTTGTGCAGAGCATCAGACTGAATTTCTGAACACACCATGTCAGGTCACTCACTCTCCGGGACCGCGAGTTTTACTTGAATAAGTAAACACTGACCAACGGGACTAGACTGGCCGACCCGTATGCTCTCACTCAGTGGATGGATGATGTCATAGGAAGCTTTGTGGTTGATTACTACGCCAATCTTACAAAGGAGGACGACACTAGAACAGTTTCCTCTGTTTTGTTTTGCTATCGAAGCTAACATTAGCTAATGTGCTAAAAAGTTAGCGTTCCAGAGAAATCCAATATTCCTCTTAGCACCTCCCCAGTTTCTGATTATGTGGACATGATAACACAGTTGCCCTCCACTCTAGTTTTGTGTGTTGTTTATTTTCATAAAGGCATTTGTAGCCTATGTGCACTGAACAGCTGCAATCAACACAGTGAATTACACCAAATCAGACCGTCAGAAATAGCACAACACACCGTCCCTCTAACTTGCTCTCGACTTAACTGTCACCACAGGATGGATAGACATATTACCAAGGTCCACCATTTGAAATGCAGCTGTGGAACATGTTGAAAGTTTACACCGTCCACCAGCATCAGTCTCCAACAGGTCTGGACACTGGGGAGTGCCGGAAGAGCCGGTGTTGGGAGCTGTGGCCAAAAAGGTCCCAAAACTCAATTTCAAACAGTAGACCTTGGCAACATATCTATCCTTCCTTTGGTGGGCTATGGCTGGCGTTCGGCTCCCTGGTGCAGCAGCAGTCAAACGGCGCCTCATTACTACAACAACCAACAGCTGCAGCAGACGGAGATGCTAAAGAGGAGAGCGAGAGCTGTTTCTTTTGTCTCATAAACAGTAAATTCATCAAAGCATGTGCCATATTGCTGTTTTCCAAATTACTGTAGCTGCCATGTTATTGCTATTTTAATGGATTACATCCGACTACTACACACCACCTGTCTAAGTTTAAGAAAAAATGCTAACCGTTAACAGGAAGTAAAACTGGCTGGAGGGGGGCTTTAATGCATCACTAAACCCGATCCTAAATATTGATAAATACCTTTACCCAGAGCATTGCTTGGAACTTGTTTACATATTCATAACCTCATGACATACTGTACATCAGAGCTATTAAAGATGGCCGGAGGGGCCGAGCTTACACAGAGCGGGCTGGGTGTCAGGAGGAGCAGAAGCTTGATTTATTGCAAAAGAAAAAAACACAATCTCCCAAAAAACATGGGCAGCAGCTTCACTACCATACGAGCTATTTAGATCCTTCGATGAACAGCTCTACATGGTCCTCTCCTTATGTTCTCTCATGTTCCACGTAATTCGGGTGCAAGTGTAATGTGTGTAGCACATGTGTGCAATACATAGCGGCCATATGCGAGATCTGATATGCAGTTCAGAGGAATGAGCAAAGTTGAACAGAGAAGAAGTGAAGGACTCGCTGACTCTCATATCAAACGCACTCTTTATCTGGAACAGACCTGATCACCTGGCGTGAATATCCTACATGTATCGGACAGCTTTTATGGCAGGATTGGTTTAAGAGATCCCAGCCTCTTGTGTGTGGTGGATGACATCAGCAGTAATCTGTCTGATCAGTTGCACCTATTCGTGTTCACGCTCCACAGGTGGTGGTGCTTCTCAATTAGTTGCCTGCGCTCACGAAAAGTAGCCAAGAATAGGAGATTGATTTGAGGTTGACTCTTGTGTGGCAGTGTTTATACTGTCAGGTGACCTCACAAGTAAAGTTGGCTGCAATTAAAAGCCTCAGGAAGGCTCAGCAGCGGTTACGCATGGCTCCCCCAGCCTCGCTGTCTCTCCTTCGGACAACATACCGCTCGTTATCCCTCCGCTGCCTTACCGTCAACACCACAAAAATCCCTGCTCTGTGTGTGTGCGGGGTGCATGCATGGGTATGTACTTAGCATGTGTTGCTATGTGCGCGAGTAAGCACGTGTTTGTGTGTATATGGGCATAATTGTGTGTATATATCTAACTGTGTTTTTGCAGGAGCTCGCACCAGCCGCAATCACTTTTGATGGATATCTACTCTGGCTTTGGAGAGCTGTACGTTTTCCAGTGGGTGACTCATGGGGCTTCTGACGGATGTCTGTACCAATTTACTGCTACTGCCACTGCTGCTGCTCTTGTTCCCCACCCCAAGTGTGTGTGTGTGTGTGTGTGTGTGTGTGTGTGTGTGTGTGTGTGTGTGTGTGTGTGTGTGTGTGTGTGTGTCCATGAATAAGTGTCCTGTGCATTGGCTGGTTGTGGTTGTAGTTTCCAACTTCTGCTTATGGACTTTCCACTCTTTTCTTGAACAGCAGAAGAGGAGTGTAAAGGAGAGTGGGGCTGCTAGAGTTCTTTAATGGCACACACGCACACACACACACACACACACACTCACACAAACATACACTGCATAAAAATGACTCAGTCAGGTGACTCACTCCTATCTTTTCCCGTTGTCAGACTCAGAAATGACAATTAAATTATTAATCTAATGAAAAATGAATGTGCTCTGAGCAGCAGGTCATCGCGGTACATGCCCCGTGGAACAGACAAAAGTGCATACCATTCTTTTGTAAAGGTTACATAACTTCATTGTTGATCTGAACAGACCCATGTGTGGCGATAACAAGACATTTCCTGTTCACTGTGGCTCTGCAGGTCACCCAGTACAGGTGTAATGTTGGACTTGAACTTCTGAACTTGCAGAGCCCTCGAGTGATAGATTCTTTACCTGCAACGCCTTACCTGGAGATGCATACTAGCTGTTGCTTCATTCATTTATTAGCTTGACAAACATAGTGCCTCACAAGCTGTTTTAACTCTTTGATATCTCCAACCAAGACTTCAAAGGATTCAGTTCAGTAATCTGTGGTATATATACTTCCAAGACAAGATAAAGTGTGAACTGTGATATTATGTGTGGTGTGTACCTAACACAGTGAGAAAGTGATGTCAATGAATCCCATTCTGAAAAGCAGTGGATGGTGAACAAGCAAGACATATCAGTGGTCTTTGCCTCCTGGACAGTTGCAGCTATGTCTGAAGGCATTTTCAGACCAAAATGTTCCTGGGACTTCCTGAGAGGAACTACCAGATGGGGAGCTCCCCCAAGAACTACATACCTTCAAGGGCTTTTTTCTGTTTGCATTCACACCACTGAAACACTTAAATGATGCAGTGTAGCCGGCCAGCGGTTGCTATAGCACCATCACTTTTGCTTAGCAAATCAAAATTGCATTTCCATGATTGTATCTATGCTCAGTAAAGCCTGAATTTGTCTGTCTTTTGTGACTTTTGTTTTGTGTTGCCTGTCGTTTCCAAAGCCATCAGGTTTGTAAACATGGTGGTTGCCAGTGCTGCATTGGCTGTGCTCGACCAATCAATGTACACTTACGTCACTCATGGTTCCTCTTGTGCTGTGGGAGGTCCTACTCTCATATAGGAGCTAAAAACATTCCTAAAAAAGGCATACTAAGAACTACAATTGTTCCTAGTACTTAAGGTGTGGACACAACATAAAGGGGGATTCTTAGAGCTACATTGCTTGATCTATGAAAAAATTCCTCAGGTCTGAAAACGCCCACACTGAGTCATTTTTAACAGCTGAAGACTAGGTGATATTGTAATAATCAGCCAAAATGGTTTAGCGTACCTGTCCCAGAGCCAGCTGCAGCTGTTGCTCACCGGTGTATCCCTCCGCGCAAGGCGTAAACACACTATAGTTCCGTGTATCAAACTTCTTCTAAAATGACTAAAAAGGACTCTGGTTTTTCGAATTAATGTTTAAACATGTTTATTTTAAATGCACGTGCAGAAATGCCAGCTTAAGGGTTTCTGTAACGTTTATTTGTTCACTTTTACCGAGTAGTATTCGCTAAGCTAAGCCGCAATGCTAACCGCTGAGACGCAGCCACTGGATGTACAGACACAAAAAAGATATCAATCTTTTTTGTGTCTTTTGTGTCTTTTTTGTTGTCTCACTATGAAAATGATAGAGAAAGGGCATTACTCCCAAATCGTCGGAGTATTCTTTTATCAGAGACAATTTCAAACACAAGTCAGCTTCACAGACAAAGCACTTGACTTTATCTGGACACATTTTCCCCACAAATACAACATGCTAACATTATTAGCACAAGCCTAAGGAATTTTACATTGTCTAAATTAGCCGAGCAGCTAGTAGACTTTTCCTCTACTCATACAAAGCCAGGGACAACAGCAACATTTAACAAAGGGAAAGTTACAAAATACAGCTCCATTACAGCTCACAAGATTCACTGACAAAACAGGTGTGTTATACTAAACACGTTTTCCAAACAACTACAAAATGCTAATGTTATTAGCACAAGCCTATGGCATTTGACATTGTATAAATTAGCCTAGCGATGAGCGGAGATTTCCTCTGCTCATATAAAGACAGGATAAATCACACACAAGACTTAAAATGCTATTTTGTGGAGCCTTTACTGTCTTCATGTCGGTGAAGATTATCAGTCATGGTAATCGTAAGTGCTATATCGTAGGCAACTGGACTTGCTTGCATTTCTTGGAGACGTTTTGCCTCTCATCCAAGAAGCTTCTTTGGTACTTCATACCAGTCATTTAGAACTGAAGAAGCTTCTTGGATGAGAGGCAAAACGTCTTCAAGAAACGCAAGCAAGTCCAGTTACCCACGATATAGCACTTACGTTTACTGTCTTCACAATTTATTGTAATTTAAAGTAAATAAAGGCTTCGTTTCCACTGAGGGAAATGGTTTCAGCGTCCAAAAATAGATAGTAGATCTGCGACGGTCTCTACTCTACTCTCTGTTGGATGCAGAGGTATAAATCCTGCATAATGAGTAAATGGCTAAAATGGATATCTGAAAATAATGGATAAACAATTGAAAGTTAACTGAAAGTAATCGATACTAAAATAATTAATGGATGGCTGGGTAAATGGTTAAAATAGATTAAACCACACTTAACTGTAGAGCATTAGTTCATGGTCATTGCTGACACACACACACACACACACACACACACATGTAAGCTGACGGGGAAATCCCCTACACTGCAGGTAAAACAGTATTTCTTTAGAAATGCCAGAAACTATAACACTCTAAAGGGATCACATATCTTTATGCTGAAGTAGTTCTTTGGCTAAAGGGACTTATTTCAGCCTTAATTACTTTTGTAGGCCCCAGTCTAATTTAATCCAACCCAGCCTGGCTGAGGAAGGAGTGAACAGCCTCATCTAGTCAAGTACAAAAAAAAAAAAAGAAAGGAGATATAGTTCAGATCCCCGAAGACGACATGGCTGTAATGCATCAAGCATATTTAAGAACTGCGTGACTAATCGCTGACTGCTTCAAACAATCAGAAACTCTTGCTCAAGCCTGTGGCCTGCCAGGAGGACATCCCACCTGGGAATCATTCAGACATCATGGAAATACAGCTCATCCTTTTAAACACAGCACATTTTTTACATCCCCCCTTTACATCTGTCGTCTGCTATTAAATAGCATGAACAGGATAAGTAAAATCTTTTGGCTCGGACGCACTTGTGAATGACCTGACCACCCAGTTAGCTCCCAGAGTTCCCAGTTCATTCTCTCCAGAAAAGATGCCAGCTGCTGACCCTGACGTGGATCCTTTTATCAAGGATCGTCCCTGTTCACTGTTTTCATCCCTCCCATCCTCATCTGTAAGCACAGGAGCCTAACACACCACTGTGATTCCTGTCTTCATTGCAGGCTATTCTGGGCTGAGGTTACCCAGGACACCGTGTGGCTTTACCCAGATTTAGCTGCCCACAGTATGCCTGAGTTAAATCATCTGTGTTTGTCATGCAAATAATAAATATTCATTAATGGTTCTTCCACAGTTCCTCAGATTCTTCCTCATTATTTTGTGTCAGCTCTGTAATCTCTAAAAGGATTTTACCCTTCTGGACTTCTAGAAATAATCCTAAACTAATATTGACACGTGCTAAAGAAGTGCGCCTGCGGTGGAAGAGTTGGACCAGAGGGCTGTGAAGAGGGTCGTGGAGCCAAGGCCAAACCGCGGGGCTACACAGAGAGGAGAGGGTGGCCAGCGGAACAACGGTGCATCAAAGACACCACGTTGAACCACCGGCCTTGTCTCTGCTGCTCTCTGCCTCTCACACTCATACCCTATTTTCAGAAAGACCAACACGAGGGCAAACAGCAAAGCGTCCGTTACTGTTGTTATCATTTCCAAACAGCAATTTTTCAGGCCAAAGCAAATTTAGGGACGCTGGTGTATGATGTGTATGTGCATGCACAGGCACTTGCGTGTGTGTTTTGTCAAGCAGCACACACCTTTTCATAGATCTCCATGTGTTTACCCATGCTGGTTTAGCTCACGAAGAGTCATATTCTGTCAGTTTCACTGTAGCCAGTGGGTCCAGAGCCCCCGAGCTGCTCTGCCCAGTGCTGTGGCTCAGCTAGGGATGGACTTGGCTGTGCATGGCCACTCTGGGCGCTCGTCCCATCGCCACACTGAAGTGATGAAGGAGGACTCTGTCCCCCCTCCCCACACCTACACCCCCACCCATGGCCACAGAGGTGAGGAGGCACCCAGGGGACACGCTGGCTGGCGTCTGAGGCCACATTCACCCATCTGACAAGAACAGGCTTGGCTGCTCTCAAAGTGATGGTGCCAGGGTGTCTTGCCCGCTGCTGCCCACGGCTACCCTTCTCAGCTGTGAAGTGCTCCACCACCACTACAGTATAGTCAAGTCAGCATTTCCCATCTTTATCTATTCATGTTAGAACTGACTGCATGTAGGTCTCTGCAAATCTGAGTCCAACTTTGTCGCAACGCTGTAGGAAAGGGGATTAAAATGTGATGACAGAGGTTCCTATGAGGTTTAGATTAGATTCATTAAAAGATTAAAATGAATATGCTATCCAGTTCATTCTTGTTATATGTGATATTGCCCATTTAAACCATATTTGAAAACTGGAATCCCCCGTTGATACCTGATAACAGTTTTAGGATTTGACTCTCTCGCACTCTGCACTCACCCTCATCTTGTTGAGAGAGAGGGCATCTCTGTTCACTTTACTGCTCTTGTAGTCTCTCAACTCGCCTCCGATCTCCAATCCTCTGAATAGGGTCACACATTTGTTTTGATAACACAGCAGAAAGGTTTAACTGTGCCAGCCTGCCCAGGTGCTGGTGAATAGGGAGCTGTGACAATGGGCCATCAACTGAATGGAGCATCAAAGCCGCCCCTGATGATTTGATGATGATTGAGGGTCCTTGCATGAGGGTAGGGCCTCCTGCTTCAGAGAGCTGTTTGTGAGCGAAAAGCACCATCATACAGGTTCACCCCGCCTTTGATTTGAGTCTTTCGTTAAGTGCCATAGTGGCGCCGATGTCAGCTGCATCTCACTGATCGTTGGGCAGCAGGGACAAAGGGTTGTGTTAACCAGGTGTATTGTCCTGATCTTAATGGCAAACAGAGGCAAGAGCTGACTGGGGATTTTGGTTTGAATTTTACTGAAGAACAGAAGAGCTGTAGATAAAAGTAAGAAGAAAATAAAGCCGGTTTCTTTTCTTTTCTTTTTTTCTTTCTTTCAGTCAGTGAACTCAACGGACAATCCAGGCCCGACCCACATGACTACCGTAGCCTGCCACCTGTTCCGTGGGAAAGCAATGTTCAAGACAAGAGTTCTCAAATCCAAGGGGGGATAAAAAGAAATTTAAAAAGAATGGAAAAGCAGTTAGTTTGAGCACGCTGGGCGCATACCAAGGCTCAGCTCGCAGATTCCAAAGACAAGCTGATGGAAGTGAGCCAGGCCGCCTCACACGGGAGGGGAGGAGATATGAAAGAGAGGATAGAAGAAGATGGAGTAATGGGGGGGCATTAAAGAGATATTCAGGGACCTGCAAGACACTGATAGACAAGGGACAGTGAGTGATGGAGGAAGATGGTGAGAGGGGAGGCAGGGGGTGACAAAGATAAAGGGGAGTAGTTTGTGGAACACCACAGCTGGAGTACCTCAATATTCCCCACCCCTCACCCCATTAACCCCTACCTGCCTTCTGTTTGCCCTCATACCCCAACCCTAACAACAAAACGCACTTTTGGCTAACACTCCAATATGTACTGACGGAAAAAGGAAAAGATGAATGTGACAGGGATGCTCCGTGAATTGTTGACCTCGTCCGTCGACTGACAGAGAGGCTTTGAGAGAGCAGCCAAGCAGGGCCCTGCAAGGATTAATAGCTCAGGGAGATGCAATGAGACAACCATGCCACAAGTGGTTTGTCATGTTCTCTCTACAGTCTCTCTCAGTGCTCCCACCATATCTTTATCCCACACACACACACACACACACACACACACACACACACCACAGACGCGACTCCAGGATCCCAGACTCTGAGCTCTTAGACCAGACTCAGTGCATGTGTAGGGAACAAGTGAGCCTCTTTGTTCAATGACACCACCATCCTTCACTGCAGAGGTAACTCACTGACAGACTGCTCAGTCGCTAGAAGAGAGATGGATGACGACACTTTGTACCTCGAAGAGAGCGGGAGGGAAAATGGACTGATAGGTGGATAGATAGCAGGTATTAGAAGAGGATATATTGTTATCAGTAAAGCAATAAAAGGACAGAGATAAGGACAGCATCAGAGAAGACAGAGGAGAGGAGAGAGGAGACCAAATGTAAATTTGTTAAGTTCAGGTCAGAGCAATAGGAGCTGCATCCTCCTGAGACACAGCGGCATCACGGGCAAGATTACTGTCTCCACTGTCTCTCAGCTGGACCTCCCTGACAACCAATCCCCATGCAGGAAGCTTTGTAACCCATGCCATGACAGGGTGGGGCAGGGTCAGAGGTTGGGAGTTATAGAGCTGACAGACAAGAGAGATTGATGCCCGTTGACAAAACTTGAGCCCTACTTGGTCTCAGCAGCAGCCCTGCCTGCTCCCCAGGGGCCAGGGGGGGATCAGAGATACAGATACAATCCCCCATCCCCTTCTCATCCCCAGGGACACACACTTTGACTGCCCCCAACTCGCATACACGTCAGTGCTATCCCACTTTCCTGTCCTGTCTTGTTTGATCATGTCCTAAACTGTAAGAGGAAGCAGTGAAAGGCCTCAGTAAAAGGAGAGCCCTGACATATATTTTGTTTCATCCAGCCGTGAATTCCTGTGAGGGTGCATGCGGCATTACTGTATGTGTGTCAATTGGCTGAAGTAGAGCACGGTGTTACTGGGAGATGGTAAGATGGAGCGAGTCTAGTGGGTGGAGGTACTGTAGAGGCAAAGTAACGCAGCATTAACTGTCACAGATAGAGTTACATGGGGGACCAGTTCCTTAGACCATGCAGGCTGTTAAACTCACAAATTACCTTTTTCGCAGATGTTGTTACGCACAGCCAACTGGCTCAGTGAGAGAAGAGGGGTTGGTTAAAACAAAAGAGAGTCGACAGGTTGCACTTCATCGTTTGTTGTGACGTTAGATTGCCGTAGCACTTCCTCATGCAGAACAGAGTCGGCAAGAAGAGCAGAACATGCGAAATGGACCCCAGCCGTGAGCGCAGATCACTGACTCTCTCCTTCTCGCTCGTCTCTCGTTACATGAAGTCATTCACGAGGAACGTGAGAGCGCTCTCTGGCCCTCTGCTCTCTGCAGAGAGGTTGGATATTTACTGTTTCAGATATGTACAAAGTTGTAGAATTTCATCTGCAGGCGTGACCAAATAAATACCACTCTGTGTGTATGTGTGCACATGTACTTATGTGCAGACACAATGGTGTCAGTAGTGCCAGCGATATGACCACAAATTTGTATCATGGTATTTCACTTTCACATTCACATTTCGATATCACTTTTTTTCGTGACTGAGCCTTTATATAGGTTTACAGTTGCCAGTGTTGCTCTAAAAATGAAAGCTATTACTTACTACTTACCCGTATTTTCCAAATTCTCTGCCTGAAAGACGAAGAGTTACTTGTAGAGCAACATTTCATCCACCACATATCCAGCTACAAGTTTAAAAACTTCTTTGTAGCTGTAGTTGTCCACGATTAAAATCTAGTTTTGCTTGTTTACCCAGTGTAGCGCTGGTGGGGTGTATTTCCTGGAGCTTCATGTTGTTGTGCTGTCGGTCGTAGTAGTTGAGGTGTTTCAAACTTGAGGTTCGAGGACATGTTTTTTGCACTGGAAAGAGTTTTATGTCCTGATCTTGGGTTTGTGTATTCTGTTATCCTACGGACTTAATTTAGGAGTTTTCTGTTTGTGTTCCCTGTTTCATGTTATTTATTCATGTTTAATCTGCTTCCTGGTTTGTTTTGAAGATTCTTTCCTCATGGGTCATGTCTGGTTTTACTTCCTCTCTTTGTGTGTTTTCCCGCCTGTTTTCTGTCACACCTGTCTCGTTAGTCCTTCCCTGTTCCCAGAGTCTTCCCTTCACACCTGTTCTGTATTAGTCTTGTTTGCTCCACCCTTGCTGTTAGCCAATCTTCATTTCCCTCCTTCTGCCCATGTCTTCCGACTCTAGCTGTGTCTCATGCTTGTGATTAGTCTTCCGTGTATATACCTGTGTGTTTCCCTTTGTTGTTGTCAGTTTGTCTGTGGTCATTCCCGTGTTCATAATTGTGCTCATCCCCGTGTTCCTGCTGTTGTTCCCTGCTCCATTTCCTGCCTGATGTTCTGTTTGCATTTTGGATTTGAGCTCAGTTTTTTTTTCTTCTTTCCTTTAGACTTTTAGTTACCTGTCTGTACCGGATGTTTTCTATTGATTACATTAAAGCTCGCTTTTTGTTATAAATTCAACCTGTCTCTTAGTGTGCATTTGGGTCCTCCTTGAACAGGAACGTGACATTTTAGTTCTGCTACCTGCAGCAACAATATCCGATTCATCTTTCCATCCAACAAAATCAAAATAATGAGAATATTTGACGCAGCAAATATTCGATTTGATTGTGCAGTGGGACAATTGTGAAAATGAATCTGTTGATGTGATTGCTGTACAACAAAAATAACATAACAAATTGTCTGGTTTTGGAGTAACTGTAATATTATTACTGAAATTTTATAATTAGTTACACTACTCGTTTCTGGAAAAAATATTTTTACTGTAACACCCTACTAACACCACATTACTGTCCAACACTGACAGTTGCTTTTTGTGCTGTCAAGAGTACTTAAAATACTTCTGAAAGCATTTTAATGTCAAAAACAGAACTTTAACATTGGCTCCTTTCAAAACAAAATATTTTAAGACTGTATATCATCCATCCATCCATTTTAAAGTATAATATGTGATTAAGAAGTGAATATGGAGCTATGAAATTTGAGGCAATATGAGACTGGCAGAACAGTCTGTGAAAACAGACACTGTGAAGGATGAGAGTTCAAACATGTAGTAGTTGAGTTGATGGATAGCAGAATATCTGGCAACTGTAATTGATTATTAATTTATATCATTTTTAATGCAAAAATGCAAAGCGTTCTTCTGTTCAAGCTCTTAAGTTGCGAAATTTTGCCATTAATTGTCCTATTCAGTATTAAACTAAATATATATTTTAGTTATGACAGTCTTCTTCGATATACACATTTCTGTCACCGAATTAAATTAATTAACAAACAGATAATATATAATATAAGTTAGTGATATACTCCACAGTTGAATGAATATGCTTGATTGTCTGCTTAGATGTTTGTTCACATATTAAAGGCTCTACATATAGTTCCCTGGCAAAAAATGTAAAAAACAGAAACAAGATTTGCATTGTTAACAGGCACAAGTATCTCGTCCACCTGACAGAGGTTTGGGCAGTTTAGAAAGAAAGGAAAACATTTTGCAGCGTTTCCAGGTTTGAACAAAGCGACCTCGCTCTGTCTCTGGCTGCGCTCACCCGATCAGAAGAAAACAAGGTGAGGATTAGGCGTAAACAAAGAATCCCTGGCCGTTTGAAGCCAACCAGGAGGTCATGTTCACGGCCCCGTCCACTTCCACCCTATTTCCTCCATTGATTGGGAATGTTTATCACATCAGGGAGAGGTCAAGGAGGGGGTCAAGTCAAAGAGGGGCTAGTGGGCTTCCACCCAGCAGTCTGGTTTATGATACTGTCCAGAGCCTGACCACAGACACGACAACTTGTTGAGCGGGATTTAGTGGATTTCATGGGTATAAGGGGAGAACATGTTTGTTTAAACTGAGGTTGAAAGATGGAGGGTTTAGAAGAACAAGCGGATGAATTTCCAATACCAAGTCATTCCTGGTTGTCTGTCCACACCTATCTACACCTACCTGTTAACATCCTCAGTCCGCCATTAACCTACCTATGTTCATCTCCTCCTCTGTAATTTGCATGACCATCAGCCTGGTCTCAGATCAACAGGACACTCACATGGAGCTTTCATCTCCAGACAGAGGCCTAGTTCAGTGTCTTTCCCTGTGACCCGTGCCTTGCCTTGGCTTAGCCTGAGGCACAAAGACATCCCTCTCATGAATGACAGGGCTAGGACCTCCACTGCCTCTCCATTTGACCCTCTTGTTGGCCTAATTGTGTGTAATGCCAGGGCCATGCCCCACCCAACCCCAGCAGGCCCCCGGGCTGCCGCGACGAGGCCCACGGGCTACAGAGGCCAATTACAACCTGACAGTCTCCCTCCCACATAACTGCTGTCCTCCCATGTACTCCTGTGTCTCTCTGTCTCCTACTCTTCCCATCTTTTTCAGGACCACCTAGGTGTTTGCAGGGCCTAATGCACACAAGGGCCCAGTTTTTTTTTCATGCTGTGTTGGCAGGATCCTCTCAGTTCTGCTCACGCTCTCTGCATACCAGCAGAGAAAGCCATTAACAATGCCGCCTCAAGGCACGACCATGACGGGAGGGTGTGAGGGGGTTAAAGGTCACCTGCTGTAGAGCCAAAGTCATTTGTTTTCTTCTTGACCCAGAAGTGTTTCACCAAAAAGTTTATACTAATAATAATTATTGTAATAATAATTTATTTCTGCTCATTTTACAAACATGACCATCCTTTTTCAAGACTTTGAAGACTATAAAAAAGAGAAGAAACATCACCGTGTGTTATATAAACAGTGAAGCATCAAGGACAGCAAACTGTAAATTGAAGACCCTTTTCATCCTTAGCCCTGAATGGATACCGGCCAAAGCGCGGGGAGAAGACAATGACAAGACTGTGAGTGATTGTATTTGTGTGTGTGAGTTATGATCTGCACCTTTCTGCAAGTTGTCAGGCATGGCACTGGCGGAGGAACAGAAACGAAAGAGAACTTGACGATCGCACTTTGATGAGAATGAGGGGGTTTGCCAAACACCGAAGAGCCCAGAGGCAGTGTTTGAATGTGTGTTTGTCTGAGTGTGTGTACACAGCGTTTTGATTACATACAGTATGTACCTGTTATAAACTTCCCTCCCAGGTAAGAAGCAGCAGCAAGGCCTCATCTGTACAGTTAATAGCTGTGATTATGAACTTTGATGTTGGAGATAGACTCAACTGAGATAGAGGAAAACCTGAAGAAAAGGGAAAATAAAAAGAGGCATTTAACAGGATCTGTATATAATATTCCCCCCAAAGCTGAGAGCAATAAAGAGCTACTACAAAACATATTTAAGGTAAAGTAGATGCAAAAGAAAAATGGAAGCAATATTTACAACTCACATAAAATTACCACCAACTAGTCCATACCCACTGGTAGCTTTGTCACCTTCTACCTATGCCAATCCTCAATGCCTATGTGCAGTTTCACATAGATTGACCACGTCAGTGAGTAGAAAAACGTGGGACAGACAGAATGACACACTGACAGTTTCCGTGATTATGTACAGCATACCACACCATGAGCAT
>NC_065523.1:24307015-24436104 GCF_006386435.1 Epinephelus moara | reverse complement strand
TTAGAAAGTGTCACATTTATCTTGCAAGTGTACTCTTCTTCAACGTTTTGTTTACTTCCTGGATTTTTCCCGCATGGAAATTCTGACCAATCAAGAGCAGCTTTCTCGCACAAGGCATTTGATCTGGTCCGCTTGTAAATGCTGCTGTGAGAACATGAACCAACTCTCTGCAATTATGCAACTCTGTAACAAAATTAGTCCCTGATTCAGACCAAAGCAAGACAACTCAGGTCTGAAAGCACCCTAAGATACCCAACAGGATGGCAATTTCTTTTCTCATCTTTAGCTTATTAGAAGCTCACATTGCAAAGGTGGAAAAGGGGAAGCACCTACACTTCAGGAATGGAAAACCGTAATGAAATATTATCTGTGCATTGAAAGGACAATGTCAAAAGACATCAACAAGAGAAACAATTTGATGTATGTGGAGTCGCAAAATCACCCAGCATCTATAAACTCTAAGGAACCCTGCACATCCTGTCTTGTCTAATGTGTGTGTGTGTCTGTGTGTGTGTGTCTCATGTGAAGAAGAAAAGGAAACGATGATTATGTTGTACATGAAATGTGAACTGTATTATATTCAAAATCAAGCTCACTCAATAAAAGAAAAACAATTCAAAGAAAAAAAAATAGCTGTGATTATACCTCAAACCCATTTTAATTCCCAAGGTGTCACATACTGCTGCTTACTCAGGCCCCTCAGTGTGTGATA
The DNA here is from genome assembly GCF_006386435.1 of Epinephelus moara. Lineage (NCBI taxonomy): Eukaryota > Metazoa > Chordata > Actinopteri > Perciformes > Serranidae > Epinephelus > Epinephelus moara. Next base: position 24,435,392 of record NC_065523.1, on the reverse strand, counting down.
TCCCCACCAAAGGCACCCTTTAGTGTCTTTATGAGACGCAAAGGGCTTTCAGCTAACTCCAGTGTAAACCCATCCCCGGCAGTACATGACTTCAAGAGTAATTTATGTAATCTAAAGATTGAGAAAGCCTGCGTAGAGTAAAAGGTGGCTGGGTCAAACAAAACTGAACTTTCATCCAGGTGACCACAGCTTGTGTCTTGTGGGAAACCAAGAGTCGATCTCACTCCAAAGTTGTCAAAATCCGGTGCTTGGGGAGTGACTTGCTGCGTCAGAAACCAATGAAAAAAGACGTCCCTTAATGTTAGCATGGTATGCAGCCAGTTGCCACTATACTGTAGTTTAAAGCGTCAGGGGAAAACGCTGTGGGACAAGGACAAAAGTTAGGGTGGCGAAAGTCCGAGTGGGGGGGGGTTGGAGGTGTGATGGATGGGTCCAACATACACCAACCTTCACCCAGGAGAGTGGTGTTTGTGTCCCGTAAGATTCTAAAGTCAAACCCTGTCCTTTTGCCTAAACCCAACCACGTGTGTTTGCTGAAGGAAAAAAAAAAGTCAAGTCGCGGTGTTGTACCGGCATAGTACAACAGACATAAACCAAGTGTACCTTTAAAAAAGACAATGTATGTAACAGGCAGAACTTGACATGGCGTCCCAGAACGTCAACAACCAATGCATCTAGGGTAGCTTGCACATCGTATGTGGACGTAGAAAGTCCAGGACCAAACGTCAATATGTGACGAGGTCGGAGTGAGAGTGTGTTGTGTTTTAACTTAACATCACCTCACTTACATACCCATGTCCCGTGTGAAACTAAAAATCATATTCATGTTACGTTACATAACAAACATAGTTATTTGAACCCAAAACATGATCTTTTATCTAAACCTAACCAAGAGGCGTTGGACCATTTCACAACATTAACCACATGTTAAAATGTTTTTCAGTTGATCGTCACATACTATAGATATATCAAAGGTTGCCCTGCGCATCGCTGTGAGATGTCGAGAGGCGTGACAAAGCACAGGCATTTGACGACCTGGGAATAAGAACAGGTTGCTATCCCTCAATCCTCTCCCTCCTCGCTGTGTCTTCTCTCTCCTCTAAGGTTTTGTGGCCGAGCTGGATGGTATTCGGAGCACAGTGTGTCTTAACAAAGCTGCCTTTATGTGGACGCACTCGCTGTGGTTTTGACCCGTAACTACTTCTGCTGTCATACCAAGATGAAGTGTGTGTGTGTGTGTGTGTGTGTGTGTGTGTGTGTGTGTGTGTGTGTGTGTGTGTGTGTGTATTTGGCATGCAGTGTGGTATATCTGATTCTATCTCTCTCTGTTCTCCAGCCTAAAATGTTCACTCCACTTTTCACAATATCCAGTATGTGACAGTTATTGTTCTACTGGGATACAAGTCCCACCAGGTGTGTATGATGTGTGTGACAGACCGATGATTTAGCACCGAAGGTCTGCGCTTTTTAACGAGTTAGAGGAGCCCGCGCAGACGGATGGATAAGTTGGACCCATGGGAGCCATACAGGCTCCTATAGAGAGGGCCGTCTGACTCCACCCCAGAGACAGTGCTGCGACCGGGGTGTCGGCTCGGGCTGGTGTGAGCTGGGGCCGGTCTGTGGTGTGACGAATGAGACACCTGAGCCAAACTGTAACACCACCAGCGTGGTGGGTCCCCCTAATCACTCTGGCTGCCCAACTTCCAGCATCAGATTTCAGATTCCGGGAGGGGGGGGTGATGGTGGAGCTCTGGTCCAGTGGGGCTGAGGTGTCTGGTTTGCGTTAACAACAAACATTTACTGACACTCCTGCACATATCACTCAGTGCCCTTCAGTGTTCATGCACAAACCCAAAAACACACGCAAATTAGCACATGCTTTGGCACATGTAAACAACACATGCACCTCACACCCAAGGATCCTGAGCCTTGTAACTGTGACTGTGATGAAGTTACAGGGCCAATCACGGCCAACCTGGGTCTCAGATTGGATCAGGATCACAGTTTACAAGACTAAGTCTCACCCAGCAGATGGCAGACAACTGGAATTTTGTGAAATATGATAAGTTATACGCTAGATGATGCCTCTCTAATAAAGTGTAATATATGGAGAGAATATACCAGCTGTTCCTCTCCATTCAAATCTCTTGCCAGGCCACTTTAAAGCCCCTGTGCAATAACAAGTTTTAGGAAGTAGTATTATTAGTCCCTTACATACACAGCATTCTCATGATCAAATAAACCTTGGCAGAAAATGAAATGGCCAGTGAATAAACACATCTCTAAATTTGTCATTGACAGTTAAAGTCTCCCTATTTTGTGGTTTAAAGGGGGTTTCGGATATGGGGGTGGGGCGGGCACAACTTGATGCTTGACGATACAGTGCTCTGTTGACATGGCAAACTATCAGTTTACCATGTTAATTGAACATCTAATAGCTTGCACGGAGCAGATGGCCTGAGGTGAAACATGTCCTCCTGCCCCCACTTTTTGGGTTTTATTTCTGGATCAGCTGGAGGAGGTGGGCCGAGAAGGAGGCAGAGGACGGTCTCTGTGCCCAGGACTAAAGCCTCCCTGTTTGGGCAAATGAGACCCACTCCTCCCCTCATCTTTGCCGACATCCACCGCGTCCAAATTTAGGTGAGGGGAAAACTATGCAAGGAGATATTTCAGTAAACTGTGTGTCAATAGCGATCCGTGCCAAACCAAACTCCATTTGCACTTGTTTCTCTCCTTAATCGCTCATCTAAACAAGCTTGAGGGTTGGTGGGAAAAGGAGGAAGAAGGGCAAGGGGGCGGGAGGTGGAAAGGTGAGGAGGCAAGAAAGGGGGAGTGGACGGGGGTTTGCCAAAATAAATGCATGAATGCTGTCTTTGACTGACTGGCATCTTTGAAGTGAGCTATAATTGCAGGCCTCTTGTCCAGCAGTGGAGCCTGTGGCAAGCCAGGCCCTGGCCAAGCTGAGATGTCTGGCTGCAGCACTGAGGAAACGTCATGGCTTAACAATAAACAAAGTCAAGAGGCCTCAATTCAGCGTGATACAGCGTCATGCTTTGGTTGCAGCAGAGTGGAACCACACAAAAGAAAACCAGTTATTGCTTCATTCATTTGTTGAAAATCTGAGAAAGTCGGCTAGTTATAACCCTCCGCTGCAGAATCACTGCACTGATAGGAAACCAGTGGGTGCACCAGTCAAAAAAAATCCCCCCTGACGAAGAGATGACGGCATGTATAACGAGGTAAGTACCAAAACACTATGAGGGCTGAAGAGGATCCTCACAAAGCTCCTTTCACAGCAGTGAGTACGCAGCCATTAGGTAACACTTGAGTCCCCGGCCCTCTCAGAACAGCACTACCTGTGTGTGCTGTACTCTGCTGCTCTCTGAGAACGCACTAAATGTGTAAGCATGTGTTTATGTGTTCCTGCATGTACGTGCACATGGGTACATATGCATCGGGGGGGGGCGAACCCGGGGTCCCGAGACATGAGAGCCGGACGTGGTGGGGTAAAACTCTTTCTGACCACAGTGATGTTTTTTTCCACAGGGGGGGAAGTGTGACAGGGTTACATGAGCTGTGATTAATACACCGCTCCTTGATGTCTTATTTAGAAAATAAACCCACCCTACCCCGTGATTATTACACTGAACTCCCTGAAGAATACCTCGCACAATGCACCTTTCAGCTGCTCTTTTTAAACTTTTTTTTTTTTTGCAGAGGGTGTGTTGTCTGGGCTTTTTTTTTTTTTTTTTATGTTCCACTGGAACACTTGTGAAAAGGGGAAAACCCAGCTTGCTATTGCCTTACAATACCCCTCGGTGTGTGCATATGTAACTTTGTACCACTTTTTTAAAACTGGAAAAGTAAACGGAGGAAAGATCAGTTAGGTGTTGCGCGGAGCAGAGCTGTACGTGTCAGAGCAGGGCTTAAAATGGCTGCTAGGCGTTACTTGTCCTTTGTTTCATTTTCTAATGATGAAGATCCTCGACAGCTCCGCATGTGTGATAAGAAGATGGAGAGGCTGATCACCTTGAAGCAGCTATTTGATGTTTTCCTGAATTCGGGCGCTGTGCCAAACACACATTCCAGGACCCTGCAGATGCAGTGTCCCTCTTTTACCGGCGGGTCTTTTCACAGCTGTGAGAAACAGTTTCTATCAAACCTGGTTTAAAGAGGACACAGCAACAACACTTTCAGGTGTTTATTGTCATATTTTCTCCATAGAAACCAAATAAGTCCCTGATTTATGAGGCATATCTTCCACAGCACAAAGGTTTGTCATTCCCGAACCCTCAGCTTAACATTACAGATATCTTTGATGGTTATTCAATAAATCCTGGCTACCCATATAAGCGTCCGTGTTGTCCATATTCTGCAACATGCATCCTCTCTCTGCAGATTCTGTCCTTGCATGCAAACCCTGCTGCTGACTGGAGGAATCCAGGCCTAGATGGGGGGTTGGTGGGTGATCCTGGCAACCATCCAAAGGCTAACCCACCCACCACCACCACCACCACCAGTCACACACACAGCCCCCCTTTCCTCAGAGTACACACACCTGTGCCTGAGTATGGGCCTCTCTCGACTGCCCGTCTGAACCCCGGGAACCCCACAGTTGTTCTGCTGTTTGATCCAACAAAATGTGAGGTTTTCTCTCACGTTCAGGTGCTGCTCACACACAACACACACCTGATGCACACATGCAGATACATGAACGTACTGTGTGTTAATGTTGGGAACTCACACCACAGATGAATCTGCAAGCTGCACTAAAGTTGCCTAAACACTCACACTGAACTTGCATGGACTCCATTACCGACAAAATGGCAGGGGTGGAAGAGACTTATTTGTGTGTGTGCCACCACCTGTTCTCCTCTCAGCAGGGACATCAAGAAAATGATACATGATATGAGGTCAGCTTAAAGACGCTGGTCATCCTGTCGCAGCACATTCTGTGTCATGCAAATGAAAATAGGTGGTGACGATGATAAAAATCAGAATCCAGATTGGTTTTCTATATGACAGCATAACATCCAGAGGGTCTCAATGAGGAATCATCTTTAACTTGTTTCCTGTTGACCATCTCGTCACATTATCACTCCAGCCTTATCACATATTGACATTTGGTTTCCACGACCACATACGACGTGCAAGCTACCCTGGGTGCATTGGTCGTTGATGTTCTAGGACGCAGTGTCAAGTTCTGCCTGTTACATCCATTGTCTTCTTTCAAGATACACTTCAGTTTTTCACAGAAAATTTAACATTTACATACAGTCTCTTTCTAAATAAACGTAGCTACCTCGTTGGTGCAACACCGCAAATAGACTTTTTTTTCCTTCAACAACAAAAACACGTGATTGGGTTTAGGAACAAAAGAACAGGGTTTGGCTTTAGAATCTTATGGGACACAAATACTGCTCTCTTGGGTGAAAGTCGTGGTTTGTTGGACCCATCTATCACCCCTCACACCCACTTCACTCAGACTTCCGCCACCTTAACTTTTGTCCTTATATCCCCCTAAATCTCACACACTGGACCTTTAAGAGCCTCTTGATTTTTTTTTTGTCCATGTGCCAAAATTTTCTCCTTTAAATGGGACTGCTGATTTTGGCTACACGCACCTGACACTATCTTTTGAAAAGCCTGGATGCAAGAGCACAAACTGTTTCACAATTCTTTGATGCTACATTAAAATGTCAGTGGAGAATCTCTGCAGAATCGCAGTGCACGCAGAGCAATATGAAGAACGCTGGACTGCTGGTTGAAAACTTTATTTAAATTTAGAATTAGGCAATCTGAGGAGAAAGACATACGCACTCATGAACTTAAATGCCAGTGCTGCATGCATGGACTGAAACATGGACCCACACATGCTGCAGACATAAACACACCTGATGTGCTCTGCACACTCAGCACCCATTTTTCACGCCTTCTTCAATGCAAACCACATTCTGTGGGTGTCGGCAGGGTGCGGTGAAGTCAAGGATTAGCGAAGGGGTCTGTAGGCAGAACAAAAAGGAGTGAATGCCCCTTCTCACCTCTATCCCTCCCCTTATCACAGAACCAGGCTCACCTTCCTACTCCCGCCGGCCGACTCGGATGGAGAGGCTGAAATTACAGCAGTGCAGGCTCCAAATCTCCCTTCATTCTCCACACATGCCAGACAGACGGGAGGAAAGAATAACAGGCTTTACCGCCTCTAGCCGGCCATTCTTTCTGCCCAGGCCTATGGCTCAGTCCCATCAACAGATAATCACTGCAGCTCAAAACAAGATGGAGGAAAGGAGGGAAATGTAGAGGGAGGAAGAGAAGTGATACCAATATGTTGAAGATGGGAGGACAAAAACAAGGAATTTTAGGCAGAAAAAAATGATGCAGGACAGAAGTGGGAGTCTGAAAATCAGAGCAGTTCATGAGAAATTGGAGCATAAAAGAGCCGTGATGGAAGTGTAGTTTACTGAAAAGTAACAAAGAACACCCACAACTGATTATGACCAGAGAAAGAGAAGAGTTAGGGATGAAGGATGAAGAGAGGCAGACGCAGAGGAGAGAGACGGAGCAATAAAAGTAAGATATGAGAGACAGCAGAGGAGATATGGGATAGAAATACAGGCTGACTAACATATCAAACACAGGGAAAAAAGCAGAAAATGATGACAGAAGACAGACCTGGATCATATCCAAGTCAAATGAAAAACACACACTTATAAAGCTGCATGCTGATCCCACACACCTAGTGCGTCTCTCAGGCTCTCTTTCATCTGCAGCTCTGAAGAAACAGGCAGCACACATGAAAATTGTTCAGGTAATAAAAGTGTGGAGGGGTAGTTCCCCAAGTCATCCTCAGCTCGCAGACAGCGTGTAGACAGATATAGAGCCTGCGTGTGCGGAGCGAAGATGTCATACCTGGATGGAAAGCAAGTGGAGACAGGATGTGAAGAACCCATGACAGCAGAACATATTGGGTTAGGAAAGCCCGGGGTTTGCTCAAGATTAATGAGCACATCAATCTGTCCTGATATATGAGGGAAAAAATGGGTTAAATTTGAAAAAGAAATGTCAAGGCACTGTAAATGAGAGGCTATAGCCTAAAAAATAACTTCTATTATTGCAGAATATAACTCCATGATAATCCACATAAACATTTAACCATGATCCCTCCCAAATTCTGACATGCCATGTCGTGGGCCAAGCTTGTAAGACAACTATGGTGGCTGACACAAAAAAGTGAATGGCCCAATCTAGAGCCAGTATTTGGTTTGTCCAGTCTGGGCTACTGTAGAGCAACATGGGGGACTCTGTGGATGCCCCTAAATTCTACACACTGGTCCTTTAAAGCTACAGTTTGGTCAGGAACACTTTAGTCAAAGAAAACTTTATTGCCATTTGCAGTATTATATTTGGTGGTATGGCTCTGTTCTGGGGCCTCTCTGCTTTTCCTTTGGCCTACGTAGAAAGCCTCTTCAATCAATCAATCAATCAATCAATCAATCAATCAGTCAATCAATTTTATTTATAAAGCCCAATATCACAAATCACAATTTGCCTCACAGGGCTTTACAGCATACGACATCCCTCTGTCCTTTGGACCCTCACAGCGGATAAGGAAAAACTCCCCCCCAAAAAAACCCTTTAACGGGGGAAGAAAACGGTAGAAACCTCAGGAAGAGCAACTGAGGAGGGATCCCTCTTCCAGGATGGACAGACGTGCAATAGATGTCATACAGAACAGATCAACATAATAAATTAACAGTAATCCGTATGACACAATGAGACAGAAAGAGAGACAAAGACAGAGACAGAGAGAGATGCAGGACAGATGGTAATGACATTAGCTTACAACAACATGCCTATGTGGAAAGCATGAGGAGGAGAGAGCACACCTGTCTGCCCTTCCACGCGCCTGCATGGAAAGCCTTAAGGCAGAGAGAGAGCAAACCTCCCTGCCCTTCCATGTGCCTACATGGAAAGCCTAAGGTAGGGAGAGCAGCAGCAAAGACCCCCCGGGAACAGAACAGAGCATGAAAAAAAGGAGGAGCTGGGGTGGAGGTGGGTTGCAAAGCAACTTGCAGAGGAAGNTGCCTACATGGAAAGCCTAAGGTAGGGAGAGCAGCAGCAAAGACCCCCCGGGAACAGAACAGAGCAGCATCAATGAAAAAAAGGAGGAGCTGGGGTGGAGGTGGGTTGCAAAGCAACTTGCAGAGGAAGCAGCAACAGTAGGCAGACCAGAGCAGTTTAAATAGGGCGCCATGCAATCTGGAAATCCATCCGTTAAAAAAAAAAAACTTTACCTCTGGAGGCACAGCCCGGATTTTTTCGACTAACGGAAGTGCAGGGGCCTCGGTGATCGCTCATGCCCTTCACTTCTGGCGGTGCCCCCAGGGAATCACTGTGCTGTTTACAAATAGTTTGGCTATTTATCACCTTTTTTACGTCACTATATCACCGTGTAGACTAATCTGATGTTTGTTAAGTCTATAAACACAATGATTGAATAAACGTTACTATTTCTGTGTGCACATTTTGTAAATAACATGGTCATCGTAGATTAGCTGGGCTAACCTTTAGCTGTTAATGTTAGCCGTTAGCGGTGTCTGTAATAACCATAGACTGTATCAAAATAAGGTAATAACTCAATAAATGTTCCGTGAATAAAATATTTTTTCCAGCGGATATCTTAGTTACAACATGATTGAGCTAGCAAAGCAGTTTTGTGTTGCTATGTGTGGTATTTATTCAGTTATGGGAAATCATGATGTCTAGAAAGCATCAGTGGCTGCAGCTGACAGGGACAGTTAGCAAAGCTAACATCAGGAAGCCATCTGTTAAAAGCCTCCCGTTGTCGGGTACGACATGAAACTACTCCAGTTTGCTCAATCGTGTTGTAACTCAGACATCCGCTGGAAAAAACTTTTTTTTTTCACGTTGGCGAGATGACGTTTTGGGTGGAGCAATCGCTATGGAAGCAGAGCTTGCTGTTTCTGTAGGTACACATTTCCTGGGGACACCTGCACGTCTTGGCCACGCCCCCTCCATTGTGATTGGCTAAAGTGCAGCATCGTTCAAACTCAATGTAAATTGCAGAGAGAGATTAGGCGCCATGTGACTGGGCTGTTTGAGATCAGCTGGGATGTTTCTAAGAAACCTAATCTGAAGCTTAAATCGCTAAATGCCAACTCTCTTGTCATGCTTAACTTACTTGTTCCAAAGGCATCTGCGTATTTTGAACATAACAGAGCACAATGCGAAATAAAACTGCAACATTTATGTGCAATATCTTATTTACACAAGCACAATGAGCAGTCAGACGCAGGTGTAGATTTTGTTAGTACCTACGAAAAGATCGGAGCTATGAATGCCCAAATACACATAAATTTCCCTCTGTGAACAGTTTACACACAAATTAATTCTGCTCACGTCTCATGAATGAGAGCCATTATGTGTAAAGTAACTAGTAAGTACACGTAAAGGGGTATAAGGCACAATATTTAAACTCTTGATTATAGTAAAATGGAAGTATACTGTAGCATAAATAGGAAATACTAAAGTATAAGTACTTCAAAGTTGAATTTAAGTGTAGTTCTTGAGTACTTCCACTGCAGAAAGTTGTTTTCTAAAATGTTTTTGCATTCACACACACCAGAACAAAGAGACCTTTTGGCCCTCTGCGTGCTGTCACCACAAAACATCAATCTCATTTTTGAAGAATGATGCACTACCTGCAGTCATCTACAATGGGCTTATGTAATGTCTACAGCAGCACTTTTGTAGTTGTGTGATGACAGTAACCATGAGTGGAGCGGTGGCTCAAGGCTGTAGCGTGAGTCCAGTGATGTGTTTTGCTGATGTTATCTGCACAGCTGTAAACAACTCTTACTCAGAACAGACTAGCAGAGACACTGGGACATGCTGATTGTACGACCCTGTGAAACCTGGCAGACGCTCTGTATCTGTCGCTCATATTTGCATTTGTTTTGTTGATATTGTCACTAGTTCTCTTTTTAATTCACCCTCTGTTCTCTCACCCCATTACTTCTCTCGTCAATTTCATCATTTCTCAATTTGTTACAAACTGACTGTATGCATCTTGTCTCTGCTGTGGATGTTATCACACCTTCACATTCCCTCTTCTTCTTGTCTTTCTCCTTTTTTCAGCATGTCTTTCTGTGTTGGTCACAGCTCACTGCTGCTCCATCACACGCACTCCCATCAGACCTCCGTCCCTGCCGTCTTTCTGTCGGAAAAAATACCAGCTCTTGCTCTGTCTCATCCATTCCCAAATGTCAGCGAGAACTTCGGCACTGAAACATGATCACTGTGAAATACACAACATACAGTCTGCTGTGAGTAGTATTTTCATTTTGAATGAAGTCCTATAATTCTGCCATCTCTGCCTAAGCAGGTATGTGTTTGCTTTATGTGTGTGTTTATTTTGATTGCAGGGGAGCACTGGAGGCCATCACAGTCCTGTCATCACGAGGGTAGACTTGTCAAATGACTTGGACTTGGAGTCAGACTTGTGTCACAAATTCAATGACTTTAGATTTGACTTGAGAAAAATCATAAATTACTTGCAACCTGACTTTAACACCATTAAATAGGGTACTTACTTGGATTTAGGCCTTTTCATCTGAAAACTCTTGATACCTTGGAGCGTGAGATGGATCGGCCGTTTGGGGCAGTGTCTGCAGTGATGCAGGCGCTGTGATGGACCATCGTGGTGGAGAAAGAGCTGAGCCAGAAGGCAAGCTGTTGATTTACTGGTCCATCTACATCCCAACCCTCACCTATGGTCATGAGACATGGGTAGTGACCGAAAGAATGAAAAGCAGCTGAAATGAGTTTCCTCAGAGGGGTGGCTGGGCTCAGCCTAAGAGATAGGGTAAGGAGCTCGGACATCCAGAAGGAGCTCGGAGTAGAGCCGCTGCTCCTTCAAGTTGAAAGGGATCAGTTGAGGTGGTTCGGGCATCTGATCAGGATGCCTCTTGGGCATCTCCTATTGGATGTGTTCCAGGCACATCCCAATGGTAGGAAGCCCAGGGCAGACCCAGAACACACTGGAGGACGTATTACATATCTGGCCTGGGAACACCTCAGGGTCCCCCAGGAGGAGCTGGAAGGTGTTGCTGGGGAGAGGGACGTCTGGAATGCTTTGCTCGGCCTGCTGCCCCCGAGACCTGGCTTTGGATAAGCGGATGAAAATGTATGAATAACTGAATGACACCTGATACCTTCCCTCAAGCTAATTTGGGCGAAGAAAGTTTAGACAATATGTTGTCTTCAATGTGAGATGAGTTAAATACAGCAAGACAGGACAGACGCATAAAACATTCATGATAATGTCAAACTGGTTAATAGTGCTTCATGCTATGTCAGTGTTATTCTTTTTTTTTTTTTTTTTGTAACCAATAAAGTTCAGTCTAAGCTGCAGCCTCCGGGGCTGAAAAATAAAGCCAACATGGAAGTGCCAAAAACTGTAGTTCCTCTAATGGCCACTTGAGGCTGGCTACAGAAGCCAGTCAATCCTCATAGAATCTCAATAAAATGCCCAACTTTAGCCTGATAAAAAAAAAAAAAAAAAAAAAGGGCATTTTATTAAGCCTCAAAGTTACACATAATTAAGGTTTTCGATCCTTTTAAAGTGGCAGGCTGTCTACCAATAGTGTCCTCTGCTTCTTAGTCAGATCCATCCATCCATCTGGCTCCAAATAACGAAGATGGCAACAACTGAACCGACAAACTTAAGGCCCAGTGGGTGATGTCATGGTAGCTACATCCATTATTTTTACAGTCTATGTTTCAGTCACACTTGTTTTAACAAATAAACACAGATTTTAAAAAGCAGTCCGAATTTTGTAAATTCAATGTGCGTTCTTGTTAAAATGGCATTAAATTTGGTGAAGGGTGCATTATGACTTGTTTAGGACTCAAACTCTTGACTTGAGACTTGTTAGTCTTGATTTAGGACTTGAGTGCAAAGACTTGATTCTTCCAAAACAATGACTTGATCCCACTTCTGCTTGTCATACTCTGTACCACATCCACATCAGTCTCATCTGCCAAGACTATCCTTGAAACCATACCCCAAAGTTTGGTTATGTCAGCCTTGTGTTTCTTGAAGGATTTCTGGTTTAAAAACCACACTTTTCTACTTATTACTACTCATTACTGTCTTTAATGATCTATAAAGTTTTTTCAGATGATCTTCCAAACACACACAAGGGACAAACACGTTTCTTCTATTAGCTGAGCCCTCGGCATGCAGCTCCCAATGTTTATGTCTGTTTGAGGACGGCTTAACCAACAACATGTCTGCACAGGTCTGCCATCTGAATTCAATCAGTGATTCAGACACAATTAATATTTCCTCCCCAGACGTTTATAATGAGTAATTTATGGAAATGTCCTCCTCAACCCTGTGTGTGTGTGTGTGTGTGTCTGTGTGTGTGCAGACCCATCTGTACAGTATCTGTGCACTTGCGATTGATAGGTGTTGACTAATATCTTGGAGCAGATTAGGATACGTTAGCAGGTTTCTGCACAGTAATGACATTCCTCGGTGTATCTGTTTTCCTCCTGTGTCGTAGAGTTTTGTTCAGAGCCGTTCAGCATGTTTGCCTCGCTGTAGGCCTCAGTTTTTTCCATCTCCTCTACTTTCTAAGTGGAGTGATGAGCTACAGAAACGAAGATGGACAGGAGAGGCTCCCGAATATTGTGTGCATTTGTCATTCAGAAAAAGAGTAAGAAAACATATTTGAGTACTTGGGAAACAGTGACTGCAGTGTGGTGGATATATTATATTCATCAGAGTGCAAGTTGAACCAACACTGGCTTTTGTTACAGAACAGTAGTTCCTGACTGGGACCATTTTCAATAATCACAACGCCTTGAAATAAAAGGAGAAAGGTTGTATGAAAGAAGCATAAGGCAAAGCAACAAAGAGCAAAGTGAGGGAGGGAGAGAATATCATGTAATGTGACTGGTAAAGCGATAAAAGGAGGGAGTGTGGGAGGAAGCGGGGGCATGGGAAGAGAGGAGGGTGTGTGTATGGTTGTTCTGCTTGCGGATGTTGTAGACGGTAATGTTATACCTCCTCTGTGTTTTGACATTTGAAGACTAATGGAACAGTTTCATACCAACAAAAAGCCAGACGATTATTAGGCCTCTTTTCTAGACGTAAATAAAGGGCGAAGAGGCATCGCTTTCCCATGATGACACTGGTGCCTTTGTACTACCTGATATCCCCCACTATTTATTCAGTTTAATACCACAAATACCTTTATAATTGCTTCACTTGTACTTTTCTTCTTCTCTTGCATCCTCGTGTGGTATGAACGTAAGAAAAACAACTCCACCGTGCATGATATCTCAAATGTTTGGTCCAAATACGAGACAGACAGATAGACATAAAGTCGTTTCTCAGAGGAAATGCTGTCTGCATAATTTGGATGAGTAAACTGCGGAGAGAGAAAGAGGGCTGGAAGTTTGTGGGATGGGAATGAGAAAAACATATCCACATCATCAACAAGGGTTCTTTTTAAACAAATCATATACCAACATCAATATACATAATTCAACTTCCAAAATGAGCCACATGAGTATTCTCTGATCTGCCACCTTTTTGGTTTGGATAGGTTTAGACACAAATACTACATAACTGAGGTTTGGGAAGAGATCATGGTGTGGGTTACAAAATAACTCAGTCACGGTTAGAAGTGCTACTTGGTCAGGCTGTTCTCATGCACTGTTTGTATGTATACCAACACAAAGTAATGCACCACAATTTGCATATAACCAACATAATCATGAGTCAGGACCGCTGCTTTGTTACTTTTTGTCTCACCTGCCCGAGCAGCCTGTAATGTTTTCTAGCATGATCAGTAACTAATCATTAGATGGCATGGTTCCCACTGACTAATAACTAATTTGAATTTAATTATTAGTGTAGTGTTTTTTTAGAAAGACCATAATACTTTTTTTTAGAATTAAAATTAAACTAGAAAATATGATAAATTATAAAAAATATTATTGTAATTTAAATCCTAAATGTAGAACTGAAGAAAATGCAGTAACCACTTATTTTGCCCAAACATGTCTCCATAAGTGTGCTCTTGGGTGTGTGTAGATTCTGTTCTTATGTAAGAACAAATCCCCAAAAAGTGAGTGTAAGAATGTCTGCGTAAGTGGATTTTAAGAGAAAATTTCTTCTCAAGAACGATTGGTGGATGAGGCCCAATGTATTTTTCATGCTTAATTTGGAGGACTTTGGAGGGGAAGGCCGTGTTCATGGTTAAAAGGAACTGACATTGACGGTCATTGGGAAATGAGAAGAGAAACAGCAGACTTCTCTTGTGAAAGAAACATGCTTTGTGCATCCATCCTTTCTATGTATCGTTGCATTATAACAGCGTTGCGCTTTTTCCATTAATGAGTTAAGAGTTGACACGGCAGCTAGAAATCTCTGTCAGGTTAATGTAAGAATAGGTTGTATAGGAACATGCACAGATATTGTGAGGGGCTGTTTCTCTAACCTAAAATGCCCCTTTCAAACTTTTTCAAATGACGTGCTTCTGCACATGGGTATGTCTCTATATCAACAATATCTTGACACTGACATTAGCTAGGTAGCTAATGCAACGCTACATTTACAATGACTAAACAATCCACTTCAAGCTTACAAAGTGAACGGTGATAAAAGAACAATCTCACCAGCAACATCCAGTGTCTGCCGGCCAATCTGCTCCCAGAAAATTAGCTTTTTTAGTAGCCTAGCTAAAGAACTGGCAGTGACCCCTCAGTGCCTTTCTGACAAAATCAGAGATTTTCAATTTTACACTTGTGTGTCAGCTCTATGCAGAGTTTACGCTGTAACCTACACATGTGGCATACACTGTTATGACCATTTATACTTGTACAGTGGTGTGTCTGTGTCACTCTGCAGTTACACCTCTAAAACACTAGTCGGTGGCTGGGTTTTGTTAAAGTGCTGTAAAGTTTAGTTGATTCAAAACACACATTAAACACACATTAAACATGGCTTCATAGTGACAATTTCAACACAAATACACAAATTGTCTTCACTATGACTCACAGAATTCACAGACAAAGCACTTGTCTTTATCTGGACACATTTTCCCCACAAATACAACATGCTAATGTTTTTAGCACAAGCCTATGGCATTTTACATTGTATAAATTAGCCTAGTGGCTAGTGGACTTTTCCTCTACTCATATGTTGCTGTTGTCCCTGGCTTCATATAACAAAGGTAACGTTACAAAATTCAGCTCCATTACATCCCACAAGGTTCACTGACAAAACAACTGTCTTATACTAAATGATTTTCCAAACAAATATAACATGCTAATGTTATTATCGCCAGCCTATGGCATTTTACATTGTATAAATTAGACTAGCGACAAGCAGCGATTTCCTCTTTTCATATGAAGCCAGGATAAATCACACACAAGACTTTAAAAATTATTTTTGTGGAGGCTTTATTGTCTTCACAATTTATTATTTCTTATCTGTGAAATTTAAATAAATAAAAGCTTAAAAGGGAGATGTCATGGACATGTTGGGCTACGGTGTAGGGTATGGTGTTGATTAGACGCAGAAGTATAAATCCTGCATTAAAGTGCTCTCAGCGGCTGCACAAAAAAGGCGAGCACTTAGAGAAAGGACACTGGATGCTGCACTTTTTCCCTAGGCGGCCGCATGCAGACACATACGCTCTCTCCTCATTGGAAACAACTGAAAAATGAGGCCTATTTCCACCAGATGCGTGTTGGTTGCGTCTCCGCTCTGGCACGGCAGCGGAGCCAATAGGATTCAATTCTAGTCAATGTGTGTGTTTCCACCGGCTGTGGCTGTGCTGCGTTCCGGCTCCGTCACAGCTCCGGCAGTCCGGAGCCCTCCGCAACAGATACGCAGGACTTCTATTTTTGACAGACGCCGGAGCACAACGCAGCAATTCAGCACAGAGCAGATCGTGCGGGGCAGGAAGTCGTGCGCAGAAACACGATAAAACATCCGGTAAATTTTCAAAACAAAATACACAGTGTTCACAGCGGATCATATTTCCCTGCACTACACCTTGAAAATGACATAATGGGCAGAGGCAGGCCTGAAGTCAACAGGTCAGAGGTTTTTAGACGTCATTTCACCCTGTTAACACCATGGACGAGGAGATATTAATCACGGCAGTGCACTGAGATGTCTTCTGGCGGAGCTCCACTGCTCCGCACAGCAAACACAGCCGGTGGATATTGACGGATGGCGGGGCACGCAGCGGATAACCAGCGCTGCCGTTCCGCAAAGGACACGCATCCAGTGGAAATCTGGCGTGAGACTGAGGAAAAAGCACTATGTGGGGCCCTACACAGGCCCTAATGCTTCACCTGCTGGTACTGTGTCACATGACAGGGGTCATAGGGCATCGCTTTGTGTCACCTTATACATTCATATTCTGAAGGGTCTCTCATCATTAAAGCTCTTTGTATTGGACAGCATCACCTTCCCAATCTCTCCCATTTTTTAGCACACAAAAATGCCTTTTGTGCTCCTCCTTAAATGGGCTGTAACACCTTTACACCATCCACAAACCAGACAGCTACAATCTCTCTCTCAAGTGTGATATCATTCATCTGCAGCTGATAATGTCTTGGAGTCCAGTGCCATCTTTTAGATATGGTTGCTGTGGACGTTGCCTGACAACGTCTCTGTTGTGGTCATGTTTAGAAGATAAACCAGGTAGTATCTTGTTTGTATAGTCTTTGGGATAGGTGATAGAGTGTGACTTCATGGTTGAGCTGTCTTGTTATTTCGGGGTCCCGTTACAGCTCACACAGCCATTACATTGCTACTTTCTGAGCTCAGCTGCCTCTGCGTAAGGGTAATGTCAAGAATGGTTTAGCTTCATGAAATTTCATTTAACAGTTTGTTTGTTTTATTCAGGTCCCAATCCTATCACCATAGTAGCGTCTACTCTTCCTGGGATCATGGGCTGAACTTTTAACGCCAGAATAGAAAGGTCTTTCCTCAGATTTACCTCTCAATTAACCTCCACACTTTCCAACCTCTTTTTTCCCCTCTTTCCGTGTGACCTTCTCACCCCTCACTCTGTTTTCATATCCCTGCCCCCCTCTTCCAAACACAGGAAACCTGTGCTGGAAAACCCAGCTTGTGTGTCACTCCACTTTAAAGTGAGAGTATCAAGCAGGAAAATAAATACGGGATGGAGAAAGTAGCAGCAGAACAAAGTAAAACAAAATTGGCGTGGCTGCATAGCCGGGTCCTGGCTGATGTCCATGTTGATAGAGAGGCTTAGGCCCAGGCTGGTGTTTCAAAAAAAGCTGCCTCTGATGCTATCACATGCTATCGCTGTGCTATTAGACTGCCAGGGTTATGATTGTTGCTTTGATTACGCTGCACAGGGTGTAAGGCAGCGCTCCAGTATTTCCTATTCCTCACTGAGTAATCGTTTGGAAAGCCCAGAAAAGATTGTGCCCACCAAGGCAACGATTGTGTGTATGACTCACTCTCCCGCCCTTGTCCATTTTCTGTGCTCTTTGATTTGCCTCCAACCAACCGAGGCATCCCTCTGTGTACACTGATCTCTCACCTGACTAATCCTGCAAAGCTGACAGAATAATTTGTCTGACAGAGACGCACTTATCCACTGGGCTCTGTAACTGTGTCTCTTCATCGCCAGCCTACAAGGAGGGCACCAACAGATGATCAAAAAGGACAGGCAGGATAATAATAATGTTTTAAAATGGTCTCTCACAAGTGGTGCATTGTGGGATGTGGGCTGTTTAATGTTGAAGCTGATTACATAAAGGTGTACATCACTCCTTTAATCACACATCAAAGACTCATCTTTGTCATGGCGACAGGCTTGCCCGTCCCATCTTGTACACTTCAAAGAGGTGGAAAAACCTCGCACACTGTCACACAGGTACCTCTCATTTTGTCTCTACACATAAACTGACACGCAGACAATTTAAGTGGCTCATATCAACAGAGCAAATATCCTTCAATGGGTAAACTGATATGAGTACGAACACATAGGTGGGCAAGTGTCTAGATGAAAGTGGGAGATTTCCCAACATGTCTTAACGGCTTTGTTCTAGAAAGATCCTGAGTGTAGATTTATCTGGAGGAATGTGGGGGGAAATCACAGCCTGCATATTAAGCAGCCTGGCAAGAGGAAAATACGATACAGAGGACAGATATGTTTAGGTGGTGGGGGGCGTTAAACATTCCTATAAAGTTGCTGTGGGGACAGGCAAGGCTGTGTTCCACGACCGTGTCCACATGTTGACAGCTTTACGCCTGTGGTCCTGTACTTTAACTGCTGCCTTGGATAAACCCAAAAGCCGTCTGCGCTCACCGCTCACTGTATAAACTGAGAGAAAACCTGGAGCTGAACAACTGAAGCTCAGTTATGAATGCGTCAGGAGAAAGATGAATTCTGTAGATGAGAACAGGCAGATATCGTTTTGTTTGAATGATGCTAATAAATGTCTACATGTCTCCACCCTCAACAGGTGCTCCGTCTAAAATCCAAACAACAACCTCAGAGAGCAGACTTCAAATGGTCACGCTGGTTGAGTTCGGCGACCTATGAACCTGCCCCCTAACCCCTGTTAAAAAAGCACACAGCTTGTCTTTCAGTCCACCTCTCTGCTCTTAATCACAGAGGAGGAAACACTGTTGGTTTGGGGTTCACAGAAAAATGTCTTATGGAGTTTATAAGGTTAAAGGTTCAAGTCACCCAGACTACAATGAAACAAATTTTCTTGCTTCCCCCCACTGATATAAAGCCATGCAGGTATTTATATATTGCTCTGTAAGGATATCTATTGGAGCTACTCTCGATCAAACATTAGCCCCTTTTCCACCAACACTTCCAGGAACTTTTATTACCAGGAATTTATTTACCTGGGTAAAATAATTCCTGGTAATCTGTGTGGTTTGTGTTTCCACCGCACCTCAAAGTTCCGGACAATTTATTCAAATCTCTCTGATGACGTAGATGATTTGGCGTGTGCCCTGTATTTGGCTCCGCCAGCTTGTTGGCTGGTAACATGCTGGTGTAGAGAGTTGGGGCTGTTTGTCTCAGCCAGCAGCTAAGTTTTAAAGTATTTTAAGATAAGTGTCAAATTAAGTTAGTCTACGTACAGACAGCTGTCATTTGAGCTTATTAGTAACAATTAGCTATCAGCCGAACTAGTGTGCTGTCCTTGTGTAAGACATAACGCTAGTGTTGGTGGATGAGAGACTGTGGGCGGAGCATATTGAATATCACTGTCTACATGTTTACATGTTCATGCTGCTGAACACATGTATTGATGAAGTATTGGCTTCTTACTTGCTATGGTTTAATGTCACAGTAACAAGTGTACCTGCTGTCAACTCGAGTCATTTTCAAGTTATCTTCACTTTGTTTCTACCGCGGCTGCTCAGCTGTTCACCGGTTAAGCCTGATTTATGGTCCTGCGTTAAATCAACGACGTCGCTACGTCGTAGGGTACGTGGCTATGCAGAAGGCTCGCCGTAGCCCCCGGCATAGCCTGACGTGCACCTCCCCAAAAACGTAACTACACGTCGAGGGGACACGGACCCAGCGCAGACCGAGAGGGCTGTGATTGGTTTTCTTGGTAGCAACGCATTTCCGGTTCCGTATTTCCAGATTGCGCCATCCCCGCCATCTTTAAACATCTTCTGCTGTGATGTAAATGTTGCAGTATTAAGGCCCATTTATGCTCAACGTTCAATACGGATACGGACGGAGCCGTCTGTCCGTGCTCCGCGTTCATTTCTCTGTGACCGGAAAAGCCGGAAGCTAAACAAAGAATCAACTAGAGATGATGATAACCATTTAGGAAAGGAACGCAGCCTCCTACTGCTCTGGCGGTGAATTGCACCGCGACGAAATGGAGTGACGGAGAAGTTCGAAGGGTTCACGACATAGGTATGTCGTAGGTGCGCCGCAGGACCATAAATCAGGCTTTACTGTGTTGTGTAGGCATGTGTGTGGAGGAGAGCGCAGAGGAGAACTGATACCGTTAGCACTTATAAATACCACGGTCTTTGATAATTTAGCCCCGGGGCTAATTTAGTGCCAGGTTTTGGTACCCATCCTTAATCAAAACACAAACAAAGTAGAAATGAAATAAAGTTTGCAGCGGCCGCTCATACCAGGAAGTGCGGAACGCTACAAGTGTGTGTTCAACCAATCAGCGTTTTTCAGCACACAGCCCCGCCCTCAAGAATTATGTGTAATCTGAAAAGTCTTACCCCCCTACTAGGTACTTTTTTCAGGGAAAGTTTGGGGTTGAGGGAAAGTTTTTTACCCGGGTAATTTCGGTGGAAATGCGCCGAGCTTTTTCAAAATCCTGAGTAAATGAGAAAAGCTCCTGCGGTGGAAAAGGGGCTAAAAATCCCAATGAAGATGCTTAACAGTATTGTCTATGTAACAGGGCACTGTTATCACTGGGGCACTGTTGTCATTTTTCTGACGGCCCAAAATTCCAAGGCCCCATAAGTCCGAAAAATGTCCCACTCGACCGAAAACCCATGTCTCCCACAGCTCAGTATCCCAAAAACAAACGCTTACTGCTCCGAAGTCCCATTCCTCTGTAAACACACACTCCCTGCAGTTAGTTCCTGTTTCCCAGCAGCATTTGAACAATCCCGGCTGTTTTTACCGATCCTTTGCAACGTTTCCCAGAGGTGTTTGAGTAATAAATGAATATTTATTTTATTTAGCCATGTAAACAGCTTAGTACGTTTCCTGTTGTTAATGAAGACAAAATGTCAGAAAATATACAGTATACACTGTGTTGCAGTAAACTAAGTCCACCATTCCCATGTGATACGAAAGTTGAAGATGTTGGTAGAAGTTCATTATTGTGTAAAGGTGTTAATATACCGCAGACAGGCGGGCACAGCAGGCTGGCCATCAAAACACATTTGCTTACAGGAGCCGTTTGAGGGGAGGGGGGGCTGTTTCCCAACATGTGCTGAGCTTTCTGGTCCACACAGTCGTTAACCAACCTCTCCACACCACTCCCTCTGTCCATTACCACCTCTCATCCCTCTTACACAGCGTCACAGGGAGACCATCCAACCCCAGCACTGGCTTTGATGACATTATTAAGTGTTTCTAAGTGTGGCTCTCATGTGTGTAGCTGCCTGTTTGCCTTGATCCTGTTGATATTCAGCAATAGTGGTGGCATTCTGTGCCCCGCAGGTGTTAATTTTATACATGTGAAGTCATCGCTTTTAAACCTGATCATGGTCATGAGGTATGGATTGAAAAGCAAGCATGCGCAAACCAAAGACAAATATACAAGTGCACTGAGTCTATGTTTTTCCAAGGGCCAGCTGATGAACTAATATACATTTGGTGTATATGAGCGGGCTACTTTTAGGCTGAGATGAAAAACATTCTCAAGGTCCTCCTATATGGCGTGAATGATATTTAATGGACTACCAACACTGTCGGTTTTGATGAGGCTAAAGTGCACACTTCATGAGAGATGTGCCTGAATTAGCTTAAACCAGGCAAACAATTTGTCTTTCAGTCGGTTTCGACACAGTGTCTTCCCTCCCTCCCTCCTTCTCCCCCTCCGATCTTTTCACCAGAGCTTCTCGAGGCAGGAGAGCTGCACAGTGAGTGGATTTCAAAAGCTTCAGTCTGATGGGGCTCTTTATATGAAAGAAATAGCTCCAGTGTTCCCTTAATGGGTGGGTTTTTTTTCAATGAGCACTTCTCAGAATACCCTCCCTTGACTTTCTTCTCCACTTCATAATAATGGTACATTCTGTCCTTATTATCCAGAAGTGGTTCACTCCTCTTCTGTAGGATGAATGAAGATGTAGGTTGTGAAGAAAAAAATCAAGCCGTAACTAATGATGATAAAATGGCAAATTTACAAAAGGAAGATAAAGAAAATTTAGCAAGAATCAGTGTGTGTGCCTCTATCTGAATAATGCTTTATTTGAGAATAACAAGTATTAACATTGTACCACAAAGGCGGTGTGAGCTTGTGCAACACTCTGCAGAGAGTTTTTATCAGTCACTGAGTTCCTGTAATGCTACCGTGTGAGAAGAAGAGTGTGTTTCCTTTTTATTTTCACAGAGAACAATGGTCTGGTTGCATGCTGTACTGGTATTAGTGTAGAGCTCAGGTATTTGAGTATAAATAGCGTGAAATGAGGAGTTGTGCCAGACAGGAATGTCCTCCTCAAGGGCATCTGTTGGATGATGCCCAGCATGCCATGATGGGTGTTAAAATTTGCTGGCGAGCAGCCAAAAGCAGGAGGGGGAAAAAGGAGACCGAAAGAAAGAAAAGGAATGAGAGAAATTCCTCCAAGGCAACTCTGCTTGTTTTATTCTCCCTGCTCTATTTACAAGCAAAAGAAAACAAGACAATGAGAGGGAGAAATGATTGACGGATCTATGAGGCAGCAGGTTGATACAGAAATAATTTAACACAAAAGACGGAGAAAGGAAATTTAAATGTGGCAAGAAAACGAAAAAAGATTGTGACACCGTCAGAGGACATAAGGGAGGAAACAAGCAGCTGATTGGCTGGAGGCGAAGAGACAGAAGGGGACAGAGGAGGTGAGAGAAACAGAAGATGGAGAAGTTATTTCACACTTCTTGTTATCATGACACTCTTCCTTTACCGTGACCCATTACTGTGAGATACACTGACAACGATTATACGCATGCAGTATCTACAAATCTGCGCTCACTTCCCTTTTCTTTCTAATGACCTCATCATGAATGTTCCTACTCCTCTTTCTCTTCTCTTTTTAATTGTAAGCAGAAAGTTTTGTTTTACACAACAAAACACCGGGGCAACTGGCAGCTATTCTGAGCCGCCATCACCTGGATATCAGAGACATAAAAACACACCGCTAAGGAATGGAATCTGTGCAAATGACCTTATAAAATAACATGCCAGACGAACTTTCAACAGCTCCTTGTCACTTCTCAAAGAGGAACCCTGCTATGCCACAGCAGAGCATAAAGCGATTAAGCAGGTATGTCAGGTATTGTGGCGTGATTTTGCGTATGTGTGTCAGCGAGGAAGCCCCGTGCGTCTGCACAGCTGCGTATCTATAAGGATGTTAGTGAGCTGCACGCAGCCGCTGTCGCCTTGTTGCCTTGTTTGTAGCACCAGGAGCCGCTGTCAGTCGCACAGTGACCCCACTATTTTGCAGGGGTCAGGGGTGAGAGGCCAATGAGGTGACACTGGGATTGTTGGGAGATATGGAGTGGACCGGCCCAGCTCCCCATCACAGCCCCAACATGAAAACAAAAGGCTGTGACCTCATCCCCTGGGAAGTTTTTAAATGCATGCAAAGTTGCTGATTTGGATTTTTAAATCAATAGGAAGAAAACACTTGAGCTATAACTCATTAAACTCCTGGGGAGCTGCGAGACACTAGAGACATGCGGTCATTTTGCCACCTCGGTGAAAAGCAGACCACAAAGCAGAGTCATCGGTGAATTCCAGTGCAACGGGATGTGAATCACAATGCTGACACTGTGGAGACACCCTGAAACTCCTGGTAATGATATTACAATGGAGAACAAGGAAGTTAATGCGCGCAAATGTGGAAATTTCAGATTCTGTGATTATGACAGACAACAGAGAGAGGTCACTGGCTGGTCGATGGTGGTGGTGGTGCCGTCCCTGGCGCTTGAGATTTCACAGCAGCAGTGAATTCCAGGGCTCCGGCATGTCACAGTGAGATTTGTTTCATATGGCAACACAAAGGCGGCACTGGCTGCACGCGGGCCCCCGGCAGCAAACGGCCAGTGTTGCTGGAAGGGCCACGCACTCGCACAATGGCCCCTCTGTGACTCCAGTGCAGCCTGCAGAAGTTTGCTTTTGATCTCTCATCACGCGAAGTCACACTCCAGAATAGAATTAAGAAAAAAGCCGACATCTTCTCTGGACTATCTGGCGTCTGCTTCCTCTGTTGTTGTTTTTGGTCTCGTTGTCAAGAGCTATTTTCAGAGGGAGAAGCATCAATTTTGATCTCCACCCACTGAATGCACCGCTTGATCTGACTAAGAAAATGAGTAAAACTGGACAACTGTAAGAATAGAAAAGACAGACAGAGAGAAAAAAGATTTGTTGCCCTCCCATGCTATTAGCGACAGAGCAGGTCAGAGAGGCCGTGTTTTACAAAGGAGCATTCAACGGTGCTTGACCTACAACACAAACAGGTGTTCAACAACATTACTTTGACTCTCTTTCTGTCTCTGCCTCCAAAATTGTTGACCTTCTCTCCTTCAAGCCTCCCATCTGTTACCTCCTTAATCCTCCAGGCTGATGTTGATGTCTAACAAAGCCTCACTGCTAAACATGAAATAGTGTTGGTTTTAAGCCAATATATTTGATACTGGACTTAGGCTACATTTTTAAGGAAAAGAAAAGAAAAGAAAAGAAAAAACGCAAAATGACGTGAAATACAGGAGGCCTTTCCTTTTGATCTGGCGCTGCTTTGACTCAGTTAGCTTTAGCACCACATTTCAAAGTGCTATCCACTTATAGGTGGTGAAATTTTATTGTCTTGTGATGAAAATGTCTTGCCTTTTTATTCTATTTTTGCTTACAGACAGCCGGCTAGCCTCTTTAACAATGTGTAAATGAAATGACCGCTGCCCACCTTCTGGTCTCCACTGGTTACCTAATCGTGCCTACCTAATGCTAGCCTACCGGCGCTGTTCATTCGGCTTTTAACACTAATAACGCTGTCCTGGTGTTGGGATGTCGTTGCTGTGGAAACATGGTGGCCACCCTGCAGTTTCTGCGGGTCCATGTCATTGGTGTGGAAACATGGTGGCCACCCTGCAGTTTCTGCGGGTCCATGTCATTGGTTTGACAGCCCATTGGTTCGACATCCCATTAGTCCGACTGTCCGCGGTGCTGAACGGCTCGCGGCGGAGCAGGCTCACGGCTTATGTGTTTGTCACTTTCTTTTTCATTTTAACCCACACCATGATCGTTTCCTGACCCTAACCAAGTGGTTTTTGTGCCTAAACCTAACCAGACCTTAACCACAGGGCATGATGATTTCGGAACGGACTTCGGAAAAATGAGTTTAATATGGTCGGAACAATGGGATGTCGAACCAATGGGCTGTTCCCGTTTCTCCTGAGGTAGCCCTGGTGAATAAGCAGTTTCATTTTGAGCTGCTTTAACCCCTTTAGCACTGGTAACCATGTTAGCATCACTAGTCGTGCTGACAATGCTAATGGTGCTGACAGAGCTAACAGTAGTCAACCATACTAAACGGGGTTTGTGGGTCAAAATTGGGCCGCACACCAACCAAACGGTTGGCGGTTGGTCAGTTTTCTAGTCTGTGGGGTGTGTCCTGCACCGTTACCACTCGTTAGCACCCACTGGCTTTTCTTTTTTTTTTTTTGGCTGATTCAGCATGTTGAATTGGCAACGGCAGAGCCCATCAGTTCAGCTCAGTGCACGAAATGGAAGTGAGGAAAGTAAACAAACAACTAAAGTCAAGATGGAGTGAGACTGAAACAAACTTGTTATATAAGATAAGATTGTTTTTCTTTAGCCATTGAGCTCTTTAGCAGAGACGTTTCATGATTGTTTACTGGTGCATGATAAATATGCTCTGGTCTTTCAACATTAGATTGTGTTGTTAAAGTGCTAACTGGCTCACTAGCGTCGGATGATCTTCCTGTTTTTTTGAATGACGAATACAGACTACAGCTATCTGCTGCTGTAGAGTTATTCCTCATGGGTGGCAATAGCTCAGGAGGTAGAGCCGGTGGTTGGCAGTTCGATCCCAGCTCCTCCATTCTGCATGTCGAAGTGTCCTTGTGCAAGATACTGAACCCCCAACTGCTCCTGATGGCTGTTCCATGTGTGCAGTCCATTTACCATTCCCTCACGCAGGCACAGAACGTACCTGCTGGCTGGCGGTCAGCTGTACTCTTTGCAATGTGTTCATGTGCAACTTTTTGGCGGACACACAGGCGGCGCAACAGTCAGCTTTTGTTGCAGCTAGTTCCTTGAAGTTGGTTTGGTGTGTCTGGGTCTTAACTCACTCTGGTGGGCACAGTGGGGGTGGGCACAATGTTTCCACAGCAACACTGTTGGGTTGGGCTGGAGTTAGAAGCACTGATCGTTGAATGAGCTGTGCCGCTACCTTACATCAGCTCACACCAGACCCAGGTGGTGTGCAGTAGATGAAGAGTAGCAAAATTAATCTATGGACCAAGATACGTAACACCAACATTCTCTGCAGTTATTAACCATTAACCGCTGACATCCCGAATTGGACTGATTATTAGCAGCATTTTTGAAGCTAAAACTCTCCAACAAAAGCTAACATGGTGATTAAATGAAGTTTCTAGGTCACAAATGAAGCCTGACACCAGTTTTTTTTTTGGGGGGGGGGGTATATTTCAGAGACGATCTTTCTTTCAGTCACACAAATCCCCATATTCCAGCAGGAAGTAATCAGTGCAGCGACCCCATTGTGTAGAAGCTCTGAGGTTAACCAGAATACTTACGTGACTTCCCTCAACATTAGACCACACGATGCCACCTTGTAGCACCAACCGCAGTGTAATACAGCTGTTCAGAAAGAGCATGCCACCCGCACTTAAGCCTGGCACCCACAAACAGACGCTTGTGCCTCACCAGAGCCTGATGAGACCATTTGTTCTCAGTCTGGGAACAAGAGATGAAAAGAGACAGAGGAATGGAAAGAAAGAACTGCCAGTAATTCAGGGATTTGATTTCTCATCTTTGTGTGTTATCGCAGGGCGGAGATCGACATGGAGAGAGAGAGAAAAAAGAGAAAAGAGAGTGAGAGCAGTGTGGACATGTTTACTTGTCTATCTCTCCTCTCCATCAACTCTGCAGTAACTCACCCAACAGCAGGAGGACAGCTTTCCACTGAACCAAGGCTGCGGCAAAATCTTCAAACACAGCGGACGTCATACACATGAACATCTCACAACACATACATGGATACACATCACTTTCCGCCCAGCTGTTTTCTTTAACTCACCTGTTTACTACAAACTGGGGGGTAAAAAATTCCACAGAAGCTGACTGATCTGACTGATTGAATACATCAGTCTTGTTGAAGTAGGGAAGGCAGAAATCTGGAAAAGGCAAAAAACAGAATTTGAAAATACACCCCCCCTCCTGCAGCGTTCCCTTTTCTGTCCCAAGACCCTCAGTCCCAGACGTGCACAGGCATGTGCATGCACTTTATACAGTAGCCCAGTGTTCCCATACATAGATTTATTGAATTATATTGCATTGTAGAGTTGCACACAACACACTGTCTCAGCCCTCCTTGCCCAACCACAAATAAGACAAGAATTACCAAGCTAACATTAGCTCTCCACCGTCCCTTCGCCTCGCTTTAGTGGAATGCCTTCCCAGGAGGAGAGCAGATTGAGGGACAGACCATGGGTCAGCGGCTGTAGCAGCCCAAATTTGGCCAGCACAAACAGCCCTACATTGAGTGCCACAGCGGGCTGGTGGCCAGCCGCAGCACCAGGTCTAACCTTTCATCTGATCCGGCGGGGAGTTGGGGCTGTCCCGTCTTGTGGGGCTGGGGTTTGCGCTGGCTGGATTCGTGTTGCTGCAGCTGTTGACAGGAGGTCCAACGGAGGACATACTGTGATTTGAGGCTCTAGCTAACATTAGCTACATAAACGTGAACATGAAGCCGCAGCTGTGAGCCTTTGGCCCCGGTTAGCAGAGGGCTGAACTATTAGCAACATTTTCTCTCCATCTCCGAAACACTTTGCCGGTATTGACAGGTTTTCTTTTATTATCAGATGTTCATTTTGAGTCCGTCTTTTTCGGAGAGGGGAGTTGATTTGTTGCCAACGGTAGAATGGCAACATTATTTGCAGGATCCCTCCACTGAATTAGGCCCCAATCACACAGGAAGTGGTTTGCAGGTTGCAAAACAAAAGGCGTACCGCACTGCCGTTTTTATTTATTGAATGCCACTAGTAAAAATACTCTTGCTGCGCCTTTTTATTGTTGCCAATCAACCACCCCATCAGTTCTTAACCCTGACCATACTGTGTAATCAATCTACCGATTACTTATTTATTTTTTCTAACTTTATTTATGTCACAGTAATTAGTGTCTAGTTCCTAAAATGTTCAGGCAGAGGGTACTTGCTGTAGCTCTGGTTGAGGGTGAGAGGCTGTCAGCAAATAGTTTGTTGGGCAGAGGGAAACAAAGATCTGTGTGGGTACATGAGACCCTAAATAACAGTGTGGATCATGGGGAGTACCACCAGTTGGTCCAGGAGCTTCGCATCCATGATGGATGTGTCAAGGCAAATTTTGTGATGACTCGAGGGCAGTTATACAGCCTGCTGTCTATCATCAGGCTGTATAACTCTGGGTATCGAGCAACTGCTACCACCAGTTTCTCCTCCATTGTTTACCAACTGTAAACTTGTTATCGTGACCACCACAGAGGGCCTGCCTCTCAAATAATCCAATTGGACAATAGGAAGAAACATAACGGAAAAAAGAGATGAACACGAGGAGTTCAGAGAGCAGAAACGCCAGGTGCCAAGAGCGCAAAAACCACGAGCAAAAAGCTTCATTCTCATTAAAAACAATTACAAAAAACTGCCTCCAGCTGCTAAAACGCTTTCTGCGTGATCAGGGCCTTAGGCTTTAACCAAAGGGACACGTGCATTCGCATTTGTAGAACAGCCAAAAGGAAGGCCCTCTCTTTGACGGACAGGTAAGCTATCCAATTATTTAATTTGGCCCGAATCCAATAATTGGACAGGCTTATTACAGGCCTGCAACAGCCACAGATACTTTCCACTTTGGATGAAAAGAGAATTTTAACAAATACAACATAAAATGCTTCTAAAATAAGTTGCCTACCCGAGCTTTACATTGCACACCAGAACTACAGTGCATGCCAGCCGCCTGTATCTCTGCACCAAATCTTCCTATTCTCCCTCCTGCTGCCCTCTTTTCTTTACCTCTCTTTGGTTTCCTCTCCTCCACTTTCTCTCTCTCACGCTCTCTCATTTAACCTCCATCTCATTCTGCTCTCCTTTCTTCTTACATATCATTACACGTTTACATAGGAGGCTCAGTGACGAGCTCTGTCTTTTTTTTTTTTTTTTTTTTTTAAAAAGCACCATTGTCCTAATTTGCTCTAAGACAAATGTCTCAAGCCTGTTATATCATCAAATTATCAAACACATTAACATTTTCCTGTGGCGGTATTGGTTTCCCCAGTGCAAACATACTATCGATGTCATTCTCCGACTCTCATGTACACACAAGCCCTTCAGCGTTCAATGTCTCGGATGAACTCAGAGCTGAAATGCACACTTGCGCCACTGGCATAAGAGCAACAAAGGTCCACACAGGCCCTGTTGTCCTGGGACAGTAAGGTAGTTATCTGTGCCACAGTGGGAACATAAAGCAGTCAAATAGATGAATGCTATCTTTATATCTACTGCACCAGAGGTGATTTGAAACACTGCCACTGGACGTCATAGAGCCCCTCTCTGAAACACAGCCTTTGAAGCACTGACAGTGCCGACAGAA
Organism: Epinephelus moara; assembly: GCF_006386435.1. NCBI lineage: Eukaryota > Metazoa > Chordata > Actinopteri > Perciformes > Serranidae > Epinephelus > Epinephelus moara. The sequence continues at coordinate 24,405,768 of NC_065523.1, read as the reverse complement.
TCAGGCCAGCTCTTTGATACGGGTGGTGGGGAAAGGAAAACTTGAGCGTTAAAAGGGAGCATTATTTAGTTACAGCGCCATTAAAAATGTTGAACTTTGAGAATGATAGGAGGAATAAAAAAGTACTGGAGCTGGACAGAGAGCTGGATATGATGTTCACTTTTCAAGGGAGTAAATGTGTAGTAAATCATTATTTTGCATTTACATTTTACGCTAATGACAGTTAAATCTTTTAAATAAACACATTACTGTATACCACAAAAGCACAGTAATTGTTAAAGCAATCCTAAATTGGGAACTTCTGGTGTTATTCTTTGTTTAATCAAATGGCCTCAGCTACAATAAAGTCTCTTGTTGGACCTGTTTGGGCTTGAGGGAGTTAAGCTATCTACCCAAAATTGTGTTTATTTTACTCTGACTTCCTGTTTTCCTATCACACATCATCTAAATGCTCTTTCTCACTTCCTGCCCGCGGGACTGCAGGTAAACCAAAACATTACGTCAGTGAGGAACTCGCGTCTCGCCAATTTAGGCCCTGAGGGCTTTTTTTTTTTTAAGGAGAACGATAAACACAATGGCTGGCAGTGGGAGAGAGAGTTAATTACTAAAGCCGATTCACTCGCTAATGACTATTTCACTTCTGTGGGGTGTTTTTAATGGGATTCAGGAGTCAGGCTGAGCAACAGCACAATCTGTTTTTAATGGGACTTTGAACAGGGTAGAGTTGATGCAGTTGCGCACAGAGACAAAGCCACTGCTTTTACTCACGGTGCAGAGTGATCTCATTAGAGGCTTGGCAATAAAAGAATGCTGAAGTGATTAGATCAGGAGGAACATAGAAGGAAAAAAAAAAAACGGAACGACATTATCAACGGTCTCACACTACTCAGAGCACACCCCGAGGCAATTCTTTCACCACAATCACACTTAATCCCTGTTGATGTGCCATTCCAACATAAACATTTCACTGCCGCTTTCTTTCAGTCTTACAAAATGGGGCAAAAGAAAATATTTCGCTTGACTTTGCATGTACAGTACATCAAATATATAAAGTAGGGAGCATTTATAAGGATGCTTACTTCCTAAAGGTTGTGTTTGCTGCTACATTTGAGCTGTAGCCTAAACATGAGCATGTGGAGGCCAGTGAGGTGGTGTTAAGGGTCCAGCTCCTTGTCACAGTCTGGCTCTGTGTTCAGATGCCCTCAGAATGACTTGTATTTTTAATTTAAAAGACTGTCTGACATGATAATCATTTAAGCTGGCGATGTCTTTGTGTTCACTCTGGTCTAAACTTACACAGCTTATACTCAGTCTCAATGGCTGGTTTCCATATATATTTATATCCACATTTTGAAGTAGGCCTGTAGCATTAGAAAAGCTGTATGGAAATGTGAAAAATAAAGTCATGTGAAAAATCACTTTTCTTTGTTTTGAGTTTCAATTTTCTGATAATACCTGCTGCCGGCAGGTTCATCTAGCCCTTTAATATAGTCACGTTTCTCTATATCCAGTTCACGCAGTACATGGATTTATCTATTCCTGCCCTTCATCTGAATTTTGCACCTTTTCAGAGTCACATGATTGTGTAAAAAAGTTTTTACACTGGCTTGAGGTGGGTTTTGCCTTTGTCGAAAACGGTTGATGCGATGAATGAGATATGGAAATACCATGGCATTAGAATCATTGCATTAATGTGTCTTCATCTGCGGACAGCATGAAACATGCAATACTAGCTGACATAAAAGAGCAGTTAAAACTTATGGATCTCAGTTGAAACAAAGTCCTGAAGAGATCTTCATTTTTTTCTTGCAGATGTGTTAAACGATAAAGGCTTTGTTTCCTTTTTGCAACTTTTTTCACTCTGTTTTCAGGCAGATTACAGACAAGCGTATACGTGAGCCGTATAAAGCGTAGCCTGTGCCGCCAACTCCTAATGAAACTAAGACCTTGTTTACACGGATATCAATACAAATAAAAACGGATTTTTATTTATCCCGTATAAAAAAAATGACGGGTTTACATGATCAGTTGTGAAAACGATATCCCTGTTTACACAAAAACGCAAAAACGGAAGCTTTTTGCTGCAATTAGCATGCCAGGCCAGTAGGTGGCGATACACCATGTCAAACACATGCAGCAGTGCTAAGTTCATTCATAAGCTCATAAGTAGTCCCACAAGTGCAAACAAAACATACACAACCCAGCATATATCCACCATTGTTGTTGTGGTTCTTGGGCGCCTAATGGGCATGCGCGAACTGGGTTGCAGCGTCATCGTTTTCCACAATCTCCGTCTATCCTGTTTACACATCCCCATAGAAATGGATATTCGTTTTTGAAAATCTTCGTTTTCGTCAAGAAAAACGCTGTTACGTGTAAATGATAGGTGCAGACACAAAGATAAATACCCGTTTTCAGAATATACGGAACCAAATAAACAGGCCCTAAGCTTTGCAGAGCGCAGTTTATTCCCAACAAGTTGATGGAAACGCATCTAATTCTCAAAAGTTAACTTAAAATGTGCATGACAATTGAATGTACCTACAAGGGGTAGGAATTACCAGAGGATCCACGATACGATATTATCACGATACTTAAGTCACGATACAATATTATTGCGATTTTAAATATGTTGCGATATGCTGAGTATTGCCTTAAAATATATTGCGATTAATTACCTTTTTTTCAACTGTAAATTATATCCCCAAAGGAAAACTTTGTCACCATCTGTTTTATCTAATAAAATTTCAGTCTGTTCATCTCACTTCAGCCATTTTTTTGCAGCAGCAAAATTTATCTAGTGGACTGAAAAAACAGTTGATTATATTATTCTGGTAGGCTACCTAAAGTTTAATTTGTATTTGTAATATTAATATTTCTATTTCTAGAATTGATATTTCATTCATGCATATTCTGAGACAGTTTGATAAATGTGGGTTTATTACTAAGGTGATTGTGTATTCTGGGTATTTCGTTTTCTATTTGCTGAGTTTTTCCTCCTGTGTTCCCGTGCTGTCAATCCCTCCTCCATCCATCTACACACCTGCTCTGAATCAGCCTCGTTACTCCTCCCCTGCTCTCAGAGGCTCCCCTACCTGTTCTCCTTCCTAATCACCTCATTCCCCACACCTGAGCTTCTCCGCCCATCTCCTCACCTGCACTTCATCCCCTCATCAGATCAGTTTGTATTTAAGTCCTGGTTTTCAGCTCAGTCTGGTTTGGATTGTTGGTCTTGTTCAGTTATGATCAGTGTTGCCTTGCCCGCATGCACCTTGAATAAGAAGTTTTTTCTTCAAAGTCCTGTTGCCTGCAGTCCCCTGAGATTGGGTCCACCTGCTCCCCTATTCATGACAGTCCTACTCCCTGAAACCCCATTCATTTCTTTCTTTATAATGGCATTTAGAAACAGTACTTCACCTCCTCTCAGTATTGTTCATCCATCACTTCTCCACTGTTGTGTCATCAGCAAACCTTAAGATGCAGGAGCTCTATTCCAGTATTAAAAAAGCTTTTTCAGACTTTACTGACAAATGTATGACACTTGAATTGTCTGACCAGAAAGCACTTTGTATATTCATACCGGAGCACTCGGATCCTTTTTTATGATTTCCTCTTAACACACAGTAGGTGATCACGTTATTCCAGTACAACATTATTGCAACACAAGTTACTTGAAGACTGTCATCACTTCCTCCTTACTTATACCTCCCTGCAATAAATACATCATTAATTACTTAAAAGTTAAAGTAATTGGTTATTTTGCTCCGTACTTTACTTGGGTTACTCAGCACAAGTCCATCAAAAATGTCTATAAACGCCTCCGAAGCCTCCACTTCAGATATACTGTATATTTAAGACCTGACATTATGGTTTAACAAGTAGACAGACTGTTCATGATTGGAAATACTTTGACCATAAACAGCCAACTTAACGTTAGTCACAGTGACTGCACACTGTAAAACTGTATAAAAAAATTGGATGTTGGCACCGTGATGTCATTTATTGGTAGGTGGACTACTGTTTTAAAGCCTCCAGTTTGTCATTTAGCCATCGGTGTCTTGGTTATTTGGGGCTAGAGGTGACCATATTTGGAAGAGAGGATGTAGCTAGCATGGATACATTGTTACGCCTCTATCCCTGTTTACAGGTTGCCATGGCAGAGTCCTGCGCAGGTCTTATTTACAAGACACACTCTAGCACCTGAACTGCGCAAGCAGTACCACACCCTGCCCTACACATCTGACCACTAAGGACGCATTCACACTGGCACTATTTGGTCCGCTTTAAACGAACCCTGGTCCGCTTCCACGAATAGTTTGGTTCGTTTGGAGTGGTGAGAACGCTCACTCGAACTCTGGTGTGGACCAAACGAGCGAACCATGGTCCGCTTGAAAACTGGGGGTCTCAGTTCACTTGCAAGTGAACTCTGGTGTGGTTCGCTTACAGTGGGAAATGCAAACGGACTATCCAGCCAACCAAAGAGAGGAAGTGAGACAAAGAGAGGAAGTGACGTAGAGTGCAGTGCATTTTGGTGTTCGATTTTTTTGCGGTGACCAAGCCAGCTGAAGGGATGGATTTCCATTTTCGGTCCTGGCCAATCGATGAGCTGGGTTTTCTTCTTCATTCTCTTTTTCTTCCTGGTCAGTGATCGTTTTTGGCAATACCGCCCCCAAATGAGCAGCTGTTGTAACTGCGTGACGTTGTCCAGGCGGTTTGGTCCGCTTTAAAAAGTGCAGTGTGAAAGTGAACCGAACCAAATGAAGGTGTGAAATTTTTCGGCATTCTCCGCCCAATTGAATCGAACACAAGAGCCACGGCCCATCCAAAAACCGAGAATCCTTTTAATAACCATACACTGTTCAAGTGATTTGGTTAGGCAGCACATTTAAAGGGATCAATTTGGGACATTTCATACATGCAAAACTAATATTTTGAAATAAAGAAAATTTATAGAATACCATTTAGATTAATACTTTTTGGCTTGTGCTCATAATATTGAGCAGCAAATCTCCACAGTTAATGTGCCTGTTAAAAAATGAAATCTGATTGAAGCAGCTCTCATATTCCAGCTAGCAAAGAAGACAGAGCTGGCACATGAAGTCAGCAGTCATAATAACATTATTATTTTTATTTAAAACATTTTTTAGTCTTATTTAAATGTATTTATTAGCCAACACCCTCAATCTGACCAACTTGTTCTTTACCATCGGGAAATAGAATTAAAACAAAATGTCACCCGCTAGGTACCAGCAGATACCAGACCCGATGCAGGACTATGTGCCATGGTAGTGACTTGTCAATATCAAGGTAGCCACACCCTAAAGCATCTCCTGCTTTACAATTTATTTTACTCTAAATGAGACTGTAATTTACAAAATGCTGTGTGAAGACGTGAAACAAGCGACTGAGACTATAAACTCATAAAGAAAACATTTGCTGAGGTAATAAATCAGACTTCAGTACAATCTGACTCATTTTTGCTACCAGTTGAGTCGCCCCCTGCTGGCCATTAGCAAGTATGCAGGTTTGAGGCTCTTCATTTGACTTCACTTTTCAGACCCAGTGGCTACGTACACTTCTTGTGTACAGACTCTGCTGCATACAATGCTTCAGAAATCTCATCTCACATTGAAGCTTTAGGATTCACTAATTTCAGAACTCCATCAAACTCCCAGTCAGACAGCTACTGGAATTAATAAGTGTAAGATAATGACCGAATTTCACAGTGCAGTCCTTTCACTACTCATTACCGTAACATGTTACTGCCCATGAATGGCTCCATCTGACAGTGATGCATTCAACATCTTTAGGCCCTGCAGGACGTAGAGGAGGCTCAGTTGAGAGAAGATAGAGAGGTGATTAGCAGTGTAACAATAGAGAATGATGACAAAGCATTATGTGCTTCACTCTGTGTGAGTGTCCACGGCTACAATGAGAGAATGGCAGAGAAAAGGGGGCTCGAGTCACAGGGCTCACCCCGGAGTTAACGCCTCAGCCCCCTGCTGCACAGCCAGGGATTACTGAGTTCTTTATAGAGACCACTTTCCTCTATGGCCCTGCAGACCCCCCGCTGTTTAGCTCTTGTTCACAGCATATGCTCTGTGAATACACACATAGTCACACGCACTTATCTACCTCCTATTGTGAGCCATCAACTCCACACAGAGAGGAGAATATCAAATGTGTTTTCTCTAGGTGTGAGTGCACTGTCACGCACAAAAATGGGGACGGTACGCAACGGTTCTATTGGTACCATCCACAACTTTTCACTTTGGAGGCGTACCGAACTGAACCGTACCATACTGCTTGGTGGAAACGGGGCTATAGCTTGTCCTAGGTACTGGGAAGGGATCTTTCCAAGTAAATATCAACACTCATGTTCTCTGGTATGCTTTTCCTTTACACCAGTGTCTCTCTTTGCAGCCATCTGAAGGCAGCAGGTATCTGTTCCATCTGCAGTCTGTAAGTGGAGTAATGCAGCATACTGTCAGATGAATGTGAATCTCTTAAATGTTCTTGCTCTGCTTATAACTCCCTCAGGACTGTCTGTTTCTGCCAGTCTTTTACTTGGTGAATCCATCATGAACACCTGTTAGGTGGGGTAATGGCTGCACTTCATCTTTTTTTATCCAAAGCTCGCCAATGTTACCTGGAGCATTGCATGTTTTATTATTATACAGGTTGATGCTGTGATGAGCAACATGATGTGATACAGATTGTTCAGGTTTTCAACTTAATTTTAAAAATGATATCTGTCCCATGTCCCAAACAACAAGTTACCTCTGAGGAAAACTTCCAAACTGTCAGTGCACCATGACAAACAGAAAGTAGTTAATTAAAACCAGGTCTGTCTCAGGTTTTAATGTAACCTACCTGCCTACAATAATGCATTCTTTCTGATCCCACCCTGTGTCCAAATGTGCCACAGGTGCGCCAAGGGAGCCTCACCACAGAATTACCAAAGGTGTGTTTGGCACACTCTTGACGCACTTGGCAGAGTGCACCAGACTCTGATCTTGCCGCGCTGCTTGGTTCATGATAATAGAGGCTGTGGTGTCCTCTTGTGCACACAGAAAGTGGTGGGACAAAAAGTCTCATTGTCCCTTTATTCCAGCGCCGGTGGCCCCAGCAACTGGTTGAAATTGTGTTACGTCCAAACGGCTGCTGTCTCGGATGGACTGCCAAAAAACACTTTTGTGTTTCCCACAGGAGGAACTGTAGTAATCTCCATCATCCCCTGACTTTTCATTTAGTTTCATCATCAGATCAAATATTTAATTTGTCCAGTACATGAGTGTCTCAGCCTCAGATGTACTGGTGCAAACGTTACTTGGTAAACATCAACGTTACATTACAACCAACAATGTGGGTGTGACCCCAAAAGTTGCTAGAATCAAGCAAGTACATCAACTTCATCAAATATGCTGAATAACTTCGAGTGCTATATTTAGGCTACATTCGGACTGCAGAAAAGAATGTCATAAATGTGTTTCTTCTTTTTTTGGGGGGAGGGGGAGTTGCACATATTGCTCCTTTGTAACTTTTATAACAGTGTGAATGGCATAAATCACATAGAATCTGATCTACTGAATTCTGATTTGGGCCATGTGGCCAGATACAGCCCTGATGTTTATGCCTCTACATCGGCTACAGCCGTCGCTGGTGGCATTAAGTTTTCTGAATGGCCGTCCGTCCATCCCATTCTCATGAACACGTATCTCAAGAACATCTTGAGGGAACGTCTTCAATGTTGGCACAAATTTCCACTTGGACTCAATGGGTCTCATTCATGAAACGTGAGCAGAAGGAATTTGTGTGTAAACTGTTCACAGACGGAAATTTACGTGCATGTCCGCATTCATCAATATTTTAGTAGCTCCGATCTTTTCGTAGCTACTAACAAAATCTACTCCTGCTCCTGACCACTCGTAGTGCTTGTGTAAATTTAGTAAAGCACATAAATATTGCTTGTCACTATTGGAAATTACAATTTTAATTCGTATTGCGCTCTGTTATGTACACAATACACAGATGCCTTTGAAACACGTAATCTAAACATGACAAAATATTAAAAATATAACACATTTAGTTAAATTAGTTGGCAATTAGCAGGTTTAAGATCCAGATTAGGTTCATGATTGTGAATTATCTATGTAAATCGACTCAATAGATTACACGTTCTTTCTACATGTTGAATGATGATAATAAAAATATCCGTAAGGACAGCCGGATCACAGCCTCTTCGGCCTCGGTGCCTGGGTTCAGCAGGGGCAGCAGGAGCAGCAGGTGGTGGAGCCACGAAGGAGCACGCGCCAGCTGAAAGAATTATTTGAGACAACACATTTTTTTTTTTTTTTTTTTTTTTGTGGCTTTTTGATCATTTGAATGAATAAATCTGATTTGAAAAATGTTTAATTTACGTTGTATAAAACAGAGCTTTAGGCTATTAAGATTCAAATAATTTGAAGACGATGCATACAAAACTGCTGTAGGCTATATGTTATCCGTATCATTTGTTAAAATAAATGTTAAATAGCTCTACATTCCGACAGCCATCACTGATTTAGAGTTTATCCATTACGCACAAAACATCTCTGGTTTCCCGTTCCCACTTCATTCAAAACCCCACAAATGAATCTTCTGTTTGTTTGGTGACCACTACGCTATCAGTGATGGTTTTCAGAATGTATTATGATACAACACCTTACAGTCTGGGTTTGATGTTGACTCCAGTGGAGGCATGTCGCTGTCTCCGTCAGGAATAATTCCTGACAGAGAGGTCTCCCCAATTATAAAGAACGTCTAGACGGAATTTCAACTGCACATCCACACACACTTCCGTACAGAAGAAGCAGCCTATTGCATCACATTCAGGCTGTTCTCACAAATTTTTCGTATACGTTTCTATGAAAAGCAGCACCCCCAAATTACTTATTCCACATATTTTGAAAGGCTGCGATCACATGACCAATGCACTGACTGCTGTAAACAATGAAGTAGTCCCGAGCACTTGTAAGGAGGCAGGTTGGGGTGGTGGATGGTTCACAAAAAAATAGACTTGCGCTCGGGACTTTCCCCTGGAGGCATGTGTTCGGTCTTTGAGTGAACTTTGAATCATTTTAAGGTACGTCCTCACCATGATTCTTCTCTAAACTTAACCACAGTAACTTTTATTGGCCAAAGCTAAACTCTGTAACTATAATGTCATTCGTGGGTAGCCTTGTATCACTGTGAGACAAACAGAAACACATATTGTACATGCACACACAAGCACAGATGGTCAGAGACAGAGGATTAGCTTCATGTGTGATTAGAAAAAAGCAGAGGAGTGGACTTTGTGTAATAATTCTTGTTATCGCTGAGAAAGTAAAATACAGAAAAGGTACCACTGGGTACCGTTATCCGTTCAAATGCAAACGGTACCGAACCCTGGTGACAGTGTTTATACTAGCATCTGATCTGGGCACATTAGGCCCGTTTCCACTGAATAAGTTCCTGGTACTATTTGGGGGGCAGGAACTACTACAGGAACGCCCTCTCGCTCGGCCCTCTCAATCGCCGTGTCTCCACTGAGAGAGTGGAGTACGAGGAAGGTTCCTGTAAAGTTAACGGGCTCTGTATGTGACGTAATCGTTGCGCGACCATTTTGACCGGGGCAACGTAGGGGCGTAGGGACGCCGGTGTCTGTAATAACTCCGGTCACGGTCCGTGAAAAACATATTTTTTGCAGCGGATGTCTTAGTTACAACATGATTGAGCTAACTGGAGTAGTTTCATGTCGTATCCGACAACGGGAGGCTTTTAACAGATGACGTCCTGATGTTAGCTTTGCTGCTGCTGTTAGCTGTCCCTGTCAGCTGGTGCTTTCTAGACATCGTGATTTCCCAAAACTGAATAAATACCACACATAGCAACACAAAACTGCTTTGCTAGCTCAACGGCCCCGGCCCCGTAAAGTTACCCCAAAGTTCCTGCGGTGGAAACGGGCCTATTAAAATTTATCTGAGCAATAACTTTGAATTGAGGTTTGAAGTGTGAACATAACCTGAGAGACAATAAGAGATTTTTTTAACTTAATGGACCAAGGTGCAATCTGAACAGATGAGTTTCAGTCTGCAACAATTATCTGTTTTGTTAGCATGCTGGCCTCACAGAGCCGCAAGCATGGCTGTGGACTCAACCCCGTTAACACATCTTACAACAATACACACACTTCATCACCATAGCAGAGACAACCCTGAGCAGCTACTAAACAATCTGCAAAGACTTTGATAACTGTGTGTCTGCACTTGTGTGAATCTTAAATAAGAAAGGGGGAGTGAAAGCTGAATTCCTGGACGCTGAGCACATTTTCTGCTTTGCCCTCCTTTCTCCTTTAAAGGGTCGTAGGTGTCAGTCATGTATGTTCAAGTGTACGCGCACGGCTGCCTCCACAGTGGCCCACAATGATTTACACCTACAGCTCTGCACGACAATGAGTGTCATTTGAAATAGCAGGTGTTCACATGCAGCTTAGCTCATGGAAAGCAAGTTAAAGACAGAGAGAGGGAAAGACAGAGGGGTGTGTGTGTGTGTGAGAGAGGGGAAGGAGAAGGGGGTATTACTGAACCTGAATTAAACTCATAAATGGTGCAGTCAAACTGGCATGCAGGTCACTGAGTTTCCCGACCACTGCCGGGCCTGTTTCTCATCCTGCGACAATAACTTTGCCAGGCAACTTCCAGCAGCACTGGTAGCAGTTATCCTGTTGCTGTTATTAGCTTTGGTGAAAGTCATGTCAGAGATATTCAGGTCAGTCTGAAACCACTGAATATAAAGCATTGGGGTTAGTGGGGAACCGTGCATGCATGTGTGTCTGCACACTGTATGACATCATCTCACCGAGCAAAGAAGAAATGTGAAACTGTGCGCAGATGAAAACGGACAGACTGTAAAGATGTCAAAATATTACAAAAGCAACACTACTCAGGAGGAGAAAAGGAGCAGGAGGGTGAGAACAAGAGTTTTAAACAGAGATGCAGTGCAACAAAGGAGTAACATGAAGTACACAGAGAAACCCTCATGTTGCATGAAGAGAGATAAAAGCAAAAGAGCAAAGATGAGAGGGTTTATAGAGAAACTTTTGTGAGAGGCGACAAAGAGAACAAACGGGGTGCTGTGAAGTCTGAGATGTTAACGGGCTGTCAGTGATCCCCTCACAGTCTTTCCTCTCCCCTGCCGACCCTCCATCTCTCACTCCCTCCTCCACTGCTGTCGTGACCTTCCCTCAGAAGCCACTCCGTCAAACCGGCTTCCAGTCAGACTACTGCCTCTCAGCCTCACCTCGCATCAAAGACGGTCATGTCTGGGGGGGGGGGGTCGTCAGTAAATACCCCCACAGAAACACACACACACACACAGCCTTTAAGTGCATAAAACAGGAAGCCTGCAGCCAGGAGCTAGTAGTTCAGGGAGGTTTTTCACACCGACACACAGATGCTGAGGTTGTCAGATGGTTAAATCACTGATACAGTAGCTCTGTAGTCTTCCTGCACCAGTGGTGGGTGGGTACTGGGAATTAAAGTGAAAATTTGATAAACCTACTCAAGTAAAGGTAAAAAAAAGTACCTGGTTATTACAGGTGGTATTTCTTTTTCTTTCAGGCAGCTTGCAACGTGGCATCTGCAGTAAAGGTGTACTCTGTTGGGGTTTTTTTTGGGAAAGTACTTGCTCCTGAAAAATAAAAATAAAACTTGTAATGCATTACTACCTGTCCCTGTCCTGAACCTCCAACACTGTTTTGAAAAATAATCAAATGATAAAATGCAAGCTTTACTTTTAGTTAATACTCCCCCCCCCACCACCACCACCAGGAATATCTCAGCAGCGTGCTTTCCTTGAGACTGGAGGGATTCACTGTGTTGCTCATTCTTGCTGCACATCGTCCTGCCAAACACAGACCAACAAACCACATAGTATATTCACATGGCTTTAATTTGAAAGAGTTGGAGCAAGTTGGGAGAAACTACTTGCTTTCCATTATTCAAACTTCATTTTATATTTTAATTACATACTGAAATCCCTCTCCCCAGCAACGCTTTCCAGCTCCTCCTGGGGGACCCTGAGGTGTTCCCGGGCCAGAGGAGATATGTAATCTCTCCGGCATGTTCTGGGTCTGCCCTGTGGCCTCCTACCAGTGGGATGTGCCTGAAACTCCTCCAGCTGGAGGCGCCCAGGAGGCATCCTGATCAGATGCCCGAACCACCTCAACTGACCCCTTTCAAAGCGAAGGAGCAGCGGCTCTACTCTGAGCTCCCTTTGGATGTCCGAGCTCCTTACCCTATCTCTAAGGCTGAGCCCAGCCACCCCACGGAGGAAACTCATTTAAAGCCGCTGGCATACACGAACTCATTCTTTCGGTCATTACCCAGAACTCATGACCATAGGCGAGGGTTGGGACGTAGATGGACCAGTAAATCGAAAGCTTTGTATATTTAAGTGGCAACCTCCGGGGCTGAAAAATGAAGCCAACACCAAACTAGCAAAAACTGCAGTTCCTCAAATGGCCACTTGAGGCTGGCTCCAGAAGACAGTCAATCCCCGTAGACTCCCATGTTAAAAGGCATGTTGGCACAGCCTGGTACGAAAATAGTTTTGGTGTCTATGTTTTTATCGTGGATCGCTGTCCCTCACTTTTTATTGGACTTAATGGACTGACAAATAAAATCACAGCAGTTTTAACAACTTTTTTTAATCAGGGAAAATACCCACGTGTTACCATAGTACGTGTACTCATTAGCGTAAATAGGTTATAGGCTATACATGGCCTTTACACATATCAGTTATAAGATCGTGGTCAGATTTCACAATCAGCAGACGTATGCATTATTGGTTTAGCTGTTGAAATCATGCTAAAATCAGATCTGCTATCATATGATCCCGTGGTTGGATCATTTGCTGTCACAACAGTAACAAACCACACCAGAGTCCACTTGGAAGCAGACTGAGGATGCTTTCAGACATAGAGTTGTCTTGCTTTGGTCTGAATCAGGGACTAATTTTGTTGTAAAGTTGCATAATTGCCTCGAGTTGGTTTGTGTTCTCACGGTAGCATTTACAAAATGCCTTGCACGAAAAAGCTGCTCTTGATTGGTCAGAATTTCCATGTGGGAAAAATCCAGGAAGTAAACAAAACGCTGAAGAAGAGTACACTTGCAAGATAAATGCAACATTTTCTAATGTCACAATGGAGGGACAACTACGCAGGTTGATTTTAGCGCTGGTCATTGTGTACTATATTGCTCAAGGTCAGAGCAGGTCTCACCACAAACAAACTGCACCAGAGTTTGTCTGTAACCACACCAAGACCACATCTTCAAGAAGGTCTCAGTGTGGTTGTTTTGGTGCGATTGCTGTGTTCACACCTGCCCAAACAAACCCCACTTAGGGGGCAAATGAACTTGAGTTCAATCGTACCAAACCAAACAGGGCAGGTGTGAAAGCACCCTGAGACCCACCTTTTCAAGCAGATTCAACTGGGTTGACAGCTCTCACACCAGCTCAGACAAGCCTTACTAACCAGGCAAATGGGGCGGAGTTTGTTTTAAGCGAACTAAACAGGTTAGGTGGACACCCTCATTTAGACCAGAGTCTTAATTAATGTTATTAGTCACACCTGTGCATGTGAAAAGGTCTTTAGCACTCACTTAACAATAGCTCCCACATGCACGCATTAATAATCTCTCTTTCTAGTACTGAGAGTGTGTGTGGGTGGGTGTGTGTGTGTGTGTGTGTGTGTGTGGCTTCACCTCAGTGCCAGGTGCGTCTGCCACCTGCCAGCCGGTGTGAACAGTGTGAGGCCTGTTCTGTGATGCTCTCATCATACCCTCATCAGACAGGTACGTGTGTGGTTGCTTCCTCGGTCTTTCCCACACTCTGAATGTAAACTGCGTTAACACACACACACACACACACATATGCTAAAGTCCAGAGTCCTACAATAATGAAGCTCAGGTCATTTTTTTTGTGTGTGTCAGCACAAGAAAGTCTTTGTGAGTGTATGTCTGTCCTGTCAAATGACAATAGTGTTGCTTTGAAGATAAGAGAGCAGTGTGTGTGTGTGTGTGTGTGTGTGTGTGTGTGTGTGTGTGTTTCCTCACAAATGTTATAGTAAGGCTTTACAACTAGGTGGTCTAATCGCACCATTGAATTATAGGACGTAGGAGAGCGCTAAGCCCACTGTGTTTGGCTCCCTTCAGAGGAAGTTCAGCAGTTTTTATCCAAAGAATCAGGGATGTTGACGGTCGGTGTCAGATGCTCACACACACACGCACACACCCCACTTAGTCAGCATCTTAATGAAGCCTCCTTTGAGCTCGCCAGTCCTCCTTGTGTTGAAAATAATGAGGTAAAGAACATCCTGAACATCATCTTGATAAAGAGGAGAGTCGCTGAGAGGGAAAAAGAGAAAGAGGCAGGGTTCAGCTGAGTCCATTACTCCTCTGATGGTGGTTGGATCAAAGTAAACACTGATAATGGTTCCACCACAGTTAATAATACTGCTGCCCAAGAATGTTGGCTGGGCCGGCTACTCCCGACCTCACACGTATAATCACACACACAGAAACGTGCACGCACACACACACATGCGCACACACTCCTCATTCCTCAATAGCAGTGACACATTCCAAGCTTTCTTCCTCTCTTCCCACAAACCAAACACTGCTCACTCCTTCTTTCTAATTGTAGACTTCTGATTTATTTGATGTGCAAAGGGAAACTGGCTTCCCTAGCTGCGCTCCCATCGGAAAACATGCATGCTCACACACACTACCTCTCTCTTGCACACACACACATACAGTAGAGGCAATGACTCCACGCATCTCCCTTTGTAATTACAACACATACAAACACCAGCTCCCATTAGAACCTGACTTATCTCCCTCCAGAGGCCTCTACACTCTCAGTAGTTCCTCTGCCACGCCCTCCTTCACTCCCTGCCTCTCTTGCTTCCTCCTTCCTTCCATTTATCAAGACCTGACAGAGGCCCAGCCAGGCTCACTTCAGTCACAAAATGCAAGTTGAATACTTATAGATCAGTCAGTGAGGATTTGATTTCTTTCAACCTCCACAGACACTGGCACAGTCAGCTAAGAGAGATACAGATGGATTTGACTCAGAGGAAGTAAAAACTAATTCCTACCAGTAAACCCTGTGTGCTCTGGGTTGAATGGATTACCATTGTTTGCTGTGTGTTTGAACAAAATTTGCCAAACGGGAAAACTCAAAAGTGACTATGCTTAATGAGATTAAGTAGAAGAATATCACAGATATGGTTCAGGTACAGAGAGCTGGTGCTGAAGTCGAGAGCGTCAGCGGGTTCCCACTGAGAGGCCGAGCAAGCTGCTGTCCATCTCAGCTTTATCAGCAGCATCAGTCAGCCCCTTCTCCCGGGGCAGGGTCCAAAGCGAAACGATCAGGTTTCAGAGCTGTTTTTAGGGTTGCTGCTCACGACTGTACCGCTCCATCCTTCCTTGTGGCCCAGATGTGTTACAGGTGATTGCACTGTAGTGTAGCATTTTAACAAAGAGAGAGAGAAATTAAAGGTGGTCGTAGAAAGGAGGGATGGAAACTGAGGAGTTAAGACTCATTTAAGCCCCTTTCCCACTAACATCTGGCTTTTGTACATAATGGGAAACGTTACAATCGACGTTCACACCCAGTTCAAATGACTCTGCAGTGGTCACAGGTATATATAGGCTCCAGCTCTGACCAGCAGTGATAGAAAAACAACACCCAGATGAACGTACTAATTTTAGCCCCTTTATCAGCGAGATGCCACGACACAAACAATCCAACTCCGACCAAGCAGCGCTCATTGTTCCAAATTAGTCTGCGCCGAGTTTGAAAGACAGACTAAATAAGTAAGAGATATAAAAAGTAACCAGCGTGACATTTTCGCTTGCCTCCCTGCTGCTACTGTTTAATAACCTATTTTCCAGCCTGTCCATGACACAGCCTTAGTCTACTGGCAGTGGAAAAGGGACCTATAGTCTATTTTTAGAGGGGTTTCCTGTGTTTAAAAACCCATACACGTGCTAATATAGGTGGTAAAAGGGTACATACTCTCTTCGTGTACAAGAATAGATTTGTGCATTCCAAACGCTGTGACAGTCTCATTCAGGGTGCCCTATTTAAACTGCTCTGGCCTGCCTACTGTTGCTGCTTCCTCTGCAAGGCCTGCCTACTGTTGCTGCTTCCTCTGCAAGCTGTTTTGCAACCCGCCTCCACCCCAGCTCCTCCTTTTCATGCTGTGTCTAAATTATCAGTGACATTTCTGTTTGTCATTGATGCTGCTCTCCCTGCCTTAGGCTTTCCATGTAGGTGCATGGAAGGGCAGAGATGTGTGCGCTCTTTGCCTTAGGCTTTCCATGTAGGTGCATGGAAGGGCAGAGATGTGTGTGCTCTTTGCCTTAGGCTTTCCATGTAGGCGCATGGAAGGGCAGAGAGGTATGAGCTCTATTTGCCTTATGCTTTCTACATAGGTGCCTGGAAGAGGCTTTCTGCATAGGCACAAGGAAAGGCAGAGAGGCCCCTGAATGCAGCCATACTGCCTAATATAATACTGCAGATGGAAAAAGAGTTTTCTTTGACCAAAGTCTTCTTGATTGAACTACAACAAATAATTGCTAAACTAGTAACTGAACTACATGTAGTTAACTACTCCCCAACACTGACCATAAGTGTGTTTGTTGAGGAAGTAAAGGTTTTAAAATGACCCCAGCAAGGTTGGAAACAGGCCTTTACACTTTTTAAGGACGAAAGAACAAGAGGTGAGATTAGTGAGCATTTACGTGCTGTTTAATCTCTCCTGTGTTGCTCATAAGCCATTATCTGTGTGAGGTGAGATGTGTGTGCACGCGAGAGGAAAGTTTCTAAGGGACTGCCACCCAGGGGTGAAACCAGAGACCAGAACTCAGAAGCACTGGCGACCCACTTACCTACCCCTGTGCCAAACCCCACCACCACGCCACCTCCTCCACCCCTCTCCTCAATCAACCTTCGCTGCCCTAATCCAGTGTTTACATAAAACACTGGGCAGTAATGATAGCCATGAGACCATGGACCACCCCATGTCCCTGCACACCCTCCTCCCCACCACCGCCCCCACCAACCTTCCACCGCTAACCCAAAGCTGTTTTCACAGGAGCCAAATACCTTAAATACATAATTAGCGGGGTCATTTGTGCAACGGGGGCCCCAGCGAGGGCATGAGCGTGTCCGTGTGAGTTTGTGGGGGGCAGTGGGAGGATGAGGAGTGTAGCGGGGGCAGGATATGAAGACGTGAGAGAGAGGCGGACAAAGACGTGTATTCATGGCTGTGGCCCCGGACAAACTTGGCTGTCGCCATCTTCAAAGGCGTCCTCTGCCTTTCCTCAAAACCCAGAGGCCACAGGTTAGGGCAGAGAGGAGAAACATAACAGGGCGACATGGAGGGAGAGAGGAAAGGGGAGGACGGGAGAGGGAAGAGAGGGGTGTAAGTAATGAAGCAAAGGTTACACGATCTGTAATCTGGGAAGGAAGTAGTCGAGGTTGACTCAGAGGGGGTTTGAGGCTGTAAACGGCTTCTGTCAGTTAGATCGAGTTGTATATCAAATCATGTAAAAAACAAAGTTTGAATTTAAAAATGTATTTACAGTAACCAAGGAAAATCCCTTCACACTGAGAGAGATGATTAAAGCTTTGCAATGCATCCGCCACTTTGCACCACCAGCAACATCCCCCATACGACCCCTGATCCCTGAACTCTGACCCTGTGCATTGTGGGTAGTCAAATCACAGTTTGCCCTCCGCAAGAGCCCAAAATTCCAGTGGTCCATGTTTCACACTGGGAGACCTCCTTTGTATTGTTCAACTGCACACACAGAGCCCATTCAGCAGCCCTCTTCACACCTTGTCTGCCCCCTCTTCCCCCTCTGGCATTGTTTATGAAAGCATGTCCACTTAGTGCTGCCCTGTCTGCCCCCTCTTGCTGTGGTGCCGATTACCCACATCCTGAGTCAACTTCATCCCCTCTTTTCTTCATGTTTTTCCCCCCTCTCTATACATCCCCTCACACTCTCACTCCTCAGGGTGTTCTCACTCCTCTCTCCTGAGCTCCGTCCACCTCCTCCCTCTTTCCTCAACATGACATATTGCTCTCTTTTTTCTGAACCCACTGCACACGCTACACTGACTCCTCAATCCACACCTCAGCCCTCACCTCCGTCCTTATGAATGAAGCAATGAATGTCAGATAAAAACAATAAAGTCAATCAAGCCTCTGCTCTTCCTTTTATCTTTACTTTATTCACTTTATCCCCTGTTCCACTGGCTCGCAGAGCTGCTGTCTCTCTGATCCGTTCTCTCTTTCATGTTTTGCCTTTCTTCAGAGGAGGGAGACTTTCATGTCCCTTAGCCCTGGGATTAGGGTGAGCTGCTTGGGGAAAAGTAATAAAGCCCCCAGCACCTACCGTCTGCTGCTGGTGGATCCTGGAGCAAAGCCCAGCTCCTGCTCAGCCTGCAAGCCTGGAAAAGCTCACATTTCCTGTATACACCACCCTCACATCCAGCTCCTGTCCTGCCTCCCCTGGCAGCACCAACACATGTGGACTCCACTCTTTTAAACTCGCATAATCTGTGTATCGTGTACATTTTTTTTGCAAATTACACAGATATTTGGATAAAATGTGCAAGTCTGTCACTAATGAGGGAGCAGGTAAGGTTATTCTGGCGCAGGGTGGTCCCTCTAACCTCGAGGTTTCTTTTCCTCTTTCCTCTGCAATACTGTTCACTTCAATATTGCTCATTTCCTTAATTCCTACTTTCCATAACCCCAATTTGTGCCCATGAGCCATGTTTCTGTCTCAAAGGTCCAGTGCGAGGGGTTTCTAGGGATATATTGGCAAAAATGGAATATAATATATCAAGTATGTTTTCTTTAGTTTGTAATCACCTGAAAGTAAGAATCATTATGTTTTTGTCACCTTAGAATGATATCAACATAGGGAGCGTGTCCTTATCCACGGAGTCTAGTTGCACCACCATGTTTCTACAGTAGCCAAGAATGGACAAATCAAAAAGTGGCTCTTGAAAGGGCCATTCATGTGCTTACCATAGTTAGCAGCCGCCCTGAAATGAGCCAAACAGCATGACAAAAACACAGATCTTTACCATGAAACTGCTTAGTTTAGTGTTTTTTACTGGTTTAAATCACCAGGTCCATTTGTGTGGGAGAGGAAGAGACCTCTGCGAATTATTCGGCCCAAGGTAAAAACCTCCTGAACTTCTGGATCTTAAGTTACCAGAGACAAAAGGTGAGCACAGACTAGCAGGTGCTGGGCTGCCAGCACGTCTGTGACATGCAAAACAGCATCGGAGAAACACTGATTTGTAACGTGAAACCGCTTTATTCAGCGTTTTTACTGGGTTAAATCACCGGGTCCATTTGTTTTGGAGAAGAAGAGACCTCTGCATATAATTCAGTTCCTAGTTTAAACCTCCTGAACTTCTGGATCTTAAGTTATCAGAGGCAAAGGGTGAGCACACATTAGCAGGTGCTGGGCTTGCAGACCATCTGTGACATGCAAAACAGCATTGGAGAAACTGATTTGTAACGTGAGACTGCTTTATTCAGCGTTTTTACTGTTTTAAATCACCGGGTCCATTTGTTTTGGAGAGGAAGAGGCCTCTGTGAGTAATTTGGCTCCCGGTAAACAATGAACACTGAAGGAATCCCAACTGGGAGCTCAAGCTTGGTGCATGGGAGAAGTTTCAGCTGGCTGCAGTCTGCACTAGATGCTACTAAATCCTGCACACTGCTCCTTGATTGCTGCATGACATCTATACTGCATCTATAGTCAGCACAATGCAAACAAATAATAGGACTCAAGATTCAGTGAACAGTTTCATAAGCAGAAATATATTTATTGTTGAAAACATAAATATATAAATTATGATTACTGCTGTCTTTATCCAATGGAAGCCCAGAAGAAAAGTAATGAAGGCTTGGTGATAGCGTAATGGCATTTTCTGTAATCAAATAGCTCTAAGCGTGGTCCCTGGTTTACTGAGAGCGCTATCTTACATCGATGTGAATGTGAACAGTGATGAAACATTAGCCTTATAAATATAGCACCAGTCAGCTGATGGTAAATTCACAGGTGGGCTGCGTGCGTGTGTGTGTGTGTGTGTGTGTGTGTGTGTGTGTGTGTGTGTGTGTGTGTGTGTGTAATCTGTGCCATGTTTCAATCAAACACTCCTCATTTGACTTTCACTTGACTCACTTCACAGTGCACGGTGACTCACTCTTTCGCCTTTGACTTCCTCCTTTGAACACGGGTTGGAGGACAACTGTTGTTTTTGCACTGCGTCGGCCTGGTTACACATTCATCACTGTTACAGGAAAGGGTAAGGAAGTAATTGTTTGTTCCATCGGGGGGGCACGGGTTCAAGCCAGTGCCGTACTGTTTTCAGGCCACCTCCGCAGAGCACTCATCATCATCATCTGTCCTGATGGTATGTGGCTGCACAAGGTGTGAGGACCTTCACAGTGTGGAGCGATCAGAGATTTGTTCTCCTGTCAACAGACGAGTAAAGCCTGGCCAAACAAGGAGCCCATTCATGCACTTGTCGATTTGCTTTGCTTGCTCATTCACTCTTTAAGGTGGACTTTGCTCTTTGCAGGCACAGCATGTATGCTTGTGAAGCAGAGCGGGCTGGCATCTTCCTTATCAATGTTGAGAGTGATATAGGTGAAAAATAGCCTCATGTGCAGTGCACACACACACATACATGCACACTGGAGTTGCTCTAACATGTTTTGTGTGATCGGCATGAACACGCTTTAACGTGCTGTTTGCATGTTTTTGTGAAACGCCACTTGTTGCCACTCTTTGGCAGTGCTTCTCATGGCTGCAGAATAAGCTACGCCAAGGCGACTCACTATGAAGTCGCCATGTTTGAGCCACTCTGACACAACAAGCACTGGCAGCCTTCTCTCCCTCGTCTCCCTCCACCCCCTGCCCCCATTTTTGCATCTCTTCCAATGGATTAAATACAGGCATTCAACCACAACAACAGAAATAAACATAATTCCTGCTCGAATATAAGTAAGCTTAATATATTTCATAACAAAAATAAAGCATCTTCCTGTACTGACTCTCACATCTCCTCCTTGCACACATATATCCAAACCATATACAAGACTTGACATCATTCAGATATACTGTAATATAATAAGAAACATGGATGACAACAATAACATTGACTAAAAAAAAAAAAAATTGAGATTGTGATACTGATGGTTACAAAAAACCAGACCACACAGAACTCTTGCATGTCTCCAAGATCATTAAAACATCCTTTTTGTTCTTTCTTTGTACTGGAAGAGACAGAAAGCAAACGTCCACACGTATAAATAGTTTGTAAGTAGCGTCGCATCTTCCTTTTCAAATTAAACTGTACACAGCAAGTGGGCAAAGTCACAGACCACCAGAGGTGTCGGAAGATTTCCTTTTTACTCAGAGCAAACATCCACAAACTCAAAATGTTTGATACTCCATAGTCTTTTGACAAAGAAACACCTCCATCTCTCTCTTTCCATTGTTTTTTCCTTTATTTTTCTTCCTGTGTATGCAAGAGTCACTTAACCAGGGCAGGGCACTTTTATGTTGCCCAGCTGGAGGTCGTCCACCGCTGTTTTGGAGTCTGAGCACCAGATTCCCACGAATGCTTGATCCAGCTGTTTCATCGCCGTTTCTGTTGTGCGTCTTATGCAAACAAAGTCTGTCAAAATGTTCAACACAAATCCCTTTCATCATCTCCCTTCGGCCTCTTTCTGCCCTGCCCGAGCTCTACAGCATCTTTCTCTTTTTCCTCTTAATCAGCGGCAGGGTTTAGTTGTCTGGGTGGGTGGCGTACCACAGAGGAAGTCATCATCACTGGTTACTGTTTTTAAAAAGCACCTTTGGCATTTTATTTATTGTTGTCTGTCTATTTTCAGTCTCTCGTCTTAACAGAAAAGTTTGTCTTTTTAAAACGAAGGTGGCATGGCAGTGGGGAAGAGGACAGAGCAGGTCTCCTGTTGGCGGCGTCCTCTATTTCAGTCCCTCCCACGCTGAAGTCCCTTGGTCTGATTGATCTCACCTCACGTCCACTGTGGGAGAGGCAGAGAGAGCTGAGATCAGTGTCACAGTTTTTACGAACACATCAAATGGGTGACATCATGGAGAGAAACAAAAAAAACAAAAAAGAAGAATTTTGCAGTTTGTGCCCAATTGCATAAATTTCTTCATGCATTTCAAACAAGCTGACACATCTCACACAAGAATGTTCTGAATCATGTTTCCCCAGATTTCAAAGACAGTGATCGGACCAGACGTCATTATGTCCAGTCAAAATATCTGAGCGTCATTGTGAGCGTAGAAGACAAAGAGCTGGGCATGAAACTTTTGTGGTACGATTATTTTACAACAACAAAAAATCTCTTTAAGACAAAGCAGGTGAGAATAATATCAGTCCCTCCAGGATTTCGCAGGCTGTTTTGCGATGAATGATGTTTATTGCCATTTTTTTTTTACAATGAAATTGCGTTGTGTAGTTGTGATGTGGTCTTGGATTGGGAGTGTGTTATTGTGAGTATTCAGTGTTTCCCACAGAATTAGAATCTATGTATAATAGTAGGGAGGTTGGGGGGGGCAGTGACAGCTTAATGCCACCGATCAGCTGATGAGACCGTTCCATGAGAGGCTCTACTGCTGCTCTGCTCGAGTTAGCATAGCATAACGTGACAACTGAGCATTAATCTCACACTGAAATGGTTCAACTCTGTCGTCAAAGCTGTTAATAACCATTGAGTAAAGTTAGCTGTGTGATGCTAGCCGTTAACCCTTTCACCATGTATAAGTGTGTGTGACTCTGTCCCAGGGGCAAAGCGCCGGTCCTGCAGTAGTAACAGAAGTCTCATGGTATCCAAAGAGAGAGAGGAGCTGAGCGAATCAACACGCTGCACGCAGCTCTACAATAAAAATTTCAAATGTGTAGTAAAGTTGTGGTTGTTGTGATCCTAACATCGCAAAATCCTGGAGGGACTGAAATACTGTTGATGATAGAGTGATAAAAAAAAAAAAAAGGTGTAACAAACACACTGTGACATACAGTGAGTGTACCACAACAAAAACAGTGCACACACAAGCACAACACAGTGACACAAAGCAGATGTATGCGGTGCACATGCTCAGCAGGCCAAAACATTAGCATGCAGCATCCGGGCACAGAGCATGGTACTCCTCAGCCCTCCCTCTTCTCACACTGATTGGCTGTGATGTGATTGGTGATGGTGATTGGCAGGCCCTCGTCGTGCCCTGATTGGGCCACTGTAGTGCCAGAAGGTGAGAGGACGCCGCGGTGCTAAAGTCCTACCTGTTCCCTTCACAGCTTTCCAGTGGACTTTGGGCAATGAGTGCAACTTTATTAGGTCGCCAATAAATCCTTGCTGGGCTTTAGCTTTTTAGGTTTCCTTTTGTTACCTTTAGCCCTACGGTGGCCTGAAAACACAAAGTCGGGGAGGGTGGATAGGAAGGAGGGTTAAAAGCAAGAAGCGGGGAGAGAGGCACAACAGCCCTGGGACAGAAGCAGAGAGTGCAAAGATATGACACACTATAAATACTTCAGATGCCTTATCAGCACACATCCAGCGCTTATCTGCTCCCAGGGAGAGAAAGGCTTCAGATCAAGGCACTGGCGGATTTACCTGCTGTCATGCCAAGCAGCCTTTGGACACCCTCCCTTAACACACATACACTTTCACACACGCACACACACACACACAGAGCTTCGTCTAAAGCACAAACACACAAGCTTTACAGTTTTGCAATAGCAGGTCAGCTAACAGGTGTGTCTGTCTGTTTGGAAGCAACAATAGAAAAAGGTCATCCAGTGCAAAGCCAAAGAGCCAGACAGACAGAGAGACCATCAGACAGACATGAGGTGGAAGAAGCATGACGATGCATGATGATGTAGGGAGGAAGGTGCGCCATCAAACTCAGCCTCAGAGTGATTTTTTTGAAAAAAGGCAATGCTGGAACACTGTTTGTGATTACGCAACAATGATATATAAAAACTTTGAGGGTCATATTTACCTGTTTCTGCATCCGAGTGCTCCGCCACATGATGTTGTGACGTGCACACGCACTCCAGGTGGTCTTCTAACCGCACAAAGACCTCTTTCAGCTTGGGTCTCCTCCTCACGTACTCCACCTTCGCCACCTGAGGAGAGGAAGAGAGAAAAGGTTATCCGCAGAGTCAGATCCAGCTCCACCATCACTCTTCCGCCGTGCATGTGTGACGTCTATGACTGCACACACTCTTCACCCGTACGCCAACATCAAGAGGCGTAGCACTGTGACTGATGACTCTTTCATAAACTGATTCATAAAATTGTAACAAAAAAAAAAAAAACGCCAGCCGTCACTTTGCCTTGCCGTGTTTGAAGTGTGACGGCAGCATTCCTCAGACGCTGATGCATTGGGTTCCGCTTGCTGTGTGCTCTATGGGCTGTTGATCAGGTGTGTAAATACTGAATGGAGCGTATGACCCTGTCCAAGCAAGCTCAAACAATGGGAGAGGAGAGATGGAGTGTAGGGGGGGCGGTGTACGCCCTTAGGCCCAGGGAAGGTTTACCCTGGCAGGAGAAGAGAGGCTGGGATATCCCCCCCCCCTGCTCCAGGCCTGGAGCATCCACATCCAGACAGACTCGCACCTAAACTCCCTCGCCTTGTTCTGACATGTAGGCTGGTTTTAAACCACATTAATACTTCTTCATGTGTTAGGGAAAGTGTTGCTTAACATGTGCATGCAAGAAATACACCTTACATGGTCTAATCTAAGCAGTAGAACCCCAGAAAGCGGCCCGTCCAATCTAACAAACACAAAAGCAATGAAGAAATTCCTATCCTTCAGTCCAGCTAACACCCTCTCTGTTTAACACAACAGGCCTGACCTCCGCTTCCCACCCAACAGCTAGTAATGAAAAGGACCAATCCTCGGAGGGTTATGAATAGGCTATGTTGATTAAAGCTCAGATGAAAGCTGAATAGAGAAGGTTGCGTGGAGGTTATGATGATCTTGTTGTGTAACTCAGGGGAGGTGGCCGCATGCTTTTCCCTCTCTGATGTGAGTGCCAAGGGCAGGTAACCTTCACATCCACCGCTGAGGGCCCGGGGGCCACATGGAAACAATATCCCCCGCTTCACCCATCTTCCTGGTCACTGCACGAGAGAGGATATTGGCCGACAATCTCCCCGCGCTCTCTGGTGTTATGAACAACACGATTTTGCAGTCAGCATGAGGCTCACACATGCACAGACGGAGGGGCCAAAACCAATGAGAGGCTTTCCTTCTCCTTCTATCCTGTGATGGCACACTGCCAAGGCTGGCTCTCAGTGGTGAATTAGTCATGCAGACAAACGAACATACCAATCCCTGTCTGATAAAACAAAGTATAATGTTGACACTCACACTGGTCATGTCAGTGTGGTAAGAATGGCTGGAGGGTCGTCTGGGGAGGCTAAAACTGAAATCAAGGATTGGTGGTTTCACCAGGCGCTCCTTTGCAACAGTTTCTTTCCATGGAGAGATGAGAGAGACAAGAGGGAGTGAAAAAAGGGTAAGCAAGCAGAGGAGGTATGCAGTGAGCAAACAGAGGACAATGGTGTCTGGGTTGCTGTTATCGGGCCCTGACAGAGAGACAGAGGGCCAGAGCAGGGACGAACTGCGAGCATGAAGGTGGACCATCACTCCCATTAGGGAACACGAGGGTGTGTGTGTGTGTGTGTGTGTGTGCAAACAGAGGGGGGTTATTTAAGGAAGGGGGAGGAAGGACTGACCATGATCATGACTAGCATTAGATGGCATTCATCTGTTACCTATTAACATTTGGTTTCTGGGTTACCCGCTGGGGAACTTTGTTACACTGACGCTGACAGAAGAGATAGAGAAGTTATCAAAGGTTTATTGTTATCTACCGAAAGTGCAGACGGCATCACAGAGTGACACGGATTTACCAGAAAACAACTGCTTATATTTAATCAAACTATCTGACTGAGAGAGGAAACATGCAGCTGTCTCTGCGGATGGCTCTGCTGTCACTGGTTACGGGAATCTCTGAGCTGAGGGGGGTTCAGGAGCCAAAAGAGTCAGCAGCATCTGACACTTACTACTGAGGCTGATCCTAATGAGTAACACACACACACACACACACACACACACACACACACACACGCGCACACACACACACACACAAACTCTTCTGGCCAAACAAACAGCTATTGACAGACAGATAAAGCGATGGGCCCCCTTGATGAGAGGCCCAGCAGTAGGCTTGTCTCCTTGCCCCTCACACAGCAGGGTTAAAAACACTCCCTGCAGGACACACACACAAAAGCACACTCACACTTTCATATTTGTCTGTGGATGTGTATAATTGTGCTGTGATACCGCTCTGCCCACTTTGTCAACACTCTCTCGTTCTCCTTCTGTCTTGTTTCCAGTTTCTCGTGGAATGGCGGTCTTCGCCTACTATGTTTTTTTCCACTTTAAAACCCATATTTAATCCTCCCGTCCTCCATTTTTAGCCACGTCTTCGCAACACAAAGAACACCGGCTTCCTATCCGGCGCAGAGTCAATGACTTCCCACATAAAACATACATCAGAAAGAGACCCCCATGCTACAACGAGGGGCCCCACACTCTCTTTGTATAAATCAAACCGCTCTAAACTCCCTAGAAATCCGCGGCCCTGAGAAAGAGTCCCCCCCAAGCGGCTGTGGAATGATATCCGATCCAGAGGGTTAGGGTGAGGCAAGGGGCTCTGGGAAGTGCACCCCCTCAGTTTGTCCTCAGCGTCTCCACGGCCCTCCATGTGGAGCCGATTGTCCCGGTCGGACTAATTGGGAATTCCCTGAGCATGAAGCACTGATGAGAGCATGATGGAGGGGAAAGTTTTACTCCGTCTTTCCAAGGAAAACACAACAGGGTTGTGGATGTGCACCGCGGGCCATCGCGAACTGGAACAGTGACAGAATCGAGCAAAAATAAATAAGAATGCATGTGTGTGTTTGGAGAATGGACGGGTGCGAAGAGGCTGAACAAGGTGGTGATTCATCTATCAGGAGGGAGACACTGAGAGGTTGTGCCCCGGAAACAAAAAGCTCCTGTTGAGATGCTACAACTGTGAGCAAGTGGAGGAAAGGTGGGGAGAGTTTTGGGAAGGAGAGAGTGTAAAGAAACATCCTCCGGAATCACAAGAAAGAAAATATGAAACTCGGAAGAAGAAGATGATCCTCAAAAGGACGAGGAGCAAACAACAGATCGGACGAAAACAGCCAAGACAACCTGCTGCTGCCCTCTGCATCCACCCCCTACAACACACACAAAGGTTCAAGGGGTTATCACAGGCAGTGTGTGGAGAAGAGAGGGAGCAAGGAGCACATTCATCATGTCACTCACGAGCCTGCAATGCCAAAAAGTCCCTTCACGGCACACCACTCTCTCCCCACCACATCAGTGTATCACTGTATGTACCTGACCTCGTCATGTGTTGTGCTTCCCTTTCTCTTAGAGACTGAAAGAGTCATCATGCAATACAAACTATCAAAGAATCCAAAAGATGTGTAATCTTTCCATTTTTCCTCCTCCTGTCTGTTTTTATAGAACAATTGCAGATGAAAAAGACATTACACTGAGAACTTAAAAGAGTAAATCAGATTTTAATGAAAGAGAGCATGAGCGATACAATAAATGGGAAAGACTGGCAGAGGGGTAAAATTAGAGAGTGGGAGATGGCAGTGTTGCCGAGAGTGAGGAGGGAGTGAACAACTATTTCGCATAACAGACAATCAGACTCTGAGCGGAGAAGAGCGGTGGAAGGGGAGGATGAAGTCAGGGGGGAAGAGCGAAAGGGAGGACAGGAGAGGAGGAGTGAAGGAAAATAACAGAAATGAAGTAAAATATGATTAAAATACGGCTGCTACTTTTCCCGCTAGAGCTGATGCATTCCAGCCGGTGCGGCAGTAGCCAAACTCTCCGGCTTCTGGCTTGGTCGTAACGCTCCCATGGTCTCTGACCCGCCCCGCAACCCCCGCCGTGCACACACACATTAATACACACACACACACAAACTCCCTCACCCTTCTTCATCTAGTAGAAGAACTGAGTGAATCAAAGGGAAAATAATTCACAGCTGTGAAGGACTTCAAACAGGGGGGCCCCTCATTCCCATCTAACCCCCTCCTCACCTAATCCACAGGACCCCTCAGACGATCATAAATCATGCTCACTGTATCACCGTCACACTGTCTTTTATTTATGAAACACCCCGTAAGTCAGGGTCCCACACAACCGCAGGGCTACAGCTACTGCTTCCCCCAACACCCGGATCTGACCCACTGTCGCTGAGGTAACTGTCAGTGCGTGTGTATATGTGTGTGTGTGATGGGGTCGGGGCCAGGGCCAATGCACGGAGATGTGTGGACCCCCACACTCAGCACTGTGGCTACATCCGGCTGGCCTCTGTCAGCCTCCGCTTTGATCCAGCAGCCATCAACACTTCATTACTCTGCGGCCCGTCTTCCTCTTGCTGCCGCTTCACACAAATGGCCTTGTCCCCGCACTGTGGTGGGCGAGTTTACGTAGCAAAGCAAAGAGCGCTTTCTCTCTCTCCCTCACACACACACACACACACACACACACACACACACATACACACACACAAACAATCTCCTTCTGGGGTTTACACAGATGTGCGCTGACGACCTTCTCTGACCTCTGCAAAAATACTTGTACAAATGCTTCAAGGACCATCAAAAGTTTCCAGCTACTGAACCAAATGAGAGAAACTGAGCTTTACTGTCGGCAAATTACGCCACACTGATTAAATTAAGGCTCCTTGTGAAGTCAACGAAAAGAGTTAGCTCTCCTGTTTGGTTTCTATTTTTGTTAATTGTGTTAATTTAGAAAATTAGAAAGTGCAAATACCATTTACAGCAGAAATACTGTAATTTAGCCTCTTTTTTTCATCATTTTATTTAATTACTTTGCGGGACTCAGGGGTATAATTAGCAGCTCTAGTTTTCTTTTCACTTTCCTTAATGTCAGCCACTCTCGGTGCTGTCCTTGACACAAGAAGAGGACCCCATTTATTGTCAACACTGTATTACACTGCTGGAAAGATGGTCAGCAAAAAGATGCAAATACTTTTGAAATTGGTGCCACATGACCAGAGAAAACTGAGAAAAGGGGTCATGGCATTCCCTTTTGCTCAAGAGGTAGAAAACCCACAACTACCAGAATGCACTGCGCCACACCAGACCAAGAAACACTTCCATAATGAGTGACATAATGCAAGCTTGGCCGTTTATCCACAGGAAACCGGCAATCAGTCTCGTATTACAGTTAAATGGTGAGCTAAAATATGATTCTGATAACATTTTAAATGAGAAAGAGGCAACACAGCAACAGAATCCTGTTTCATATTTGATCAGCACTGCCTAGCTTATCATTTGATCTCATTTTTTCAGCCTCCGTTTTAATACAGGAAACAGAGTGGTTTCTGTTTACAAATTCTCGTATTACAGCCAAACAGTGAACTAAAATATGTTTCTGAAGACATTTTAGGCAAGAAATCGGCAATGAAGTCACAGAATCTTGGTTTATATTTGATCAGAGTCACCTAGTTTTACAGTTTGATCGGAGTTTGGTGTGAAAGAGAGGTGCGGTTCGCTTTGTATCTGTGGTGGCGGACACACAAGAATACAGAAGTACAATCTGTAGTTCGAGCAACAGCCCTAAGAGTCAGCAAAAATTTCAGCTGAGATGAGCAGGGAGATCTGGATGCTGGTAAGTATATTTACAGATACTACCCACATTGTTATGATACAGAGCTGGTTGAAATTTTCCATTGAAAGGATTCCCTGGTTTACCTCACTTGTACACAAATATGATCACACGTATCACATAGTCATTTCTGTACCACTCATGTGGCTTTGTGGATGACGAAGGGGAAAATAATGAACTTAGAGACCAAATGTACTGCAGAAGCCTGGAGAGTTAATGAGTGAGAGGATGAGTGACAGCTCCATTCTTCTGTCTGTGTCATGAGCTGTTTAATCAGCCCCACAGGAAGAACAAACACAGAGGCATTTAGATTCACACACACACACACACACACACATTCATACGCACAAAGACTAATGTGCAAAAGAATGCACATGCTCGTCAAGCTCGCAGACTAACTCTCTTTCTCCGTCTCCCACACACACCTTGTATACTAGTCCCCTCAGTCCTGCCTGTCCAAAATCGCCAGTTGTTTTACGAGCGAGTTCGTCTAGCAAGCCTCGGAGCCAAAAGCACTGAGAAAACCATCAGAAGCACTGGACACAGCTGCAGCTGTCAGCAGACAGAGAGGAAGATGTGAGGAGGATGAACAGAAGGAATACAAGAGACGGAGGTGAAAGACGACAGGAGAGAGTATAAGAGTAGGAGACAAAAGGAGTGTGAGAGAATTTGTCTTGTGCCATGGATATGCTCATTCTCAGAGGTGTGGACTCGAGTCACTTGACTAGGACTTGGAGTCACAAATATGATGACTTTAGACTTGACTTCTGCGTGCATCTAGACTTGGACTTAAACACCAATGTTTCATGACCTCACTTGGACTTGAGCCTTCGCCGATGCAAATTTGCAAATCCAAGGATAGCAAAGGCATGACCCGCCCTACTCTCCTCCGACTGGCTAGTGCTCGTTGCCTGGCTTGTTCAGGTTTAGGCAAGAGGAGCGTGATTAGTTAGGGCAAGAATGTCAGGCTAAGTCAATCAGATGTAGGGTAAGACAGAGAAGGTCATGTCTTCGATATCCTAGCAAATTTACTTCCCCCAAGCCCAAAGATAAAGTGCAAAATGTGCAGGATTAACCAAATATATGCACATTTTAAAAAGCTTTTATGGCTTTTGAAAAGTAAAATCAGCATTACATTTGGTGAAGAGTGCATTATGACTTGTTGAGGACTCGAAACTCAAAGTTTTTTCCACATCATTTCATGTCATATCTAGATTGTAACGACTCTCAGAACACCGGGACACAAAAAAGGCAATGGCCAAAATGTCCTGCCAACCCTCTGTGATAAAACACTAAAATGAAAAGAGTAAAAATGCGGAGGAATCACTTGGATGGAAAACAGAGGGCAGAGCCAAGATGCTGGGGATAGGGGGAGTGAATGCAGTGTCATCGAAAGTGCAAAAGGAGGTGGGATGGGGGTGAAGGAGGAGTTAAAGGAATGCTGGGATGATAGTGTCTGAATACATAAAAACTCATTAAGAATTCAGTTTGCCTCTCTCCTGTCTTTTAATCTCCCCCTCTTTCACTTAATCCTTTTTCTGAATACTGAACCTAATGGCTCTTATCTTTACACCGTTCTCATTTACTGCGTCATTCCTGTGCTGAGGCATGCAAGCAACACACAACACAACAATGTAAATGCAACCTGCACATGCACACGTAAAGTTTTAGCGATACTTTGACACTAGGATGGACTAACGTGCAAGAGAGGTTCAAGAAAAATGCAAAAGAGTGAAAGCAGGGGAAAAGGGAGACCAGCAAAAAGAGTGACTTTAAGATCTGCCCCTTCTCCTCCCTCAGGCTAGTCCTATTTAAAGTTGTCTTTTTTTTATTACCCCGCCACTGAACAGGACAGGCTTGTACAGTACGGGGCCTGCATAGACCCGTTCTCTTTTCTTTTTTTCCTTTTTTTTGGGTCCATAGCATAAAAAAAGGAAAGAGGGAGAGAAACAGAAGAGGGGGAATAAATAAATAAAGGTGCATTTGGACAAATGCATAGTGGCATGAGATGGAAAGAAACACAGCGAGTGTGTTCTTTTCCCATCCTTGGCCAGCAGAAGGAAAACAAGTCAGGCTCAGGGTAGACGGGCAACATTTTTAGCTTTCTAATAAACGGAGGGAGAAGCACAAACTGAACCCCTATTCAGACTAACTGCTGAGAGGACAGACAGAAAAAAAAAATCTTGGCATGAGACAATGTTTCTCACACACAATGTGGTGAATGTCTCCTGACCGGAGCGAGCCCTGACGAATGACCTTTCCAGGGATACAACGCCTCTCGGCCCCCCCTCGCTTGCGGCTAGAACCGCATGGAAAAACGTCCCCCCCTCCCTGGTGAATCCCTGCCCACCACGCCTGAAGGTCCCTCTCCACTCTGTGTGCTCATTTTGTCCTCAGTGTCATCAGGGGGACACAGACAAAGTCGCATGGATCACGACATTCCAGGAATAGCTGAATCTAGCCTTTTAGTGTCTTGTGCGCCCTCGTCGGTGTCTCTCCATCCCGTCCTCCTCACTGTGATCACAGACAGAGCTCCTATTGAGGCACCGACCGTCTGGCAGACAGGGAGACAGACGAGCTTGCATGCAGACAGACACACAGGGTTGTGCTGTATATCAGAGCTCTCACCGCACTGTGAGTCAGCATCTCTGACCATAAACCCTGTGCCCTGGATGCAGTGCCCTGCGCCCTACAATGGCCGTCTTGTCAGTGCAGCCTTACTGTCTCTACTCTACTCTCCTCTAAAAGAGGAGAATACTGAAATCTCCCTGACCTGTGCCAGTGTGCCGAGGGGAAGGAGGTAGGCCCGGTTGGTATTTGTTTTATTACTTTTCTGGTCTATTGAGACGGCATCTTTAAAACCCTGCATGATGTCTCAGTGCCCATGGCCGGACAAGATCACAATGATTAAAGACACAACAGAGTCCAGAGATAGACTCAAAGAGAAATACAAACAAAGGCAGAGTGTTCCAGGCTATCCTGTTTATGCCCTGGTTGTCTCTTACAGAACAGAGCACATAACTCCCATACCTCCAAACGGAGCCATGCACCGGCTAACAGTCTGTAGTGTAAATACAGCAGAAATACGACTCAGCTCCAGCCATGGTGTCTCCTCTGATCCTGAACAGAAGGACATGTTTTCAAGCTGCCGATGCCAAAGAGCCTCTGAGAACAGTGCAACCCCTCTCTCTGTCTCTCTGTCACCTTGTCTCCTCCAGGCTCCCTGCTTCCAGAAAAGACAAAGGGCCAAACAAACAGAGAGCGGAGGAATAGCTGTGCAGTAGCCGGTGACACTCGGGACATTCTCAAGGTACAGGAAACTGTTTCTCTCCCTCTCTCTCTCTGTCTTATATCTGGCAGAGCATCCCTCTCTGGTCAACCCTTCAACAGATGTCCTGGCTGAAGGTGCCAGCAACCCTCCCTCCCTGTCTTCTCTCTCCGCTCCTTCTCTTCCTCCCTCCCGCTGTCCTGGCACAGCCGCGCTGGCCTCTCGCCAAACATGGGATAGAGTGGTGAGGGGAGAGGCTGGTGATCGGCTGTAATGGAAGGAGAGAAGGGAGGGGGCAGTGGAGGTAAGGTGGCCACTATTTGGGTACTGGCCAAGGAGGCTCAGAAGAGAGGGGTGCATTGAAATGAAGAGGAGCTGTGAAGAAAAAGAGCGTGAAGGAGGGCAGGTTTACCCAACCCTACCTCTCATATGATTTACTCAGTGAGAGGGAAAGTAGTGGAAGTGAATGTGGGTGTGCCTCTGGAATAAATGAGGTGATTATGATATTGTGTAACCTTGATTTGACTGTAAGGATAAGGCATGTCTTTTCTGCAGTGCAACAGTACAGGTGTGTGTGTGTGTGTGTGTGTGTGTGTCTTACCTTAACGGTGCGGTGGTGCTTGCGGGAAGGGTGGCAGCGCATGTTGCTCGTGTTGCAGCAGCCCGTGCATCGCTTCACCTCCACACAGGGCGGCCATATCAGGAAGTTGGCAGACGTGGGATCCACCTGGCTCCTGGGGATCTCGTAGATCACCGTCCGCGTCTTACACACCGCCGGGACCGCCTCCTCCACTGGAAGAAAAGACGGGGAGAAGGAGTCCAGTAAATGCACTCGGGCTGCATGAGTGTTCAGTGACACATTTTCCAAATGCAAGCGGCGCGTGCTGATGTATTGTTGTAATTCAGTCCCAGCTGCATTCATGCATTCCTTTACTGCTCGTTATTTGATGACTCACTTGATGTGGGAGCTGTTCGTCTTACCTCATATCACACCCAACTTTCTTTAAGGCTGTTAAGAAGACAAGCTATCCAAAAAGCTGATCTCATATCAGCTAAGGAGCTTTGGGATCAAGTCGGTGAGACAGAAAGAGACTGCTCCTTTGTTCAGAACCCTCACTGGGGTTAATGCAGCGTGACTAGGCCAGAAAACCTTTATGTCCGCGGGTGGGAAATCTAATAATGGCCTTTGACCCTGTATGCCATAGTGAAAAGAGGCAGGCAGTAAGCATTCATTTCAGATTTAATGCTCTGACAGGCACCCTAACCTAAAGATGTGACACAGAGCATACAGTACGATACCACTACGTCGTAAAGATGACATGTGCATGCACAGAACGTGAGGGCTTTTGTGGACAGCTGCCAAAATGATACACTGTATCATACACTTCAGATATGGCGCACATACATGAAACACAACCAGGCACTTCATCCTGCGCTGCTTTAAGTGCTGCGCTGCTGGGAGGGATGTGCAAAACACGCAGCCAGTCTTAACACACACATCGTGCACTACATGGTATTCTCCACGCCTCGATCAGATATCGTACCGCGTGGCGTTTTATGAAGAAATCTGACTGAGAGCCCAGGCGAGCTGCAACTTGAGCCCTGAATGCCTGGAATTTCCACGCTCAAGGATATATTTCTCTCCTGACGCGTGTGTCTTAGATCTGCAAGCCTCTGGCCAATTAAAAGGCTTCATGTCAGACGTCCTCGTCAACCTCACACACCAGTCTCGTTTCTCATGATTCCTTGATTGCCATAAATGCTGGGTAGACGTCTTCATTAGGGTTCCTTTTATCCACAAAAAGCCATATAAATGCCACTAACTATTAGCTTTGTTTGAAATTAGTGTAAAGTGATCGGTTTCATCTCCTGAGTACTCACGTGTCAGGGGGTTGATATTTAACATACTGTAGAGGTTATTTTTAGGGCATTGTGACACTGTAGTAAGTTGTGCCAAGTTGTGATGTACATAGCGCCAAATGTAATCATGATGCAACCTCTGAGCCGCACAGTGAAACATATAGTCTTCATTCCGTCTTACCAATGCTCCTCTTGCGTCGGCTGTGGAGCTGGGAGCTCTTCAGGTCATTGTAGTAACCATGATGATGGGAGTAGTTCTTATGGTGGTTGTGGTGCTTGTGGTGCTTGGGCTCCTCGATGACATTGTTTCCCGTACCTCATCAAAACAGAAGGCAGCCACATTAATGATGTCACACATGGAGAGGAAGCAAACACAAAAAGCTTTTTCAACCAATAAACTACTGATCTGTTGATCGTGGCTGCAGCTTTAGCAGTGCTGACTGTGGCGGACGGCTTGCTAGGCCTCACCAGACGGCTATTGATGTTTTTTTATACCCCCTTCCACAACTAACAATGTGTTGGTTAGTCACACAACCATAATGAGATGGTAACTTCCCTACTGGCTTCTTGTGCTGCATGTCACACATGCTTTGATTCCCTGAAGGGCTTGGGGTTCCCTTCAGTGTGCTGGCTTGAGGGGGCGACTGCTGATGATGTCACAAATTGAGGTAAACAGTCCAGAGTACACATGGTGCAGCCAGGAGGCACGTATTACACAGACCTCTGTGTAATTGCAAGCTTTGTGTGTCAGCCTCACTCACTCATTTGGTTGAACTTTCCCAGCAGGAATAAAGTATCTAGACGCAGGTGAGTCAGCATGCTCTTTCGAAAACAACCAGACACACAGCGGACTAAAGTGGTCATTTGACAGGTGGTACTCAGCTGCCATTATCCCTGCACCTAATTAGTGGTTTCGTGTCTCTCATTTACCTGAAAATGTTTGCTTTTTCAATCATTCAGCGGCTTGGAAAAGTACACGTTTTGTTATGCTGCAGTGGTAGCTCCTTAAGACTCCCTAACCCCAGTCTAATATAGCCAGCTCAGCTTATTCACAGTCATGGTCATCTGATAAAGCTTGCTTGTTTTGGTCCCCACCCAGAATATGAGGTGGATTACAGAAGAGTGCCAGAGCAGCTATAAAGCGATAAAGCTTGTTCCCAGGATCCTGCCCTTTCCCAAAGAGCAGAGTATGTGAGTGTTTGCTAAGTGGGTGGGTCTACCTGTCTGTAGGTACGGCATACCCACCCACCTGACTTACACAGTCCTACACCTGTAGGTTTCACATAAAGACACACTACACAAACTCCTCTTATTATCCTCCATAACATGCTAAAACCCAATGTACACGATCACAACAAAGCTTAGCCACAGGCAAACACATTCCACTCATGCAGCTCCTTTGTGCTCTGACCAGAGTCATCTGAAGGGATTTCCTCTACCTATACACGATCCACCTCTGGGGTTGGTTGTTTATTTGCTTTTGGATGCCTTTTTTCCCCAAGTCTGCTCCTTGGTGAGAGTGGAGGGAATTTCCTTCTAGTCTGTCTAGCAGTCAGTCAGACAGCCAGCGACCCAGAACCAAAGGTCCTCAGAAGGGAAGTGCTGACTGCAGCTGGGGCCTGGAGTTAAAGGAGTAGGTAGTTTGTTTTATTGTGTGACTATGCTGAGTCCGAACAATCCCTTTAAAACACTGAAGTCACACCAAAAAGGGCTGTCTGTTTGGGAAGTACTGAGCATACAACTGGATAAATGAGACTTGGATTATACTGCATAAGTTGTATAAGAGAATCAATATAGTTTTGCTGTTGTTTAATGTTCTCCCTTTTTGGATTCTTGGTTCACCATGGAGGCATGCGAGAAATACGTTACATATTTACTGATATACAAATGGTCCTTTGGGTCGTGAATTATTTCTATAAACGACTGAGCTATCAGTCAGTATCAGTCAGCATACAGACACACATTCACAGGGCAGTAGCACCAAATTCCAGGCCCTATGGATAAACAGTCTCTGTGGGCCCCCTGCCCTTCCTCTCTTGATCCATGTCTCTCTCATGCAAAGACAATTTGCTTTCCATCTTTTTCTTATCTTTCTTCCTTTCTTTTCTTTTTTGGAAACCCTATTTCCCTTTGTTGGGAAAAGACGTCTACATTGGCGCTCCAGCAGCAGCTTATTCAGCTCTACCTGCGTGTAGTGCGGGAGTAGACTAAACCATTGTGTGCCTTGACCAGGTGACGGCCCCACGAAGCATCCACTATTTTTTATACAAAGTCACAGTGCAAGTACAAACAACAGTAGAAATACAGACAGAACAATACAAGACGCATAATTAGCACCATAGAATAGGAAGCACCGAATTAGTCATGACTGCATAAATGATCCCGCTTCAGAAATTGTTTCAGTTTGAGTTTAAAGTGATCGAAATCAGGATCCAGTTTGAGTTCTGAAGGAAGAATTCCACGGACAGAAAAAGCTGTTTGTCCAAATGAGGATGTACACAGGGGAACCTTACAGTTCCCACTGGCTGCTCCACGTGTTACTGAGCCAGAAGCTCTAAGGTCACTGAGCACCTGGGGAGCCTGATGATGTAGGCATTTATGGAAGAGTTTGAAATTAGCAAAATTAATGAAATTAGCAAAACTTAACATATTTAGTTTCTAAAGGACATGACAATGATGTGCTCTTATTGGCTCGATTGTATATCATCATAAGAGGCTTAGTTATTGTAGATTTTGCCTGTGACCAAACTTTTCATTCCAGGCCCTGGGTAATCAGTCCCACTTTCCCCCCACTACGACACCCCTGCACCTACACATACTGTATATATCTCGCACAGACTCTCCACCTACACTGTCTGCGCTGTCAGGTGGACTCATTGTGACAGCTGGCTGACTTTCCTACCTGACAACCTTTTAACACTGCAGGTCACTGACAGAACTCCCACTGTGCCTCCTCTCGCTCCACCACACCTATCCCTCTCTTCATCTCCCCCTGTCAGGAGAGGACAGGAGTGAGGGAGGGCGTCACACCGGTGACCACCCGGAGACAGTTTGTGTCAGAGCTGACATGGGCATAAAGAAGTCCTTCATGGGCTGCGGAGTCCTTTTCTCAGCACAATAAAAGGACCTTTCTGTTGGTGTTTTCTTTAGAAGGAGCACAGGGAGAGGAGGCGATCAGAGTGATCGGGCAGGGAGATGCAGGAAAAAAATAATAGGT
This sequence comes from Epinephelus moara, assembly GCF_006386435.1. Taxonomy (NCBI): domain Eukaryota; kingdom Metazoa; phylum Chordata; class Actinopteri; order Perciformes; family Serranidae; genus Epinephelus; species Epinephelus moara. The sequence goes on along the minus strand of NC_065523.1, from coordinate 24,367,513 downwards.
AAGAGTGAGGGGTTTGCTCCTCTGTTAGTTCCAGGTGACTAAGAAGTAATAACACGCCCGGAGCGTCGTCAAACTGAGACAAGAGAAAAGAGGACAGGAGACAGTCTCTCGCCATGAATCAGGCTTTCATGACTCGCAAATTACTCCCTCCATTAGCTGAGGGCCTCGGCTCCCTCCCTTTACTCCTCCTCCTCTTTCTTTCTTCCTCTATTTATACAATCAGCCAACATGTTGTTGACTCCTTGTAATAAATGCCTCCATCCGTAGTTCTTCTTTCTCTGTCTCCTCCCTGCTTCTTCATCGTCAACAGTTACATGGCTGAGTTGACAAAAATTTAGTTTAGGTTATGTGTGCAAAATGTCGTCCCTTTGGGTGTGAAAGGTGGTGGGAAGCACAATAACTTTGTTTTTGCAGCACTGGAGGTTCATCGGAAGTGCTGCCAACTGTACCAGAGGTAAACACTCTGCCAGCTTGTCGGAAACAAAGCCGATTGCACAACAACTTACAGCCTTTCTGAGTGAAGTGTAGCAGGAATACAACCTCCAGAATCCTCCTGCTCCCTCCTCCACCTCTGCCCCATGCCAAGAGTCAGGTTCCCTTTTCTGTCAAAGTCCTTCACTGAGAGAGATAAGAGCAGGCAGGCCGAGGGGCCGCCTAAGGAGAGAGACGGGGCTGGAGAAGAGGAAAAGCGAGGAGAGGAGCACCTCAGGGGCCAGACAGCCATCTGCAGACTTCAGCAGGGTCATCTCATCTGTCAGTCAAGCTGAAGACACCATCCTCGCAGAACACATAGACTCACACTGCGTGAAATGCACAGCCGCGAGATAAGGCCCCGCAGGCCTTCCCAGCAATCCTCAGTCACACATATGTATGTCCTTTCAGGCTGAGTTATAGAGTCATCTCTCCAGTGACAAGAGATCTCAGATAATAACAAAACACTGTGATAACAACTAAAACAAAATAATCAAGGGTTTCCTGGCTGTGACCTTCAAAACACAACATGTCAGATCTTCCATGTTCAAAGGTTTAAAGCAACACCTCATAGACACCTCTCCTTTCACCTTCCCTTATTGACATGCTATGCCATGTACAGTCCAGCCTATACTGGTAGCTTTACTGTCCCAGCCATCTGCAACAAAAGCTCTGAAAATACCCCTCCGGCTGGCGTCAAAGGTCTTTTAATGGGCTGGCCTGGGCCGCCGAGCCGGCCGTCAGACAGATTTATGTCCTCGTAATAATAATCAGCCTACTACTGTTACCCCACGAAACATTCCTCTGTTTGAAGAAAGACATGTTAATTCAATTATAAACACCTCTTCTCATGCTAGAGGCGCTCCAGGGATCTATTCTAGGCCCAGCATATAGTGAGCTGATTACTGTTGTGGAGAGCAGGTTGATTTGATTGTGAATTAACAAATTAAACACACGCATGATGTGAGGCTATTACTACTGTGGCCCTAATTGACACGTCCGTCAGAAAAGCACTGGTGTGGCTACACAGAAGAGTACTTCTCCGCTCCTAATGTTGCTTTGCAGAATTTAAGTGTTGAGGCTGCTAATGAGCTATGACCAGCGAGGTAGCTTACATCATTTACTGTTAAAGCAAATTTAGTAATTACCTATTTCCATCAACAAATCTTCAGGAGAGAGCCCTGAATTTGATATATGGCCACAGCCTGTGTAAATAGAGGCTCATGTGAAGGCAAACAGCTTCTTCCAGCGCACCATTGTAACTTAATCTAAGACAGCCCGAGACAGACCGGACCGCCGCCACAGAAGAAGCAGCACCTCCAAGAGCCTGAAGCCGAAGAAGCTCGCCTGACCTGCGAGCCGCTGTCTCTGTTTACAGGGCAACATATGTGGCATATGTGGTCGCTATAAAGTCACTTTATTGCAGCAGCTGAACGAATATTTGCAAAAAAAAAAGCCTGCCAGTGAAAGTCCATCTTTGTCACATGTGTACAGTAGACGCACCTCTCATGGTTACTGCTTTGTCACGCACGCCAGGGCTGCGCTAAGCTGCACAGATCCCTCCTGTGCAATGCTGGAGTCATAGCTTCACTGATTCCCTGCTCAGTGTAATTAGCAGAATGTGCCAAAACAACAGGTATTCCTGTTTGTTCACTAAATCCGCTGAAGCTGCAGGATAGGCAAAGTCTCCACATCTTATTTGATCAAGTGCCACTCAAACATCAGCTTACTTATGCCCAAGGGTGTAGGTTTTGTTCTAGCATTGGGGGAACACATGTAAAACAGAGGGTTTCACCATCAAACACTTAATTTCATGCATCAATTTATGTTGTAAATGTCTATAATTTTGTCAAAACTTTGTCATTTTGGGGGGTGGTCAAATGCACATGCTCTTAATATTAAGGGGGATGTGTCCCATTCATCTTCCATGGAGCAGCTCCAGACTTTATACTTGATGACATCACACGTTTGAGACTTACTCCTGTGGTTTCTGGCTTTGAGACACACAAATATTGATTGTACTTTCCCAGGCTGTGGAAATAACATATTGGAATCTTAATTTAGATGATGACAGGTCTATTTTAGATAATGACCTTTGTATACATTTATGCAATAGTTATCTGACTTCATCCTCAAGCCAGCACACACATATATAAATGGAAAGTCCCCATACCAGGTAAGTAAGACAGCTATATTTAAAAGTGATGCCACAATAGAGCAAAATTCTACAGCTAATAAAGGCATCCTGCTTATGTAATCATGGCGCAGCTGTTTTTCGGACCACCCTGTAATACGTGTTGCCACATCAACGACAGCAGTGTCACGTGTGGAACAACGTCCAGAGCATCATGGCTTAAAAGTGTAACTGTGGGTAAAAGTATCAAGAGGCAGAATTTACCTACGGAGTCAATGTCCAGTAGCCGCTGGAGGTCGCTGATGCTGTGGATTTCACTGTGGGACAGTCTGTCTATCAGCTCCTGGGGAAACTCCACTTCCTTTACAGGGGGCGGTGGGGGGGCGACAGGAAAAAAAAATAAACAAGAGATGAAGGTTAGAGATGTGTCGGGTCAGTGGCAAAACGTGTGTGTAATTGTTTGCCTGTATAAGTAAACGTGCTGGGTTTAAACAAGCACCAGGAAGATCAGTGCGAGAACAATTTTGCAACTATGTGCCAACTACAACCAGCAGATCAACCCCCCTACGCACGGGGAGAAGGTGGCGCTGAACCTCCTTTAGAAATTAGACAAGTTAGGTAGAGAGTGCTTTGCACGGGGGCAAAACTAAATGACTGAAGAACAATATATCATATATTTTTTATTGGGGTCCCGTGGTGAATTCGGCACCCAGATGAGATTAGAATAAGCACAGTTTCCCTGTAAAATATCTATTTTCGTTTTTAAAGAACCCCACTGCCTTTACCTGGCATGCAGGTCAATGATTATGAGAACTCTATCATGAAACGTGAAAATTAGTTAATATTACCACTGCTTTGACTATTAATGGGATGCCGAATTATTAAATAGATGCCAATGAGCTCAAACCGACTTTAATAATTGTTTTATTAATCATATCCCCCTGCTGTTAGGTGAAACAACATTAAACCGTCTATTTTTCTAAAGGACTTTGGCACTGTTCTCTGCCCGTGTGAACGGCAGCTCGCCACACCATGCACTTGTTGCGGTCTTGCAAGCACCTCAAGTTGAGCAAACCGTGCAGCCTTACAGGAACAGTGGCTATTTATATCGCCCGCAGCGGTTCCCATGAAAGCGCTTAGCCCAACCAAAACGTTTGCCCAGTTGGCTCGGGCTACAAACAAATTTGGCACAAAAGCCAAAAATAACTACGATGTGCGTCCAAGTGCAAGACGCGATGTTGGTGCTCAAAAGCGCGTAGTCACTGACCCTCATGGTAACTGGAGCTGATATGGTGTTTGCTCACTCTTGAAAATATGATTTCATATATTCACCCTGTTCTTATAATAGCCTCTTAGTCTGACCTGCCCTTAGAGTGTGTTCATTCAAATGAAGCATTGCTTTAAATTATGTAAGCTCATAATCTTATCTCCAACCTAATTACAGGCTTTAAATTCAAACATATTGCTCTGTAGTTTTCTGTCTCTGGGCATCAAGTTGCGGTGTGTTGCTGGAGCAATGCGCGCTCTGTGGGAACTTTGCACCCTCACAGGAATAAAACCCCGCACCACTGCGTGTGACATGGCACCAGAGGGACACAGTCTATCCGTCCTGGTAACTTTACCTCAGAGGTGGCCTGCAGCAGGTACGTCGTCCACAGCAGGAAGTAACAAAGTGCGGCTCTCATCTCCCTTTAATTTAGATTTAACCCCGAACAAGAAAAAGGTGGTGTTCTGTAGGAGCCGCAGAATCGCTCCTGGCCCCACAGGATCCACAACCATCCCCTCTGGGAGAGGAGCCGGGGTGTCAGAGCTTGCTACGCGGGCTCAATCAGACTCCGTCTTGCACTTGCTTCTAACTGTGAAAAAGGGCTGAACAGGCTGGACGCTGACTTATTCACATTGGACTGCGTCCTCTTGAACAAGATCTGTGCGGCAGCTCGGCATAGCTCCTCAAGCGCAAGTGGGACATTCCCATGAGACAAGTCTGAAGCGCATTGCACTTGTCCTTCACCCTCTAAACAAAACAAGCTTCAAACTTCACCCCCACTTTAGTGAAATATCAAGCAAGAAGCGCGGCTGTTCAACTTAAACAGAATTAAGACTTTTTTTCTATGATGGTATTTAATAGTCGTGGAGAAATATAATCCAAACGTGCAGATCCTCTTGGGGAGAAAAATCACAGGGGAGAAAGTTGTCCGTGCTGTGCTATCCAGAGTCTGTCTTGCAGCAGTCTGCACAGGTCCTTAACTGTGTAGGACTCTGGAGTGAATGGAGTCAGAGCGCCTCTGAGCCGCTGGATATAGACAGCCAGCAGCTCCGTGCCCGTTGCGCCTCCCCTCGCGTTTCGGTGATCGTGCATCTATTCAGCGAGGGGAGCTGGTTGGCTGGTTGGATGACTTAAGACTCAAGAGCATGTCCCCATCCCCCCCTCAGTGTGTGTGTGTGTGTGTGTGTAGGCTATGCCCCTCAGCAAAGAGCTCATTCAGAGATTAAGGCTGTGTTTGATGACTGATTATCACCTATTGGAAAGGATGCCAATAATTATGGACAAAGTGAGACACAGAAAGGATGAGGATGCTGATGAAGATAAGACACTGTCCTCATTCCTCATTGTTAATAATTAGCTTTGTTTGTAACACAAATAAGGATCAGGGGAAGTCAGTGATTACATTTTTTATTAAATCACTCAGGATGATTTTCAGGATGTAATCAACTTTGAGCAAAATGTAGAAGATGGTGATCATTATCATGGAAGTGATGACGGTGGTGACTCATGATGTGTCATGATGATGAGATCTCTTTGTGCCTTTGAGTTAAAAACCCATGTATGTATCATGTCTGCTCATTAAGCACATGGAAATATGTAAACATGTCTGTAAATGTACATTGTGATGACTTAGATGACGCCCATTTTACACCTGTGTGTGTGTGGGCATGATTTTGGGGGCCACAGGAAGCAACTAGTTAACAGCAGGTTAACAACAGACTGGTCTTAACTTGTCGTGGGGAAGCTGGAGGCCGTGCTGTGCTGGGAGGTCTGGGAGGAGAGCCTGAGGGCCTGATAAACGAGACATACCAACAGGAGCGGAGACACAGACAGAGACGGCGTGCACGCACATTACCAGCCAGAGGTGACAATCAGCAGGGAGCCATAGGTCAGCCAACCAGGTGGTCTCTCCCTCCACCTTGTCCATTCAGCTGGATTGCAGAGCGCGAGGCCGGCCTGAGGGCGTTGTGGCTGGAAATGCTGCATGGAGGAAGCGCTCCAGCAGCTGGTGGAGTAATTAATGTCACTATTTTAATAGGCCTGTGAAGTTCATTTCAGGATGGTACCGGTGCTGTAAAATGAATGTAATAATTTTTATTTAGAAAAAAATGTCCCTCTGCTGAAGCCATTTACTGAAGCCTCTTCTTTAAAATTAGGGGAGAACGGGGTTGGTTGTCACACTTTTTGCTTTCATCTGAATCCTCCAAAAACACGTGGTTAGGTTAAGGAATCTTACAGGACGCAAATATTGCTCTCTCGGGTGAAAGTCTGTGTTTGTTGGACCCATCCACCACCCCTCCCGCTCGCTCCAGTCGGACTTTTGCCACGTTAACTTTTGTCCTTGTCTCGCCACGTTTCTCCGACGCCGCTGGGCGCTGTTAAACTATAACGGCAACTGGCCACGTATCATGCCGACGTTAAAGGACGTGTTTCTGACGCCAAATGTCACTGCCCAAGCGCCAGATTTCGACGACTTCGGAGCGAGACCTGGCTCTCTTCATAGATTCCCTTTCAATGTGTAATGGAAGGGTTAGTCTAAGTCCATGTTTGTGATGTCCAGTAATCCATTAATTACCATGGTGCAGTCATGCAACATTTTCTCATTAGCTTAATTGGCATCAATTATGTGAAGAAAATAGGTCAATATCAGGAAATGGCCATATTTATGGTAACGAAAGGTGATTATAGAGTCTAAATTGATGTTTTAAAGTCCAGAAATCCACCTTTTGCTGAACTACTCATGCAATTATTATAAACCCATCATGTAAAAGCTGAGAGGAGACACTCAGAAGAACTGGATACTTACATTTTGACATGAAAAACACTCCTCTTACCTCAATGTCAAGTGCCTTACTCCTGAAATGACCCTGTAGGTGACCTCTGATCCCAATTCTAACAATTTTAGTGCCAACACTTCTTAACAGGAGGGGAGAGGGAGATCTAATGAATGTGACAACCAACCCCGTTCTCCCCTACTGCATGGCACTAAGTCCTCAGCTGCATGAGGAACTGTGCATTAAAGTATGTGATATGGCAAAATGACTCATTATGACCTGCAGTGTCGTCATGGTGACATCAGAGGTCAGCCTCCCCACCTGGATGTGCACCCTCGCTGAAATGCATGAATCATGTGTCTTGTAGGTTTGCATCATGGAGGGAAAGTGGGAGTGAGAGGAAGAGGTTTGAGACCAGGAGGAGAGAATGATTGTTTTTCTAACGTGAGGGTGAAGAAGTGAGTAAAAGGAAAAACTAGCAGGTGAGGATGATGCGTTGTGTCTTTCTCATTCTTCCTTTTTAATGTGTCCTTTGTGTTTTGATGATTGTGCTTATAAATGACGCCTTAAAGGAGCAGTGTAGCGGTGAGGACTGAAGATTGCAGCCAGCTGAAACTTCTCCTATGTGCCAAGTATGAACTCCTGGTTAGAATTCCATCAGTGTTCAAAGTTCAGGAGGTTTTTACCAGGAGTCGAATTATCCGCAGAGGTCTCATACACTCAATAAAGCCGTTTCACTTCAGAAATCAGTGTTTTTCCGACACTGTTTTTTCGGCTTGTGGTGGACAGGCCACTAGCACAGCACCTGTTAATGTGTGCTCACCTTTTTTCTCTGATGACTTTAGATCCAGACGTTCAGTAGGTTTTTACCAGGAGCCGAATTATCAGCAAAGGTCTCTTCTTCTCCAAAATAAATGGACCCCATGATTTAGACAGTAAAAACACTGAATAAAGCAGTTTAACATTAAAAATCTGTGTTTTTTCAATGCTGTTCAGCCTGTTGTGGAGGGGCCAGAGCGAAAACGCAAATGGCCCTATCTAGACTCATGTTTGGTTTCGTCCATTCTTGGCTATTTTCAAGTGATTATACATTAAATTAAACATATGAATTATATCATACTCCATTTCTGCAAATATCTTCCCCTAAATCCTGCACACTAAACCGTTCAGCCATAATAATATGGAGAAAATAATCTTGAACTTGAGACACATAAGAATGATGCACATACAGTATAAAATGGAGAGCATGGTAGAGGTGGATGAAAACATTTACACACTGGGGGGAAAAAAACTGAACTGAGCAAAAGAGAAAAAGATACAGATTGGAGGAAGGAGAAGAAATTAAAACAACAAAACCAGAAAATCATTCTCTCTCCCTCCTTCTTTTCTGCGTAAGCCATTAGGCAACATGTTTACTGGCAACTGAGGTCTGTGTACCTAACAACATTAACCCCATTAAATGGTTTTATAGATGCTGGTGCACAGTAAATCTAGCCATAAAGACGCTGCGGAGAGGACGCTCTCCGAGTGAGGTGATGACTCCCGTTTCCCCCTAAGGCCACACATAGTTCCCAGTGAGAGAAGCATAGGAAAAATGGGGGGAAATTTTTGAAGAATGTGGTGGATATGAGTTGCATTGCCTTTGGGGGATTGGAGTGTGCCTCTTAGTGTGTCTGTTCTTATCATTTGTTTCCATGGTGAGACGGTAATGCTCATTTGGAGAGTCCTGACTTTATATCTTTAAGCTGGGACTGTTTTATTTTTGGGTAAATTGCAGTTAAGTGTAGTGTCAGATCAGTTTCATAGTCACAATAAACTAATGAAGATGGACTCAAAGATGACTTTTTAATTTAGATGTGTCCCATGTTAATCACAGTACCTGTCTGGACTTTTCATTAGGCATCCTCCCATCATTGGTAGCCTGCTTTGGATTATACTGCTATATCATTTGGTTCAGCATAGTCATGGACTTTCCACGTCCAAAGATGACATGCAAGGTACTCTGGGTGCGTTGGTTGTTGACGTGACAAAAAAAAAAACAGGGTTTGCCTTTAGAATGTTACGGGACCTGAACACCACTCTCTCAGGTGAAAGTCAATGTTGGTTGGACCCATCCACCACCCCTACTCAGACTTTCACCACCTTAACTTTCGCACTTATCCCATCGTGCCTCTCCCTGATGTCGCCGGGCACCATTAAGCTATAATGGCAACCGGCCACGCATCATGTCAATGTTAAAGGACACATTTTGTCATTGGTTTCTGACGCTGCAAGCCACTGCCCAAGCGCCGGATTTCAACAACTTCGGAGTGAGAGTGGGCTCAATCAACAAATCTGGCAAGTCGCAAAAATGTTGCTAGTGAACATATTAGCAAATGTTCACAGACAACATATTTTTTAGTTGTTTTGCACCAGAATAGGCAGTCTTGAAATACAGTATCCACATGTGGTGACTACGCCATTTTTTGTTCATCACTTTTTTTTTTATTAACATTCAAATGAAATTATGATCTTTCTCTAACTGAAATAGAGTGCATTTTTTATGCCCAAATCTAAGACAGGAGTCTGTACACTAACCCAAAGTTAAGATGTAACACTCCTACACTTTCTACACCTGCCCTGCTCTCCAGACATCTCCTTCTGAAGCATATGTGGTGTTTCATTACCTGTAAGAAACATCTTTGAATGTAATCCTGCGTTGCAAAAAAAACCCACGTAATTAAGAAAGCAGGTTAGTAGCATACAAACATAATTTCCAGTAGACAGGTTGTTTGGTCCGGTGAACCTGTGGATAAATAACGTATACAATAAATATAATGTATGAATAATATAAAATGATAAAAGCCTAGACTTGTTTCCATCAAGTTCCCTGGTCCAACCTTTAACCAGATAGATCGGGTCCATGTCATTGGTCCGACAGCCCATTGGTTCAACATCCCATTAGTCCAACTGTTGGCGGTGCTGAACGGCTCCCGGTGGGCGTATTTCTGCCTTGATGGTGCACCACGACCGGCTCTGGGTCAGCTGGGAAAGGCTTGAGGCGGAGCAGGCTCACAGCTTATGTGTTTGCCACTTTCTTTTTCATTTTAACCCACACCATGATCTTTTCCTAACCCTAACCCCTAACCAAGTGGTTTTTGTTCCTAAACCTAACCAGACCTTAACCACAGGGCATCATGATGATTTCGGAACGGACTTCGGAACAATGGGTTTAATATGGTCGGAACAATGGGCTGTCGGACCAATGGGCAGTTCCCGATAGATCAACCTGGTTTCACGCCAAAGTTGTCGAAATCCAGCAATTGGGCGGTGACCTGCGGCGTCAGACACTGATGAAAAAAGCCATCCTTTAATGTCAGCATGACACACGGCTAGTCAAGAACTAAAGAGCAAAAGTCTGTCTTTTGTTGCCTAAACCCAACCACGTGCATTACTTGTTGGACGAAAAAAAAAAAAAACCGTCAATTCGTGTCGTTGTACTGACGTAGTGTGTTTATTTTGAAAGAGACTAGTATATTATAGAGAGTATATTGTATTTGGTGTGTATTTTGAAAGAAGACAATGCATGTAACAGGCAGAACTTGACACAGCGTACCAGACCTTTCACGTCATATCTGGATGTGGAAAGTCCATGACTAAACGTCGATAAGTGACGAGGTCGGAGTGAGAATGTGTTGGATAGATGCAGGTATTTAATCATCATACCTGACCAAACAGAGACCCTGAGAGGTGAGATCTGGTTAACAAAGTTAAAAGTAAATATATACCCTTAATCTTGCTCTGTCTAAAATGTCCCTTCTCCGTGACTGTTTTATTTTCCTGATACGGTCCTGACACCTATAGGATCAAAGCAAAGGACCTGGTATCTCAGCACAGTAAGTGTTTTAACACACACATTATCATCCATAACCCAATCTCAACTTGATCCCAGTGCAGCTGAACTCCGACCCTGCAACGAAAGCAAAGAATCTCACACTTCAGTGCGCTGCAGAACCATAAAAAGATAGCAGAGCTGACAATAGAAACTCAATACACTGATAAACGCACATTCACGACAGTTATGATACCCGCACCTGATACATGTCCTTTCCAATGAAAGCGGTTACATATTTTCCACTGGGCATCCCCGTTCTATGACACCTCATAATGTCAAAGACCGAGTGGATGACCGCGTGGATTGCCTTGCAACAGAGAAACAAACAACAGATCTTAACCTGGTGTCTCCCTCCCCGCCACCCAGCCATATCATGAGCACGCATGAGTCACGGACACAAGGAGCAGGTCCTGTGCAGACTACAGAGTCATCTCCTCCCTCCTCCTCGGGGGAGAATTAGGCTCCGTTAACTAAAGCCCAAATTAGCTCATCAGTGTCTATGATGACAAAGTTGATTCCATTAGTGGGTTGTGTGTTGATGTGTTTAGTGTGGAGCTGTGTGTTATTTGACACATGCTTGTGTCTTGTAATAGGCCCATTAGAGACAGCGGTGACTTTTATGGTTAGGTTACTCATGTACACACACATGGGTAAGTAATTCAGGTGAAATTTCCCAGGAGCAAAGGTACATTCCACAGGCTGGTAGCGATATAGATTGGACTTGGAAATTATCCAGAGCAGAGTGCATATCCAGGGCAACCTCTACACGCATAAACAAGCAGCTGAGAAAGACTCAAACACTCTCACCGCTTGTTCTCCTGAATATTAAGCAGTGGAGGGAGGCCAAGTACAGCAGCCATACTTACAACTTACAACTGGACGCAGCTGCTCTTTTATAGGGACGATTACTGGCAGCCATTTACAGGCCTTCATCTCTCTAACATGCATAGCAATCTGAATGAAGTGCTCTGTGGGGCCTCCCAGCACCCCTCAGGACCCCCTTTTCCTTTCAGGCACTATAGGTGTGCAGGTATTCAGAGGGCACGGTGCCCAAAATGCTCTTTCATAAGTCACAACTGCGTAGTAGAGTCAACCTCCGGGATCAAAAATTATGGCACATGCACACATAAATGCACAAAGCCGGTGGTACAAGGTATGCGAGGCAAACTTCCAGCTGCAACACATTATACATTACAGCGGCACACTTCAGTTGTTAAGGGACCGCGGCATCCTCTCCGTGTGATCTCCAGATCTGTCAAACTGCGGTCTGCTCTTGTCATAACTCTGCCTCAACTTTCTCACTCTGTACTCCTCCATGAAAGCCGTCCTTAGAGAGCTAGAAATAGGTGTTCGGCGCGAAAGAGAAATGACACCAAAGAGAGAAAATACTGGGAACACGCTGGAAGAAATCCGAGTTTGTGTGTGTTTTTGCACGTTCCTTGCAACCTCAGCATCCCGTTCCTGCCTGGTTCCGAGGTCTGACCCCGTCATTTAGGTCAGGGATGGACTCCTGACTGCAGCCTGCGACCACAACAGTATGAAGGGCGCAGCTAGCGGCAAGCCACAGCTCCAGATGTGAGACGGAAATCCCATTACGAGACACAAAATCGGACTTGCAGCTCAGGTATGAACAGACCCACACATGCTGTGAGTGTGGGAATCCGCACTGAACAGACAAACTTGTGCACTAACACTTACACACCTGCACTCTCTCATGCGCATTCTCCGATTTCCACAGATGGACAGACAGACATGAAGCAATTCGGGCACAAGTCCTTACATGCAGTTCCCCCTGTCCCAGCTCCTTTTCCCCTTAAAACACTGCCTCTTTATTCTCTATGAACTTTAAAAAAAAAACACCCTCTCTTTCTGCACACACACACTCACACAGAAAACGGGGGACTTCCAGCCACTGAGAAATAGCAGCGTAATTGCCGGTGCTCTGTTGTCTATCAAGACCTGACCTTTTCAACATGTGTGTGCCGTGTTGGGAGCGGTGGGAACCGGCAAGGAGGAAGACAGGGGTCTCCCTGGCTCTGTGGTGGTCTGACCCAACCTCCCCCCTTCCTTACTCCACTCCAACTCCCCCAAAACACTGGGAACTCCCACTGCGTCCCCATGTTCCGCGGGTTCGGAGGCTAGGAGGGGAGGACACGGCTACCCCACAAATCAGGCTCTTGGCAAGGGGGACATCAAAGGCGGAACAGGACGATGTGGAAAGGGACAGGGGGAGACAGAGCTGCCCTGTCTCACGGCGGTCCCAAGGGAGATGGAGGAAAATTCGAGGTCTATGTGTAGAGCCCAGACATTATAGTGGCACAAATGTACGCTTTCTGTTGGTGCCAGTGGGAAAATAGCTGACTGGTATTGCCTTACATGCAACTGGCCCTGAAATAAGGACATTAAAGAACATAACATATACAGGGGACATATTCATAATAAACATATGAGAGTTCATAGGATTACGCATCGATGGCAAGCGGAAAGAAATGGCTTTGACTTGCAGACAATCCAAACAAATAGCAAGAAACTAATATCAAGAGTGAAGACGTAGATGTGGGGTCCAAGAGGCAGCCTCATAAGACTATAAAACACTCACAGGTCCAATGACAAGTCATCTTAAGACATGACAGACAAGCCCAGCTCTCAGTGGGGGCACACAAAGCTGTCCTCAGAAATGTATTAGGAGCCTATAAGCCCATAATTACACCAATTGGCATGTCAGATGGGGCTTTCACTTTGTTATTTACCCTTCCTTCTCCCCTTGTCTTTCACTAGCCATAGGCTGCCCCACTCATGGTGTAGGGACCAGGAGATGGGGGAACTAGTGGTGACCGGGATGATGATGTGCATGTGGGAGGGGGCAGGATTCTGTATCAGGGGGATTAAGGAGAGATTTTTGCTTGACTTGCCTTGATTGACATCTATGACAGAGATGAAGAGGAAAGACTTGGATGGAAGGAGAGAGGGAGTGAGGAGATGAGGAGAGGTTGCAAGCATGGGCGGATTATGAGACAGTGGGCCCCTGGGCACAGATATGCAAAGGGCCCCACCACCTTTCTTACGTTTTGTGTCTTCCTTAGGTTCTTTGTGTCTCCTTCAGGTAATATTATTGTCTTTCTGGTCATATTGTGTCACTTTGTAGTCATTTTGTTTCTCCTTGTGGCTGTTTTTGTATGTTTTTGTAGCTGTTTGGGTGTCCTTGCCGTAATTTAGTGTTTTAATGAGGTTCTTTGTGTCTCTTTGAGGTAATTTTATTGTCTTCTTGGATGTATTGTGTCACTTTGTAGTCATTTTGTGTCTCATAGCGATTGTTTTTGTAGTTGTTTGGGTGACTTTGAGGTGATTTTGTGTCTTCCTGAGGTTCTTATGTGTCTCTTTGAGGTAATTTTATTGTCTTTTTGGTCGTATTGTGTCACTTTGTGGTCATTTTGTGTCTCCTAGTGGTTGTTTTGTATGTTTTTGTAGTTGTTTGGGTGTCTTTGCTGTAATTTAGTGTTTTATTGAGGTTCTTTGTGTCTCTTTGAGGTAATTTTATTGTCTTTTTGGTCATTTTGTGTCTCTTTGTGGGGGTTTTTACCCCTTTTTGTAGTTATTTTGTGTCTCTGTGATTATTTTAGCAATTTTTGTAGTTATTTGTGTCTCTTTGCAGTTCCCTTGCATCACTCTGTGGTCTTTTTTTATTTCTCTGTGGTTATTTTCAGTCTTCCTGTCACATTTCAACTTGGCATTTGACACTGACCATCAGGCCTGTTCATTAATCCATCTATGGTTGCAAGGGTTTGAAGTAAAAGATGCCACTAAAAGAAAACCCCAGGATTAAAGGGTGATTACAACCAGTTAGAGAATCCACTTGGGTGCACTCATCGTTTTACCATGTGCTATCAGCCCCAGGGCTGTGAAGGTGTGCAGTGAGCAGCGCCATGAATTGTGTTTGAGATTTTCCTCAACACAGCGCCATTCCTATAGCAACCACACCTAACTGAGCAAAGCACTTAACCTCCAGGAGAGAAGCCCTACCTAGTTTATGGGCCGTACTGTGATGCTATTTCGCACGCATCATGGTAACTATTAACAGCGGTTAATGTGAGCCCCCCTACCACAACAAGCTCCCACCTAGCTTCTCTGGAAGAAACACTATAGCTGCTTTTAAAAAATAATTACTGCAGGTTTTTGGCTCTTTTATTGTTGTTGTTATTATTGGAGGCCATAAAAGCAGTACCAGATCCACCGCTGAGGGATGTTTGTCAGCGAGCGAGAGAAAGCGAGACAGAGGAGGGAAAATATGAGACAGGACGGAGTTAGCAAGACCTCCATTCTTGTTTTCCTGGTATTCTTGCCTTCATTTGACAGTCAAGAGTAGATTCAAACAAGAGGGAAAAAAAGGGAAAATGTCCCTGCCAGAATGGAGCTGGAGACGGCACCCCTGCCTGGTGTTCGTCCCCATCTGCTGGCCCTCGAGGAAACCCTGAGAGCCCCATACTTGTTTGATGTCAAGCAATCTATGCCTTGTATCAAAGAATGACACACTGGGTGACGTTTCCATGCATGCACGTGCATACACAGAGGTTTGCTGAAGGATCTTGAACTCAAATTGGAAAAATAACTTTTTTTGGTCCCCGAGCCTTTGATGCCAGCCCATACTGTCATTATGGTACACAGACCAGAACCATAATAACACCTCTCCTCCTCCTCCTCCTCCTCCTCCTCCTCCTCCTCTCCTATGACTCAAGATGAAGTGTCAAAATCCCAAGGCAGAGGGAGATCACAACAAACTGATTATCAACAGGAAGTGGCTCCATTATGGGCTTAAAGATAGGAGAGAGTGCTCTCTGGTTACAGCACTCACTCAAATCCACACATTCCTGCAGGGTTTAGGGAGAGCGAGGTCACCCCTGTGGACTCTGCTCCCCAGCCACTGCCTCAGCCCAGGGGCATTGCTCAGGGTGCAGCTGGGACGTTGAAGGGATTTGAGGGTCCTTCAGTAGGGGCTGGAGGGTTGTGGATGTCTAGGGTGGCCTCAAAATCAGGAGACACTTGACAGCCTTTGCCTTGTGACTTTGCACACCTGCGGTGAGTGGCTGTGTTTTGGGGGATGAGGTGAATCCCCTGGGATGTGAGGGTAGACTTACTGAGGCACTCTCATCTAATAGACCCCAACAATGTGGTCATTACTGGGGAAGATGCCAAATCTTATCCAGATATTGAAGATTGTCTGAGCACCCAGACCAAACTGAAGCATCACACGTCTCAAAAGCTGACAATTGGTTTTGAAACATGAGATGCTTCATCTGGGGACAAAAATCATCAGTCAAAAATGTCTTAAGGCCAAAGATCTATTAACCATTTCCTAAACAGTCCAACAGGGACTCTTCGCTCATGGCATTTCTTCATCTTGCTAATGAAATCAGAAGAGAGTTCGACTACTTTTTATGATCAGCACTCAAGCCCTTAACGATTCCTCAGAGAGTAGGAGGCACTGAAAAAAAGGAACAATTGAGACAATTGCTGAGCTGCCTCCCCAGAGAGTGAAGTCAGAGTCGAACTGAAGAGATGGATTGTGCTGGGTCGGGATCAGCGTGGGCAGGAGATTGCAGAGTCATGTGCATGATGGAATATCTCACTCAG
The DNA here is from genome assembly GCF_006386435.1 of Epinephelus moara. Classification (NCBI taxonomy): domain Eukaryota; kingdom Metazoa; phylum Chordata; class Actinopteri; order Perciformes; family Serranidae; genus Epinephelus; species Epinephelus moara. Next base: position 24,351,365 of record NC_065523.1, on the reverse strand, counting down.
AAAAATGCTACTCACACATTTTTCCCCCCTTGAGCATGCAGAATATTGGGAGAACATTTCAGCCTTTTGTTTGTTTTTTCTACACGTCGTTTGGAGGCGAGTTACCAAGGCTCCGTTTACTGGGAATAGCTTTGAAACTGAGGCCAAAATCCAGACGAGTCAGGGAGGCCTGGGCTCAGTGTTGGTACATGTATACATGTGAATTATTTACTTGTCGTCCAGCAGGAAATGAGGAACGATAACAAGCTTGGGAAAGAAAAGCAGAAAAACAAACAGATGGTATCTCATCCCCTCGTTCATTTCTTGCTTTCTCTCCTTCTCCTTTCTTCTCTCGGAGGCAGTCGGCCGTGTCCTACTGTGGACAAATGGCAAAGGACGTGCCCCTTTAAAGACAGTGGCAGGAAGTGGAACAATCATTTCAATTACTTTGAATTGGTTCATGACTGTTACTTTAAGTAAGAAGATGGCTAGAGGGGAACTGCATCATTTTTTTTTTTTCACATCAAAGGCCCACTTCCATTTCTTATATTAACCCCTACCCCTTGTTTTTGAGCGCCACCTTGCCCTTCAGAACAGTTACAAGGGATAATGGTTGAAATCTTCCGCTCTGAAATAGGACCACCCTTCAAGACCCTGATACATCACTGATACATAATTGATTTACATAAAGAAATGCAACAAGAGTAGGCAGACATTGCCGATATGGCGTCTTCTGCTGTGGTGATTTCTCTTACGTGTGCTACAGGCATCTTTTTGCATCTGTCCGGATGCTCGCAATTTGTTCACAGCTTAAGTTTCACGCTATTAATCCATCAAACAAGTCATCAAATAAAAAATAACACTATTTAATTACCAGGAAATGAGCGATGCTCTGTAGGCTAATGTCAGAAACCCATGTTCCTAACCTACCAGTCAGATATTAGAGGAGCAGTAACAACTGGATTTTAATTATATTATGGGCGTCATATGCAACATATACAACACGGAAATATGTCAAAATGGGGGACTGTCATGTAAAACAAGGTAACATTAGCTTATGTCATGGCCTGTTACAAAGAAAAGGCCTATAATACATTAAAACAACACTAAACTATGATAATGTGATAGTTATAATTTTTATATCTTTAATGACAGAGAAAATACATTTGTGGGTTTCTCATGTTGCTAGTACAGTCATCTTGCCAATGATTTCTCATAACACTTGGTGTGAAGTGTGCCTCTGAAAAAATCTCCGTTTGGAAGGCCATGTAGCCCTAATGTAGGATTTATACTTCTGTGTTGAATCAACGCTGTATCTACAGCGTACCCTACGCCATAGCCTGACATGCACCTTCCCAGAAGACGCAGACCTCCTATCTATTATTGTAAGCTGAAACCATTTCCCTCCGTGGAAACAAAGTTTTAATTTACTTTAATTTCACAGATAAGAAACAATACATTGTGAAGACAATAAGGCCCAATAAGGTGTGATTTATCCTGGCTTTATATGAGCAGAGGAAATCTCTGCTAATCGCTAGGCTAATTTATACAATGTAAAATGCCATAGACTTGTGCTAATAACGTTAGCATGTTATATCTGTTTGGAAAACGTGTTTAGTATAAGACAGTTGTTTTGTCTGTGAACCTTGTGAGTTGTGATGGAGCCAAATTATGATCCGTTACCTTTGTCAAACATTGCTGTTGTCCCTGGCTCCATATGAGTAGAGGAAAAGTCTGCTAGCTGCTAGTCTAATTTATACAATGTAAGATGCCATAGCCTTGTGCTAAAAACATTAGCATGTTGTATATGTGGGTTTCATAAATTGTCGCTATTAAGTCATGTTTAATGTGTGCTTAAAGTGTGTTTCGAATCAGCTAAACTTAACAGCACTTCACAGAAACCCTGCCGCCAACTAGTGTCTTGGAGGTGTAACTGCAGAGTGACACAGCCACACCACCACACAAGTGTAAATGCTCACAATGGCGTCGGCCATGTGCATAAGCTACTACAGAGTAGGATCTGCATCGAGCTGACACACAAGCTGACACACAAGCATAAATCCCGCTTAACACTTCACCCTACCCCTCTATCCCTACAAGAAAGAGGACACCCTACCTCTAGACATGAACACGCAACACGGATGGGTGATAGGGGCAGAGGGTGTATTGGGACTGGGCCTTAAAGTCTGTTCACAGGTGTTACGAAGTTCTACAGCATATGTGACGAAAGTTGAACAAAGCCAGCTCCAGAAGGAGCTGCACAAAGTCTAATAAATTTCCTCAAGTGATGTCTTACAAGTTAGCAACAGTCAGGGCTGAAGACTTTACTGTTTATTACATTCCAAACCCCCTTTCACACATGCGCTGCAAGTCTGAAATTATCTAGACATCACTCGGAGGAGCTGTGTGTGAGAATGTCTTCTCCGGGTACAAAGTCCATGTAATGTCCAAGTGAGCACATGTGTGAATAGAGCAGGTAATTGTCTGCAGAATTCACCACAAGTGAGTGAGTGTGTGGATGACATTTCTATTGAAAGCTTGCAGGAAACTGGAAAAGATTAAACACTCGTGGGTGAAACAGAAGGGTCATTTGCACGAGGACAGCGACGGAATTGTCTGACTGGAGAGAAAACAAGATCTGGAACTTCTGTCAGTAATGGTTGATGCCAAAAATCACAGACAAAGTCAAGGAACAGCAAGACACTCTGTCAGTTACAACCAAGTTACAAACCTACATAATGACAATCCTGTTGTCATTATGTAGAAGGACTGAGCCAGACCTTGTGATGATCTTCTGACCCAATTTTTGACCCTCATTCTCCCCCTGACACCCCCTCTCATCCCTAACCTTTCAATCCCATCAGCCTCACCACTGCTCAATCACCTGTGACCAGGCCTGGGTGGTGACCTTTGACCAGAGAAGGTCACGATTAGAGCTGAGAATCGGAGCAGCAGAATCAGGGTCCGGGCAGAGATGAGATTCCCCTGGACCTCAAGCTTCAGCCCAGCCAGGCTGAACTCTGGAACGGTCAGGTCGCCACACCTAATATATCTCGACGAGAAAAGAGCTTCTTATCAAAGGCTCTGGTCATTAGCGCAGGCGGTTGGGGGTTGAATTTTTTTCCACACGGGTGTAGGGATCATGGAGGAGGGAGCAGGCAGCGAGAATCAATGGAAGTTGTAGCCTGGTGTTGGCAGGCATTTTAATTAGCCTGGATCTACCCAGACAAGGGATAGAAGGGAGCAGAGATGGCAGCTATGGGAACACAGAGAGCAGAAGAGGAGGACAGGAAACAAAAGAGAGAGAATCAGAGAGAAAGAGAAAGGGGGTGAGGGTCACACGCCCAGGGGCTACGCTCACTGTGCCAGATCTAAATATGCAGCACCAAATAAAACTTCCTCTCATGAGATCATCAGTGGCTGTGTCTGGTTATAGGATGCAACAAATACACATGTAAGCATGCACACACACACACACACACACACACACACACACACACACACACACACACACACACACACACACACACACACAGACATACCAAATCACTCCCAGCCATCTTATCTTGTAAATTTTTGGCAACCATTATATAAAACTTGGAATTTGGAGGGATGCACTTAAGAAGCCCTCCTGTAAATGAGGAGACATAATGTTCCCATGCTGGGATAAATTCTTCAAAATGAATCCCAGTGGTTCTCAGTTGACTTCACACCACTCGGGAGCGCACTTAAAAAGCAAAGGAAAACATATTAGAGGTCAGTAAAGCTGGCGCAGCATTCCTTCACATTCCTCTTCCTCATCCTGCATGTTCATCGCCTCCTCCACCTCCATCTTTATCCCTTGCTTCCTCTCCGTCTCCTCCTACTCCTCCCCACCAGCCCACTGAGTCTGGCTTCTTATTTGTTTGGACAACAAAATGCACAGGAGTCTCGCACCGAACATACTCCGCTGTGGGAGTAGCTGGAGGTTATAGTAGGGCTGAGCTGCAGTAGCAAAAAAAAAGGGATGGAGGGAGTGGAGGAGATGGTGCAGTTGGGGTCATTTATCCTCCTGAGTCCCTGCTACTGTTGCTATCCTCCTCTTGTGAAACACTTCTGCTTTGCGCTGCGTGAGTGAAGAGAGGCACAGAGTGAAACACACAACTGAGGCTTTGCTGGCTGTGAACAAAACATGGAAAAACATATGTTTGCACTCATAACAAGAACCACAAAAAACAATGTATAGCCTTGAGGCATTTAAGCAGCCTCTACCACTGCATAAATACTGATCCAAAATGTTTTTTAATGCCACCTTGAGCCTATACAGCTCTGAACTTGTTTGATTGGTCTGTCTAATACCCCTTTTCCCACACAAATTAGGGCGTGTATGCAGGGTTTTTTTAAACGCAGGAAAACCCATTAAAAATAGACAATAGACAGCTTTCCCATTGCCAGTAGACCAGAGCCATGCACAGGGCTCTACAGTTTTGTTTTTTTTCCCTGGTGTATCACGTTTGACGTCACAAACAGCTCAGTAAACAGTAGAAAGCATCATGGAGGCCAATGAAAATGTTAAGGCGGTGTAATATTCTGTCTAGTTTATGCTCATGTGTTTGTGTTCCTGTTTTATTTTGAAATGTGTTCTCATTGTGCTTAGTGTTTCTTTTACTCCCTGAGTTTTCCCGCCTTTGTTATCATGTGTTTCACCTGTGTCTTGCTCCACTCACCTGTGTGTAGTTAGTAATCAGCCTTTGTGTACTGAAAGCCCAGTGTTTTCCCCATTCAGCTGGCAGATTATCATTGTCGCCTTAGTGTATTCATGTTCTTCAGCCTTTTCCTGGTGTTTGATTCCTTGGTTTTTGACACTGCTTGCATTTACGAACTTTGCTTTTTGTGTGATTTCCCTGAACTGACTTTTCTTCCTTAGCTGACTGCCTTTACGTGATTGACCCCTGACCTCCTAAGTAAAATTTGGATTTGATAAACTGTTGTTGGTGTTTTGTGTTTTCCGCTGCAACTGAGTCCCAGTTTTGTAGTAGATTGTTACAGGTGGTTACTTCTTTCTTTGAATCTCTCACTTATTCAGTCTCTACCTCAAACTCAAAATTCTGAATTATGTTCGAGCACTGCTTGGACGGAGACACGAGGGATTTTGTGCAATGACACACCGGCAAAGGGGCTAAACTTAGTGCATCCACCCCATGGATGTATAAAGAGAAGTGGATGCAGCATTGGAGTCGGAGCTATACTCATTCCTATGAAAAAGCTCAGTGGCACAAGCCACAAAAGCTCAATTTCTATGTAGATCTTCCACTTCATGGGGCCCATAGAGCAGGTGCACTAGAGACATCAGCCAAGCAACTAACTTTCAGTTTAGTTTTTATTTTACTAATTTGATTGTGGATAAAATTATTTAATCATGTGGTTCTTCTTGACCTTAGAAAGTTTATCAGACCAGATGGATCAAATCCTGACAGTCAAATGCATCATTTCGCGGGTGCCCAGTGGCATCACACGACAGACCTGGTTGTTATAATTCCACTTCAGTCAGGAACACTTCAATCAAAAAAAACTTTACTTCCATTTGCAGTATAATATTTGGCAGTATGGCTCTGTTTTGGGGCCTCTCTGCCTTTCCTCAGGCCTGCGCAGAAAGCCTCTTCCACGCACCTCATGGAAAGCCTAAGGCAGAGAGAGCACACCTCTCTGCCCTTCCATGCGCCTACATGGAAAGCCTTAGGCAGAGACAGCAGCAACAAAGACCCCCCCAGGGACAGAACAGAGCAGCATCAATGACAAACAGAAATGATAAGTCAGACACAGCAAAAGGAGGAGCTGGGGTGGAGGCAGGTTGCAGAGATGCACCAACTGGCTGCATAGAAAGGAATCATGTGATCTATCATCTGTCTCCCTTTCATCAATCAGCTGCTCCATCAGTTGATTGGGCTGCTTGAGATCAGCTGATGTAGCTGGGATGTGAGCTGAGCTTGACATCGTGTCCTGCCTGAACTAACGCTTTGCTCAATTTTTCAAATTTCAAAGCCTGGCACTGCTCCCGGGGGCTTGGTCCACCTGGGTGTCGTATTTCCATCACTGCCGATTGAAGCCATCGGAGCTGGAGCTGATAAATACCTGTGACTAATGCAGTCATTTGTCCCAGGAGTGAATGCTGACTGTAACCTTTCCCATTAAATACAAAAGCCAGATGTGTGTGGGTGGGTATTTTGTCCAGTGGAAAAGGGGCTTAAGTGATCTGCAGTGAAAAAACAACTGGATATTTAACAGAAATGTATGTTTTGTGGAAATAAATTACATCAGCCACAACACTGGATGATCTCCAAGCAACATTTTACAGTCCCTCATGTAAAGGTGAATAAAGCTGAGAAGCTTTAATTATTTTTTCAGGTAGAATTACAACATTAAAAAGTCCTTTTTAATTGGCTGCTGTTGACCATCAGAGCGTTGATGGCTGAGCTTCTTCTAACCTGACGATCATGTTGCTTTGAATGTGAAGATGCAGTTACCTGAACTGCTGTTAGCTTAGCTGGCGAAATGTTTTTGGCCTCAGTGTTGCGGGCACAGTGGGACCACGGGAGCTGTATGACAGATTATGGGACTATGATAGCATGAAGGACCCAAACACAGAACAGAGTCACTTAAATTAAAAGTTGGTAAAGGAGTGTGTGAACGTGTGTGTGTGTGTGTGTGTGTGTGTGTGTGTGTGTGTTTGGTTGGTTGGTTGGTTGGTTGGCATAGTGTTGTGGTATCAAGGGTTCATCTGACTGCTCATGTGACTGCGCCAAGTTTTTTCCTTAGGTGGCCCACCCAGGATGGCCCAGTAATGGCCCTGCCTAATCAGGCACTTTGGACACACACGCACACGCACACACACACACACACACACACACGGGTCAGCTCAGGTTGATTTGTCATTCTTATGTTACCAGTGTTATAAAAAAAAGCTTTCTTTGGGATATGGTGGTTTGATAAAGCAGTCCGAGCTTAAACTCCATTAACTAGCTTTTCCTGTGAACGGAGTCAAATCCACCCGCACAAATTCCATCCACTGATGACCCTTGGTTGTCATGGAGATGCATCTGTTGACATTGGAGCTCAGTACCTGTTATGACTGCATCCAAAGCTCTTTCAGGTCATCTTTGTTGGACTAAAAGTGAAGCCTGTAAGTCCAATCATGACCTTGGAAACAGTAGTTTGACGAAACAATCACAACTCAAGGTCCACTTATGCGGGGTTCACACTACACAACATTTTTGTCTGTTTCTACAGTCACTATGTCACATTACACGATTGTGGAGTCATAAAATCGTGCCGTGACTTGGCTGACAGACATGAGTCATAAAATCGTGCCGTGACTTGGCTGACAGACATGACAGACTACACGATGTTCCACACCAATTATCCTTTGTCGTCTTTCACGACGTGTGTGATGTCATCGGGTTATTCTTGCCCTATTTTTATTATTATTACTATTACTTCAGTCACTGTGTCTGTTCATGTGCCAGCTGAAATGTTGTTGTAGTAACGTAAAAGACAATAAAAGCCTATTTAGAAACTGAAGGGATTCTCTCAACTGAAGTTATAAGGGGCTTTTAATTTGAAACAGATACAGGAAGTGTTTAGTTTGAAATGACAGTGTGATGCATTAACTTTATCAAGGCAAACAGGAGTGGATTAAAAATAGAAATAGAAAAATACAGAGGGAAAAATAAATTCTAATGTAGTCTGTTTCAAATGAAGCTGGTAGCCTCTGCAGTTGTGGTTTTATTACTTTGTATCCTCCATTATGAAACATAACATTGTTTGCTAGCTTGATGCTAATGGCAGTACTCCCAGGTTGCTAAAGTGTCTCTGCTCTTTGACACCATAATTTTTCCCTTTTTACTGTGGTAACATCCCTCGTGGTAACCTCAAAAAAGCTCGGTTGTCTACAGCAGCAGATCGCTCTGTGTTCCTATTGGTCAAAGTGACGGCTGTGACGAGAGGAGTCAACGACAAAAAGAAAATCAAACACGCTAGACTTTCTATCGGGACGTCCCAGACGGGGCGTCAGTTGTCGTCTACTATGACACATTACGAGATAAAATAATGGATTACCACGTACCACACACGTTGTCGTTCACGATCCAAGCCGAGCGACACTTTGTCGGGCTATAATCGGGCAGGTATCGTGTGGTGTGTTCCCGGCATTTTTCTTTTAACAACCCATCCTCCTTTTAGGTCATCTAGAATTACCAGTTTCTCAAGCTGTTTTAAAACATCAGCTGCGTCCTCTTCAAAGATTTATTGATCCACAAAACAACAGGAGAAAATTGTAATTCCCATCAAAGAAATACTTCAAACAAAATGATGGTTCACAAATCAGTTACTCGCCCTGTGTTATGTTGAATTCATTCAGAAAACTGCAGAATCCAAAAACAGAGATAATTCTTGGTTAATTGATTTAAAGGTAACCTCATTTCACAACAGCATATCAATGTCAAAACACTTGTTTACAAACTCCCACACAAATCCTGCAGTATAATCCTGTGCTGTGTCTCAAATCGCATACTTCCGTTAGCACACTTCCATGTAGTATACTATGTGCACTATTACTTATTGAGACAGAGTAGTGTTGTCTCAAACCAAACACGGCTGTTGTGCACTCACTGGAAATGACGACCGAAAATTAGCTAGTTAGCAAACTAGCATTAGCATTCGTTAGTGGTGCTTAGTGCAAAAAACACATGTATTTGTACAATGCAGTGACGTTCACGGTCGCACAGTCCTCGACCGCTATTTCCAATTTGAAAAGTGGTCCCTCCCCTTCCGCTAAGTCGCCAAGATGGCGACTATTGAGGGCGAGAAGTGTCCATAGTTCCACACTCAACTTCTTTTTTTTTTTTTAAAGATATTCTTTTGGGCATTTTTTGCCTTTAATTGACAGGACAGTGAAGCGTGAAGGGGGGAGAGAGAGAGGGAGTGACATGCAGCAAAGGTCCACAGGCTGGACTCAAACCCAGGCTGCTGCGGCAACAGCCTTGTACGTGGGGCGCCTGCTCTACCACTAAGCCACCGACACCCCCTGCACTCAACTTCTTGACCGTTTTGAGTGCACCATCCGGGTACTCATAGTGCACTGCATTTTTCCATACTTCTCAAGCACTTATGCACTCAAAATATTAAGTGTAAGTACAGAAGTACGCGATTTGAGACACAGCACAAGTCTTATTTACCTCAGTACTCTCTTAACACATGCATTTTTGTATGTATTACTATTTAATTATCTGCAGACCATTAAGGAGAGCTCCAAATACACACGCTTGCTTATGAGTAGCATATGAGAAATGTAACTTTCATGACTGAGTATATGAGATTTGGATTAAATGGCAATTTTTTTGTGAGAGTTTGTAAATGGATGTTTTAAAAAGTTTTGCAGTTGTTGTCTCCTTTTACTTCAGTTAATGAAGAGTTTTCTGTTTTTGGATTCTTTGTTCTCTGTTGAGGCGTGCGAGAAAAACAGTTTTATTCAGGAATTCAGCATAATACGGTGGGTAATTGATGTGCATATGATCATTTTGTGGGTGACATATTGCTTTCAGAGTCACAGTGGGTCTTTAGTAAAATATGAGTGATGTCGCAGCTCACGTTCCTTAGGTCATGTTTTTTATTTTTTTATTTCATTCATTCACATCTACTATTGTTTCAGATCACCTCACTTCCTGCCCGTGTGTGTTCCCTCCCTTTTGATGACTTCACCTGTGTCTGATTGTCTGTCCCACCCTGATTAGCCTCACCTGTGTCTCATTAGCCCTCCCCTCACCACAGTATTTAGTGTGTGTGTCTTGTTCTCTCTCAGTGCCAGTTTGTCCTAGCTCCTTGTGTGTCTACAGTAATGGTTCAGCCTTTTGTTTTCATTTTGGTTTTAGCCTGTTGATTAAGTCTGCCTCTGCCTCATCCCTACTGGATTCCACTGATAAACGCTCTATGTACCGAACCCACCTTCTGACCAGTAAAGTCTCCAGAGTCATAGGTTTGAGTCCACTCTCACCTGGTTCACCAGTTGTTACAAGTGAAGTCTGAAACTAAACGACAGCTGACAGTGTCTAACTGCCGTGAGTGGACTTTCGTGCTTGAAATCAAACCCCAAATCCTTGCAGATGGAGGCCCAATACTTGTTTCACTGAGCTACAAACCCCAAATGTGGGTGCTTGTGAGTTCATGTGTGTTCGTGTGTATTTCCAAGGTGATAAAGTTGTGTGTGCGAGCTCGTATATGTGGGGAGGGGGGTACTAAACTCAATGTCGGCAAGTTGGGGGCGCATTCCTTAGTTGATTTAGTGGGCATTAAGATGAAGAGGAATGTGTCAAAGCTGCAGAGGCTTTAGTCCACTGTGGTGTAAACTGGCTGGGAGGAGCTCTGAGGCTCTCTGACAGCTCCGACTGACGGGTGACTGACACTTGGCTTAATGTGAGAAGGATGGAGAGCAAGGAAGAGTGGAGGGAGACACAGAGTAGAGGGAGCATGGGATGGATAAGAGGTACCTGTAGGGAGAAATGTGAAAAGTGTGATTGAAGAGGACAGTTTAAGGGAGATTAATAGAGATATAACGTTTAGGGGAGGCAGGGTGCAGGCATGAGATAACATAAAGGGTAAGAGAGCGAACTAAGTCCAGTCAGGAGAGGAGGAGAGGATGCCAGAAGTGGGGATAAACGAAGTGAAAAAATGTGCACAGAGTCACACTCACACGGGGACAAGGAGGGGCTGATCAAGAGAAAATAACGACTCACATCGAGAGGATTTCAGAAGCTTATCTTTATTTGCTCAAGATGGTTTGATAGTTCAAAGAAAGACATACAGAGAGAGAGAATATAGAAATATTCTTTTCATAAGGTCCCATTTTATACAACATCAGTCGCTGGGTCAGGTGTGCAACTTGGACAGATTACAGTAGATCAAAGGAAAGCAACACAAGTATATTTTTTCTTTCTTTTATATATTTATAACATAGAAGTCATGTCTTAAAAACAGCTAAATCAAACGTCTGTATTGACCCAACGTTACAAACTCTGAAGTGGTGCAAAAGCTTTCATCTAGCGATTTAACATAGAACAAAATGAGCTTAAAAAAGCATCAGGAAAGACGTGTGAGTGTGTGCGTGTGTGTCTGTGTTGGAGATCCATATAGTCCTGAGACAGTGTAAGCGTATACAGTATGGTTGTGTGTTTCATGTCAGTTAGTGTGTATGTGGACTGATAACACTACCGCTCCTTTGGGATTCCACAGCTCACAGATCAGACTGAACCGCTTCAGGGAATTTGGGACAAAGGGGATTTCTTGAGAAGAAAGCAACTTGTTAGTTAATTTGGCTGGCACATAAAATAAATATTCAAATCTTAACTGCCTTTAACAAAGCCCCCAACTGATAACAGCAGTAAGGTCCACACTTAAAGCACTAAAATGAAACATCCAAGAGTTTATTTGTCTTCAAACCTCTACATCTACGTTTTAGGGGGAACAGAGGTCAGTGTAGCGCGGGTCTGATTTGGCCTAGAAATGGCACCGCGCACAGCCAAAGATGGGGGAAAAAAAGGCAAACAACAGCCAGCAAAAAAAGAAATGTGTGCTCACTTCCTCCCGCTGTACGTAAACATGACTTTACTTCCTTCTTATTTCCTGAATTCATCCGTACCCTCCATAAATTCATTCAAGTGCAAACTCCATTCTTTGACAGTCTAGAAGCATGCATCATATACAGCTGCCACACTGTATATATGACTCATTTAAAGTATATAATGAGCTGAATGATCTCTGTCCTCGCTCTGGTTTTTACACTCCTGCATGTTGGTTTTGACATAAAGCTACATGACAGCACAGGTCAAGTCAAAGTGCACAAGATCAAAAGAAAAGAAACACGCAAAATGGAAAAAAAATAATAAAAGAACAAGGCAGGAAATGAGCGCCCTGTAGTTGTGGATGTTAAAACCCATGTCCTTTACCCCACATCCTCACCTCTTCCCACCCACGGACCCAAACTCTGATGCTGATGCTGCCCACCCCTGCTGGTGGGGCCCAGAGGGGCCGACGTGTCACACAGTGAGGGAGATGAAGCTGTTGTATCTCTGGATGTTCCTCTTGAGGATCTCTGAGCACGGCCCCAGCACACGCTCAAAGCGGGGCCGGTCCAGCTTCACACACTTGAGCGGACCACGAGCGACTACGGTGGCTGCCCTGGGACGGTTCAACAGCAGGGCGATCTCACCTGGAGGAGGAGGAAGGGGAGAGAGCAATCAAAATTAAATGTTTAAACATTTGAAATTAATTTAATCTCAGTATCAGTAATGTATCCCTGTGTAATACATCATTTTAGTGCATTCTATAAATTTGCGATGCAGTTGCGAGAAGCAGCAAATCTGTTTTTGGCACACAGTAAACTGACCCCAAAACAGCAAGAAGTTGTGGAAAAATACTGTATGCCAAAAGAAAGCAACGCACTGGAGAAAAAGATCAAGGTTGTTTTTATATTAGGTACGAATGATTTGTACCATGCCTGAGTACAATTGGCTCCGTCTCCACTCCCCTGCTGCTCTGCTTTCACATTAGTAATGCTGTTCCGTACCTGAATAAACCTGCCTCGTCATCTATGGGACATTTTTGTTCTTCTACAGTGTAGGAAAAGGTGCCACAGACGGACACCTCTGGTCCAGAGCAGCCAGCTGAAACTCTGCTCCTGGCCAGAGGAGGAGCCGCTTGAGACGGTTTAAAAACCGCTTAAAAACTCCTTGTAGTCACGTTACATAGCAATCCACTTCCTGTTTTGGTGCAGCTGGAGTTCACACTTGATTCGTACAGTACCGGAGTACAAATGAACTGCACATGAGACCACCTTTTCGGGTAGACTCAAGAACAGATCGACGTATGGTGCCCGTGTTCGCAGTGTTCACACTAATCAAACGAACTGGACTTTGGGGTCAAGTGTACTCAGGTCCGAGCCTAGGTCCCTGATGCGAAAGCCTGCTGATGCTGAGACTGTTCATTGGATGACAGTTTGCTTTTATTCCAAGCATTTTCACTCAAATTCTGATCTCTCGCATTTAAAAATAGATGGAAATCTACTTTGCTTCGAATTTGTCAGGCAAAATGCCAAAAAAGGTGGTTCAAGCTTCTCAAATGTTATTTGCTACTTTGCTTTGTCTCTTGAGCCCAGTTCAGAAGATTCGTGACGAGACGAGTTGAAAAAGGCAACTACTTGCAATGCAACGTTCTACAAACCTTCTGGTTCACACCAATGCTACTAGATGACACAAAAACGACCTACCTAACTACTACTACTTATACATTCGCAATTTATATTTACAATGCTAAATATCAGGTATATTTTTTGACCCACTCACCAAAGTAGTCAGAGGGTCCGAGGCGTCCAACCTCCACGTACTCCTCGTTGTCAGACCTACGCTGCAGAACAGAGGCTATTCCCTGGAGACAGAAAAGAAAAGGAGGGTTGGAGGAAAGAAAGGAGAGACAAGAGAAAGAGCAGGATGAGAGGGAGAGAAACAAAAGGAGGAGGGGGTGTTGGTGAAAAAGGGGGAGAGACGGAGGAAAGGAGGGGGGTGGGAGAGAAAAGGAGGAGTTATTTAGCGAGGGGCTGAAAATCGTCAGGAGGATTAAGCCGAGGAGAAATTCCTTTGCTTCATAAGAACACAGGTGCACGGGATTTAGCTCACTTTCCTGTGGGACGGACACCTGTTCTGTGGTGCGCGTATGAAGCAGATATTCCAACGGGGTGCGTGATACAAATTCTGATTGGTTCTGCTTTATTTCCTCCAGAGTGTAATAAATACAAACATCTAAGCCCGGTTAGAGGCTGAACTGACTCCTCAGTGTCTCCGTCACATAATCCCGTTTATCAGCACTGACCCACAAAATGGAAACAATGGTATTGTCCAAGACTAAAAAGCTCCAATATAGTCTCCCTAAATGACCCTAGAACACTAACACACCCCAAAACTTGCTCCAACAGCATATCGCTAACCCACATAGCCTAATTGCGCATTTGCAGACACACACAACCAGGCAACAATAACAGGGAACACAGACACAGATGGATTCAGGGTGAAACACAAACTTGCACGCAAATGCACATACACACATGCAGTGAGAAAATCAACAGCTGATGTCTGCTGGACAGACTGACTGGACTCCACGACCAACCTCGCTACGCATATTACCATCACCCCGCTGGTTGCTGTTGTGCGAGTGAGTGTGTGAGTCATCTAAAAAGTATAACGCAGGAAATTGATTTCCGTTCACTCTGCCCAACAGATGATAGCGGTTCATGCTGTCATATCTTGCAGCTGTTGACAAACTCTGTGTGTGTGAATGAGTGTATCCTCGAGTATTTATCTTTGCATCTGAGCTACGCACTAAGTGTTTGGAGCCCCGTATGCCTACATTAACATGTAACCTCCACACACTTGACAACACATTTCTCAAAAGCATGACTTTTTGTGTGGGGCGGAGCATGTGTCTGGCATGCGTATGTTTAGACAGAGGTAGAATATGTGTTTTAAATGTCGATGTCTAGACATTTACATGCACTCAAGTTCAGCTGTTAATTGGTAGCAGGTAAGAAATCAGTGGGGGAACTTCCCAGCTTGTCTTGGACCGCGTCGTAAAGCAGACTTGACCGTTCCAGCACTCTCCCTCTAATCCTTCTCTGCTCTCTCTGCTCCGTCTGCTGACCAGGCTAATAATGCTAAATATGAATATAATGAGCTTTAATGAGAACCCCAAAACGGCCAGCTCTTTACTGCGGGCACACAAAGGTGAGACTGTATTTCAGTGAAAGGGATATGTGTGTGACTTAGTGAGTTTGTGCTTGAAATGAACTGTGGAGAAGTGGGGGATACTGCTCAAGTAAGTGAGGCACAGCGTGTGAGAGATGACCAAACTGTCCCGTAATGACCATCACACACACACAGGAAAGTTGGCAGTGATACTGTAGCTGAGCGTGGCTTAAGGTGATATTGAGTGTTGGAGACTTGCTGACAAGTTCACGTAGAATCACTCCGTACAAATGATAAGAGGTTATCAGTGTTTTCTTACTTCTTCTTTCTTATGTCAGAAAATGACAAGTACTATCATGAGTATTGCTATAACAGTCCTTGGTGCTAACCTTGACACTGCAAAATATGCATACCTCGGTAAAAATGGCACTTCAGTCAGGAACAATTTAGTCAAAGAAAACTTTATTTCCATTTGCAGTACTATATTTGGCGGTATGGCTCTGTTCTGGGGCCTCTCTGCCTTTCCTAGGCCTACGCAGAAAGCCTCTTCCACGTGCCTCTCTGCCCTTCCATGTGCAAACAAGGAAAGCCTGAGGCAGAGAGAGCAAACCTCTCTGCCCTTCCATACGCCTACATGGAAAGCCTGAGGCAGAGAGAGCAAACCTCTCTGCCCTTCCATATGCCTACATGGAAAGCCTGATGCAGGGAGAGCAGCAGCAAAGACCCCCGGGAACAGAACAGAGCAGCGTCAATGACAAACAGAAATGACATTGATAAGTCAGACACAGCATGAAAAGAAGGAGCTGAGGTGGAGGCAGGTTGCAAAGCGGCTTGCAGAGGAAGCAGCAACAGTAGGCAGGCCAGAGCAGTTTAAATAGGACGCCCTGAATGAGATTTGCCAATTGGTTGCATAGAGAGGAATCATGTGATCTATCAGCTGACTCCTTTTCATCAATCAGCTGCTCCATCAGTGGTTTGGCTGTTTGAGATCAGCTGATGTAGCTGGGATGTGAGCTGAGCTTGACATTGTGTCCTGCGCCAACTAACGCTTTGCTCAATTTTTGGGGGCAGCTGTGTCTCAGGAAACAGAGCGGGTCGTCCACTAATTGAAAGATATGTGGTTCAGTCCCCGGCTCCTCCAGTCCGCATGTCAAAGTATCCTTATGCAAGATTCTGTACCCCAAATTGCTCCTTATGGCTGTGCCATCGGTGTGTGAGTGTGTATAAAACCGAGTAGCAGGTGGCATCATGTGTGGTCAAAAACATGTTTTGTGAGGTCATAGTGACCTTGACCTTTGAAAACTATAATCAAATTAATTCATCCCTGGGTCCAATTGGACCTTTGTGCCAAATTTCAAGAAATTCCCTCAAATTCCCTTCTTGAGATATTGCGTTCACAAGAATGCAACGGAAGTACGGATGTATGGACAACCTGAAAACCCGCGTTTTTGTTTTGTTTTGTTTTTTCTACTTAACTTGTGACTTTAATCTCAGAAAATACCCAAGTTTTTTTTCTCGGAAATGTATGACTTCAATCCCAAAGTTTTTTCTCTAAATATTACCCCTCTCCCATCACTGGATTTTATTCTATCTTTTACAATACGATGGTCGTAATATGCTGTCGAATATTCCTATTTACTGCTTTGGGTTTCTATTTTTTTAAGAAGCAAACTCTACCCTTAAAAAACTCGTATTCTGGCCTGTGGAAATATGTCCCTGTGGGAAAATTCTAGCACATTCTAACTTTATAATGACCTTTTTTTCTGATGTAACACGGCACTTTTAATTGGACTTTTATGGTATACACAAAAAATATTTGCACAACATTAGAGTGAGTTAGTGGTGAGTGTTACTTGGAAAGTGTGCATAATGGTGTGTGGTTTTAGTGGGTTTTAGTTTGATTGGACAAGCTTGACAGGCGCTGAGGTTTGCGGCCAAAATCCCAATCACTTGGTGACTGCATGAAATGTGTCTGATTCGGCCTAATGATTAAAGATTAGCCAGTCTCAGTAGCTGAAATGATCTCCCAGGACAGATATCTGAACTGCCCTGAGCACGAGGCAGGAGTCAGGTTATTTCCTGTGTCAGCTGCCCTGGGTTCTGATACTGCTCCAGACTGCTGCCTAACTCCTTATGAGCAGCAGCAGCAGAAAAAAGGCTGGTGTTTCACAGTTTGCTTTTGTGGCTGACTAACATGCTGCTATGCTGACCAGTGAGTCTTTTCATTGCATATGGGATGGCATTAAAACCACAATGTGGCCACACAGGAACAAAGAAATGAAATGTTTAAAAAGAACTCCCCACAGACGAGGAAGCAACACTATCATGTTTAGTCCAACATATACCCCCCAAGTGTCACAAACTGGGTTCTATTATTATAAAACATTGGTACATATTATCATCAGACCCAACAGTATCCATGGATTTAAAAGAGCCACCACTCATAGTTTACTGAAAAGGACGTAATCTTAAACCCCGTTTCCACCAAACACTTTCGGTATGGTACCTTTGGAACCAAGGCCCAATCCCATTTCTACCCCTTAAATCTTCCACTTGGTATTGAGTGCCCTCGTTTGCGAGATAACCCTTGATGAGGGAAGTGAGAAATATTAGGGTAGAGATCTTTCGCTAAGAAATGAGACACCACCGCATACGGCACGCGTAGTAGCGACGCAACATACTGGTAGTTGTTCAGGTTTGAAAATACTGGCTCAAGCGCTTGTGTTGTGGCGTGTGCTATTTTTATTCTTCTCCGTCTGATGAATCAACGGAGAACAAATGCTGAAAACAGGAGGCTCCTACGACGTCTTCTAGTTCTGACTGATTTTGTTCAGGTANCGACGTGCAGGCATATGTCACGTGTAGTAGCGATGCAAGATACCGGTAGTCGTTCAAGTTTGAAAATGCCGGCTCCAACGCTTGTGTTGTGGCGTGTGCTATGTTTATTCTTCTCCGTCTGATGAATCAACAGAGAAGAAATGCTGAAAACAGAAGGCTCCTACGACGTCTTCTAGTTCTGACTGATTTTGTTCAGGTAAGTCAATCTGTTTAAATATTTTGACACTGTGTTCAACCGAGTTGCTGATGAGTTTACGCTAGTCAAACCATCTGTTGTTTGTATAGCCTACATTCCGATCGTACAGTAACAAATTGTTTTCCAAGACTTGCCGAAGTTGCTGACTTCGCAAGGTGTTCTGAGAGATGTCATCATCCACTTCATTGAAAGTGTGGGTCGGGGCTCCCTTGGAATCTAGGGCTGGTTTTAAGTGTTGGAAACCACTTCTACTACCTCAATTCTGTTTTGGGACACCACTAGCCGTGAACGCGCACAAAGTGCAAGTGGGTATTTCTAGTGGAAGTGTGGGTATTGGGACAGGCCCCAAAAGTAACCCTTCAGACATGGTACCTAGACCCGAGCATTACCACAGCAAACAGTACTCTTTAATGTGGGCGGGGTTGTTGTCACTCACTGCTCCGTCCAGCACTCACTGTATTTCCTCATTACTGGTGACACAGATGGAAGTCTGCACCTCCTTTATCGTCCACAGAACGAGGCTGCACGCAGACATTTTCCTGAACAAAATAAAACAGGCTGCAGTGAGAGTCTCTCTCCATGGGATATTTAAAAATAACGGGTTTCTGCATTTCGTCCTTATCAGGCAAGCTCAGGGGTTTAGTGTGGGGAGCTTGAGTTTTTCCTATATTTTTCTTGTTCCCTGGTTCTTTCATTTGTGGGATATGTGACATCTGGTGCACAGGCTGTTATCAATTACTGAGAAACANCCGAAGTTGCTGACTTCGCAAGGTGTTCTGGGAAATTTCATCTTCCACTTCGTTGAAAGTGTGGGTTGGGGCTCCCTTGGAATCTAGTTGGTTGGTTCTAAGTGTTGGAAACCACTTCCACTACCTCAATTCTGTTTTGGGACACCACTAGCCGTGAACGCGCACAAAGCGCAAGTGGGTATTTCTAGGGGAAGTGTGGGTATTGGGACAAGGCCCAAAAGTAACCCTTCAGACCTGGACCCTAGCATTACCACAGCAAACAGTAGCCTTAAATGTGCGCAGGGTTGTTGTCACTCACTGCTCCATTCAGCACTCACTGTATTTCCTCATTACTGGTGACACAGATGGAAGTCTGCACCTCCTTTATCGTCCACAGAACGAGGCTGCACGCAGACATTTTCCTGAACAAAATAAAACAGGCTGCAGTGAGAGTCTCTCTCCATGGGATATTTAAAAATAACGGGTTTCTGCATTTCGTCCTTATCAGGCAAGCTCAGGGGTTTAGTGTGGGGAGCTTGAGTTTTTCCTATATTTTTCTTGTTCCCTTGTTCTTTCATTTGTGGGATATGTGACATCTGGTGCACAGGCTGTTATCAATTACTGAGAAACACACCCACGGCTGATTAATTCCTCCACACCTGTGCATACCCGTGCACACCTGTGAAATGGGTGGGGCAGTTTCTATTTAAGCTCAGTGTTGGAAACAGTGGTGTTGGACACTTTTGATGAAGCTCCAGGAGGACCGAAAAGATGTGAAGATTCTTACACATATTTCCATTTAAAACAAATTTAGTTTTAATTGTAATAAAGTATTTGGTTAACCAAAAAAAAGCCCTTAAGATTTCATTCATTTAAGGGTCCAGTGTGTAGGATTTAGGGGAATATATTGGCTGAAATATAATATAATAAGTACATTTTCTTTAGTGTATAATCACCTGAGAATAAGAATCGTTGTGTTTTCATTGCCTTGGAATGATCTACATGGGGAGCAGGTTCTCATCCACAGAGTCCACCATGTTGCACCACAATGTTCTACAGTAGCCCAGAACAGACAAATCAAACACTAGCTCTTGACAGGACCATTTGTGTTATCATAGAAAAAAGGTGAGCACATGAGTAGGTGCTAAGCAAATGGCCTGGGTCCGACATGGCAAACAGCATAGGAGAAACACTGATTTGTAACTTAAAGCTGCTTTATATGGTGTTTTTACCGATTTGTTTTGAAGAGGAAAAGACCTCTGTGGATAACTCAGCTCCTGGTTAAAACCTCCTGAACAGTGACTACTGAAGGAGTTCTAATCGGAGAAGTTTCAGCTGGTAGAAATCTGCAATCCTCACAGCTCGACACCACTAAACCTCCCTGAATTTGAGCCTTGAAACCTTGAAAATCAGAACACATCCGGTCACACATATCCGATGTTTTCAGCTTTTGATAAGTCACATGCTTCATGTCCGTCATGGTTTATCCACTGAGTCTGTTCCCACTGCACTTTTTTGTTTGTTTTTAACGTACCATGTGTAAAAAATTTTTTGCATTACTTTGACTTTTTTTTCCCAGCGTTTCCACTCAATTTTTTTGAGTGCAAACTGAAAATGTGCATAAAAACAGGAGGATGGAAACACAACCACAGATAGTAGTAGACACTGAGATTGTTCATAAAGTGACCAAATCCCATAAAATTATACCACTGTTGAATCTCACGTGTAAAAACTGCAGCGACCACTGTTATTGGACCTCTCATCACACCACACCAAACAAGCGGTCTGAGTACAAACGTGGCAGAAAACAGAGATGTGAATGGGGAGAGCATGAGGAGGGACAAGGCATCGAAGCTCTTGTGTTTACAACCAGTTGATTCCTCTCCTTTCCATTCATGTCCAAACAAAGAAAGTGAGACAGTGCAGCGCCGCCAAGTACAGTAGTTCCTTCGTCAACAGGCCTCTCCTGGTGTGGTCCAGATAACCATCGCGTACTGTACCACCCCAGGGGCAGTGCTCTGCTCCACAGATATTTCTTTTATAAACAATGAAGATCCTCCTAACAGTGCAGGGCGCGAAGGACTGGCAACAACACAAGATAGTAGAGGAGAAAAGACAGAGAGGAAGGGAAGACAAACAAGTGTGAATGAATGAAGTTGTAGAGAAACAGAGTGACGAGAGAGGAAAAAGTAGCGCGAGCCAAATCATCACTGCCACTACTTGCTGGTCAGATAACAGTCTTCACAGTCCTTAACCAAACCGCACATTCACACCCACTCGTACGCATACCTAAACATATATACAACATGCAGAGCGTGGCGAGTCGGCTCGTGGTGACATGTCAAAATGTAGCATCTTGTAGGAAATAACAACCAGCAGGCACAGAGCGAGAGAGGCACAAGCAGAGATGGAGGAAGAAAGGTGATATCCTGAGTAGCCTGTTCACGAGGCCACCCAGCACCAGCAGTGTCTGCACCTTCTCACTTAAACGTCAACACACACACACACACACACACACACACACACACACAAGAAGCATAAGGGCGGCTTCTCAAAGAGAAAATGACAAAAAAAGGGGGTCCCACCACACGAAGACCTGTTGATCTTTACCTTTGTTCTTATTACTGTATGCTTGCACTCAGCAGTGTCTTTATCCATTAACTGCATTGATCTTCAGTCTATAAAGTGTGTGTTGAGCGCCATTAGCTAAATTACATTCCAGTACAGTAACAGGCAATATAGTGTGGACAACCCACAGAGGATTTGTCCTCCGTGTGACCCACAGGGACCCTTCACATCCCCTCAGTGTGATTACTCTTGTGTTGGGTCAAAGGACAAATATGAGATACACACGTTTAGTAACTGTTCAGATGGATGATGGGAGGAGATGAGAGTAAATGTACTCGCAGAGAGGATGGCACAAGCACCAACAGCCCTCACCTGACTTTACTAAACTTTCATCCAGCGGCTGACAGGCGGAAGTCAACTCGAGTCATGAGTCTGATTGGCTTCATTTCAAAATCAAAAAAGATTTGTAACTCCACTGTGACATTAACACCAATGACTCAAGACTTAAAGTTTAAAAGCATGGCCGACATTTAAAACTGCCATCAGATTAACGTAAAGAGGAGTCTTAAAAGGGATTTAAAAATTGTGAAATTGTTCCACCTATGCTAAAAGGCGAGACGTAAAGAAAACTGAGAGGAAAGAATGTGCCTAAGAAGCAGCATATCTAACACCATGTTTCAAAACTCTCACTGACTACATTTACATACACACCAATATTCACACACTATTATTCCGAATATAAGAATATTCCACTTTTGATACGGGTCATGTAAACAGCATTAGGCCTTTCTCCATTTATAGCATTTTCTGATTAAGACGTGGGATACGCTGATGATATTCAGGTTTTAGGAGCATTCTTTGGACATTCATTTACAATATGCATCTCAACTGGGATTTTTACCGCAGTTTGCGACACACAGCCTCATACCTATTAACGGTCAGCTCTGTGTGTTGTACGTAAACCAGCTTGCCAACAGTTTGCAAGGCTGCAGACGCAAGAGATGCACACCGAAAAGAAAAGCCCACATTTGGACATCAACAGGTTTTTGGAGATGCAAAAATATCTGGCCTTTTCAAAGAAGTGGCTGAAGGAATGAAAGAGGAAGGCCATGTTCACACGGTGAAACAAGTTGCCACTGGTGGAAAACTTTGAAAAAAAATCCAATTTTGATGCAGAGAAGCAAAACAACACAAGTGGCTCCAGTTGTTCCAGTTTTTCCATGTTTTGAAGTGATAAACAGCATGTTAGGACATGTTAACCGGAATATGCACAGCTGCTTGTAAATGGGAGTATTAGTGGAATATTCATTTTCATTAGCCATGTAAACAGCTTAGTGCAGGGGTGTCAAACTCATTTTAGTTCATGGGCCACATACAGCTCAATTTGATCTCAGATGGGCCGGCCCAATAAATCCATCGCAAAATAACCTTTAAGGACCATCAGCTCCAATATTTTCCCATTTTTTGTTCTAAAGAATTACAAGAAGACATTTAACCTTTTGTAAACAGATGAACAGCCTGAAATGTCTCAAGAAAAATAAGCACAATTTCAATAGAGCCTCAGTTTTTCTCCTCCTCACTGTCATGACGTGCATTTATCCATACATCTCCTGATACAGATTCTTTTGAACTGAAGCTGCTGATTGACAGTATTTTACACAATCTTCAATATCTTTAAACATGGTCACAGTAAGTATTAATTATTATATCAGAGGACTGTATTCTGGTCAGGATGGAAAAGCCTGTGAAGCAGAATCTTACATGAAGTAGGCAACATGTTCAACTTGCTCTTGAAACCTGGCACCTCTTAGTCTAGTCATCTAGTGGGCCGGATTGGACCCTTTGGTGGGCCGGTTCTGGCCCACAGGCTGTATGTGTGACACCCCTGGCTTAGCGGGAACATTGTCTTTTTCGGAAAAATGCCAAAACCTGGAAGATGTTGTGCATTACGTATTAAATGTACTTCACATATTTACTGATGTCTCTGATTTTCAACAATTTTACTTGTCTCTCTGTCTCCCTCTGTTTCTGTGGATAACTTTAGGCAGCAGTGGTCATGGACGGGCCCCAAAATATCAGCGCCCCCACCATGGCCTTCACCTGCAAAATGTCCCTCAAATTAAGACATACTGACCAGGAAGAGACTCAAAATGGCCACAAAGAGAAACAAAGGAACTGTAAAGAGACACAAAATAACTACATAAAGGGGCAAAACAACCACAAGGAAACACAAAATGACCTCAAACACCTAACGACTACAAAGAGACACAGAAACACAAAAAGATGCATGAAAAAAAAAAAGGTAAAACCCCCACACAGCCTGGGCATCTTGTACGAGAGGTGGTGGAGCCTTTTGCATATCTGTGCCCAGACGCCCACTGTCTCATAATCCGCCCATGGCAGTGGTGAGAGCACAGAGGACAGGGTGCTCGGCTTGAGTGTGAGCATGAGAGACCAAGAATGTGCATGTTGGGTAAGCAGGGGCATAAGTCCTGAAGACAGGATGAAATGGAGGAAAGAAAGGAAGGAGGGGATGCGCGGGAAGGTGAGGCTGAGTCTTCACGGCCCCAGAGTTCTGTAAAAGCTTGTTTGTACAGTGCAAGAAAGAAAAAAAATGTAAACATGTCACTTTTCATTAGGGCTCTATTCCTCCCAGGCAGGCAAAGAAAGTGATGCCTCTATGCCCCCCCTTTTGTTAATCCTCCCCATCAGCAGCATGTAATTAGTGATTGTGGGGTTTGTGTTTGGCTGATGCTCCGAAACCGCAGAAACAACGAGAGAGTGAGAAGAGACAAAGGAAGAGGGAGGCGATAGGAGTGAGAATGAGCTCTGACTGAACAAAGCGCTGACATCACAAGCTGGTTTAAGTAAAAGAATTAAAGGTGTGCACATAGAGAAAAAGAGGAGAGGATGGCGAGTGAGTAAAGTTGTTGCGAGACGGATCTCACTGTAGGACAACATCGTTCTCTCCCACCTTTCTTGTGGTCCTTTCTGAATCAACCTCCTCTCCCTATATGTCCCTCCCTGCCCTCTGTTACTCATCCTTCCTCTCTCTTTCTCTCTCTCGTCTCCCTCCCGGGAGGCTGGGTCTCCTGACCCCGTGTGAAAGTCAGCAACACACATTCCACCACAGTCCACCCTGCTCTGGGAAAGTCAGGCCCTGCTGCATGAGAGACGGAGAGAGTAGGAGAGACAGCAAGGAAGGGAGGGACTGAGAGAAGGAGAGCTTAGGGGAAAATGAAGGATAGGAGAAAGGGGAAAAGGGATTAAAGAAAGAGACAAAAACTGCTGATGGGTGAGGCTCAGTGTCTGCAGTGACACATACTGGAGTGAGGTGCCTGCCTGCTACGACTTCATCCCTGTCTTTCCTCCTTCATCTCCTCTTCCTGCTCTGTCTCTCCATCCAATAATCCCCCAGATTTCTTGGCTAATTTTGCCTCTGTCCTCTCTGGGATGTACAAGTCTCAGTTTGATGAGTCATGCATAGCTAAAGTGACTGCTATATTTGTGTCCTAAACCCCAATTTGGTTCATTTTCTGCATCGTCAAACTGGCTTTTAAAGGATTTCTGCAGCTTCACGAGGCTTCAGTTGGAGGCTTCAAACTTGACCAACACTAGTCGGGTAATGTGAGGTAAAGATATATACAGTGCAGTCTATACATGTTTGGACAGGGATGCATATTTTGTTGTTTTGCACTTAAGAATATTTGACATGACAAATGTCAACTTTCAGCTTTAAGGCCCAGACACACCAAACTGACATCAAATAACCAGCAGCCATGAAGGCAAACTGTTGCTTCTCTTCACGTTGCCTGTGTTACGGACAAAAAGTTGCACCTGCACACATTGCAAAGATTACAGCCAACAGTCAACTAGAATGAACATTCTGCACCTGCATGAGAGGAGATAACTCTCCTTAGCAGCAGGCGGCGGTAGTCTGTCATCATCGTTCAAAAATGATCATGCTCTGTTCTTTTCCCAGGCGGGTCTTTGCTGCTGCTCTCCCTGCCTTAGGCTTTCCATGTAGGCACATGGATGGGCAGAGAGGTTTGTTCTCTGCCTCAGGCTTTCCTTGTTTGCACGTTGAAAGGCAGAGAGGTGTGCTCTCTATGCCTCAGGCTTTCCTTGTTTGCACGTTGAAGGGCAGAGAGGTGTGCTCTCTATGCCTTAGGCTTTCCTTGTTTGCACATTGAAGGGCAGAGAGGTGTGCTCTCTCCGCCTTATGCTTTCCACGTAGGCATGTGAAAAAGGCTTTCTTTGTAGGTCCGAGGAAAGGCCCCAGATATGTTCAGTAAAGCCTGGACTTCATTGTTGGTCCATTTATCAGTGCTTTCTTCTGCGTTTTTTTTTTTCCCCTCAATTTTTATGAGCTGTTGTTTGTACTTTGTGACGTCTGTTGTTTACACAGCTAAGGAGTTTTTAAAAATGGCGGTTGTCAGCACTGCCTTGGCTCACATGTTTGATCATACTTCCTCTCATGCTGCAAGAGTACCTACTCTGAAATAGTTTTTTTTTTCTGATTAACAATACAAAATAAAATGCATCACAACATATATCACAAATATGCATACAACCCCCCCACCATGAACCACCAATCTCTTCATCATAACATATGCAGCTGGCCTTGGTTGTCAACATAAACATGCTCCACCATATGCAGTGGGCACATATGTTTAAAACGAGACTCAATAATAATAAAATAAACCACTGCAAAACAAGACACGACAAAACAAATACATATTTCATCCATATATAGACTAAGACACTAAATAGAAAAATGGCATTCTAAGATCTACAATCATCCCTGGTTCATTTATTGCAGGCACAATGAAAAGGGGGGTTCATAAACCTTTTTTTTTTTTAAAGTTTCTCTGCTCCAAAAATGCCTATTGTCTCTCTTTAATTGGTCTAAACAGTCCTCACATCGGACAAATAATGTAGGAAGCCATGTTCAAATGTCCTTTTTTTGTACATTCTTTGCAATCACTTACTTCCTGCTAACATATCTTCTTCCCTAGTTGTGCACTGCGAGGGCTGAACTGCAGCTGTCTTCAGTTTTTGCTGGTTTCAGATGCTTTTTACCATTTTTGCTTTCCTTTTTCAGCAAGTTAAACACATGCTAAGTTTGATTTATTGCATTGGGTTTGTGCAGAAAAAGGGCCACACCAAGTGTTACGCCATTCACCCAACATAGATGTGACCTCCATCAAAACTCTTAAGTAGAGAGTCAGAACTTTAACCTTGTTATATTTCAAATTTAATGCGCTGGATGGGTGCCATTACAACTGGAAATATATCACTGTCCCAATACTTACAAACTGCAATGTGTAACTTTGAAGAGAAGCAGAACTAAGAGAGTAAAAGGATAGATCAAAGAAAGATATAAAGGAGGAGTGCTGTGCTGGAGGGGCACAGGTGGAGAGAAAGAACCAGAGCGAGTCAAAGGAGGGATAAGGAGCGATAGATCACTCAGCACCTTTGATAAAATCCTCCTCTGGCTTAACCGCACCTAACCACTCCCATACACTGTAACCAGTGCACTGCTCTCTAGAGCTACTGTGCAACAGACAAAGCTACTGACAGAGACGAACCTTAAAGTAAGTCTGAGAATGAGAGGCGAGGGGAGGAGGAGGATAGCAGATTGGGCCCCCGCCCCTTCAACACACAGGGCCCTCTTGACTTGACCCTGGTGAAAGCTGTGTAAGTATGGAGTTAATCAAAAGTGTGTTAGGATGACAGGCAGGGGGCCCTTTATGAAGCAGCACCAGGGGCCCCACTTCCACAGAGCTTGCAGTGTGAGGGGGATGCGTTTTTCACACAGGAGTCGTGGTTGTGGGCCGGGGCAGGGGAACAACACCGGGTAGTCTGTCTGCTGGTGGCAATAAACTGGGATCCGTTCGGACCTCAGCAAAGAGCCCACCAACGTCTCTGCATGATGACATGTACATCAACCCCAGGCGCCCACCTGATGACACATGCACGGTCTTGGGTCCCATGTGTTAACAGGAAATGTAACATTAAAAGAAAGTTATTACACATCCCATCCTACTGAGCTATTTCTGCCTTTTCTTCAAGATATCCACAATAGTAAAACACCACAGACTATAAATTAATTGATGTAGCCACCGTGATGTCATCCATTGGTTTGAGGACTCCAATTTTGAAGCCTTGAGTTTGACATTTTGACTGTCACCATCTTGGATTTTTTGAGCCAGAGGTGACCATGTTTGGACGAGAGGATGGCGCTAAATCTAGTGCTAGCTGTCTTGGTTAGCATGGTGTATATAGTCCATGGTGTTAATGCTAATGCTACGTTTCAAGAGCGAAAAACAGGCTCATAAACAAAATGTACCACAACCACCACCCTTAATTATGTGTAACTTTAAGCTTTAATCAAATGTGAACAGGTGAGTTATTCAAGAATTCATCTCCTGTACAGTTGTGATGAACAGAGAAATTAGCTATAGAGACCAAAACCTTTTTTATTTATTTATTTTATTATTATTATTTCTGCTGGAAAGTTGGAAAGTTTGGCATTTTAACATGTGAATCTATGGGGATTAGGGCTGCCCCCTAATAGTCGACCAAACACTAGTCAACCAGAAACGTTGTTAGTTGGCAAGATTTCATTGGTCGCTTAGTCGCAGAAAAAAATAAACAAAACAAAACATGAAACTATTCGGAGCTGCGCCTTGTCGAAATAAGTCAAAACCTATATGACTGGACCATGTGGGAATTTAATTTGAAAGGACGAACCCAAGGTGATATGTAAACTCATCTTCATTGGTCGACTACAAACGTGACGTATCATCTGAAACATGGAAGTAGCTACATGCCCATTAGCAACTTAGCACAATCATTACTGCTTTACCGACAGCGTCATTAACAGGCGGCTCTCTCAGTGTGTGACGTGCACTTGTAGATAAAATATAGGCCTATATTAATGAAGGTTCATTAGTACGGTTTTAGTGTTAACAATGTTACTGAGACTATTCTTTCTCAGACCTTCAACTCAAACCATTGTGTTGCCCCGCCCAAAATATATCATTTAAAAATTGAATTAATATCGTAAACATGCGGGCAACTCGTCGTCTAATGGCCCTAAATGATGACTATTGGTTGACTAGGAAGATTCTTAGTCGGGGGCAGCCTTGATGGGGATTGACTCACTCTTGGAGCCAGCCTCAAGTGGCCATTCAAAGAACTGCACTTTTTGGCACTTCTACATCGGCTTTATTTTTCAGCCCTAGAGGTTGCCCCTTGTAACCTACAAACACACACAGTCCTCCCGCAGACCTTACCTCTGTAATAATGAAGAAGTCATCACCAGGTTCTCCCTGCACCACTATCTTCTCTCCATCCTCAAACTGAACGGGCTCCAGAGCATCGGCCACAGTCAGACGTTCCCACTTATCCAAAGACTCTGTGAGCAGATCAGTGAGAACAATGTGTTATTTACACTGATGAATACAACAGCAGATAAATAAACATGTATTCTCTGTGTTTTTAGTGTGTTCTGTGATCTGAGATGATGTCTCTTGCTAAACTCTACTAAACTGGTGGGAACAATAATTCCTACTTTGGTCTAATCCAGTCATTCATCAGGGACCGTTACATCTCAGATCCCCCTAGCCTCCTCCCTCTTCTCATGGAGCCTCATGGAGCTAAAACACCTTTAAACTAACACCTTAATCTGTAAGACCTCAGTTCAGCAGATTGTGGGGTGTGCTGACAGAGAGCTGACCATACAATAACAGAAGGATCTAAAGTTTTATCCCAAAGATATGATCACTCAGTGTAAACTGGCACAGATAAGAGCATCTGCTTGGTGCTTGTAAAGTTAATATGTAGAGGATGTACTTACAGTGTAAGATGTAATCCAAAAAAAATGAAGTGTAATGCAAACCATAGTGAGAGTACTGTCGGTTCAGTGGCTGAGATTCATCAAGAGAATCTATTGCTGCTGTTTTGAAACTGAATATTTCCCCTCTGTTATTCAGCTACACCTCAGGGACAGGACTTATATTAGTATAGGTTGTATTAACAGCTATTAAATCAACTGAAAATATATAGCTAAAACCATTTAGATTGAGCGATAAGCAACTGTGAAACCTCAGAATAGATATTTATTTCTAAGGCTCTATTAAATGTGCACGACTTGTGAAACATGTCCTGCCAAAACCTGTGATAGGATCTATCTTTCTCAGTTTTTGTTGATCCTGAGAGCTGGTGGCGACAGCTGTCTTTCCGACTGTCCGACCACATGTACAGTGACGTGGTTAGCCCCGGGATATTTCTAGAAGCTGTTGGTATTCACACAGAAACCAAAAACACAGACGGTCACACATCTTCACTGGGAAAAATGTTCCAACCAGAGGAGTTTTCAGCAAGTCTGAACTATTGATATATATAGCAAGAGGAGCCACTAATAACTAAATACCGCCACACAGATGATTCACCAAATGAGCACATCGTTCTTTCACAATTCGGTGGATTACTGTTGCCTTATCTTCAGAGTCTATAAATCTACGAGTGGAATGTGACTTATCTGCAGCAAAAAGACTCCTCATCTTGAGTTTTGTCTGGATAACAGGGTGATTCAGTGTTTTGACTTGACTAAGACGTGAGTTAGAGGCGTAAACTACAGCAGATTGTCTCCTGATGTGCTCAGTAACTGATCCCAGTGTGTAAATGTGTATGTTCTTAGGATTAACTAAGGTGAAGTCTGATCAGTCGGAGGTGTCCAGTGTCCCCTCTGGTGGGGCCGCGGTGTCTGCCGGCCCCAGATGGATGTCCTCTGTCTGGCTGGAAGCTAAAGGCAGCAGGTCCTATAGTAGTGATCCTTAACAGCTCGGCATGTAACACGATACACAAATGTGTCGACCAAAGAACCTACATTTCACGCTCCGCAGAGCCTGAACCCACTCGGATCACCTTGCAACACACATACATGGTATGTTACACAGGGAATTGGCCACTGGGATGTGTGACAAAGAACATGTTGTTTTTCACCCCCTCCTTCACTCCTCGACATCAAGGGCTTGTACCCAATTTCGTGGCTATCTCGAAAATCAAAGACAAACAAAAACACTCCCGCCTCCGACCCCTCCTCCAATTCAAAGAGGTGGAGCGGAGAAGCGGAGCGACAGAAAGAGGGATGAAGAGAGGAAAAGCACTTGGAAGAGGGAGGCGGGCTTTTGAATACAGGCCTCGACAAGGCTGTCAAAAAGGGAGACGCAGAAGAAAGGAGGTGAATGAAAAGAGAGTGGATCTCGCAGAGACTCTCTCCTAAGACCTGAATTGAGTGTATGTGTTTACTCAGCCAGCTAATAACTCTGTACAGGGGGCATGGCCTTACTCCATACACCACACACACACGATCAAGTGGAAGGGGATGAGATGTCAGTTCCAATTGCAACTCGTTTTGAAAGTCTGAATGAATCTCATTCGCCGTTCCTCCGACGGCCTGTGCAGGCTGGTGTGATCCAAATTCCAGTGGGAAAAGAGAGGCTTATGTTAACTCCCTATTCTTTAATTGTCCACACAGCGACATTGCAGTGTGTGACTGGCTTTAGTATGAACAGTGCGAGAAGATTAGGACTGTACACACAGACCTTACTCAGCTGTGGGCCTTGTGTGACAACGTGCGCCTGTGTTTATGTGGGCAAATCTACAGTATATGTTGCACCCGGCAGATTTAACTGCCTGCACTCTGGACTCTCTGACCTGGTGTTTAAAATTAATGCGTAGCATACACGTGCAAACACACTCCACACTACACTACATTCCTAAATGCAAGAAATAAAGGGTATAGCAGAAACATGGCATGCTCATTACATGATACATTTTTAGACATTCAGACCTACCAAGGATGGAAACCTTGCTGAGGAACTCTTCATACATCTTTCTCTTCCTCAGTGTGCTGCCCTGTAAGACAAACACAGGAGAGACATTCAGCATTAGACACACACTCACTCTGAAAGTGTATGTAAAATTGAATATTGGGATTATCCTGCAAAACATTGTGATCATGGTTTCAAGAAGAGGAACTGATTTAAAGGTGCAGTGTGTAGGATAGAGGGGGATATACTGGAAGAAATGAGGTATTATAAAATAAGTATGTTTTCTTTAGTGTGTAATCACCTGAAAATAAAAACTGTTGTGTTTTTGTTGCCTCTACAGTTTCCCAGAACGTACAAACCAAACACTAGAACTCTAGAAAGACGCATTTTCATGTCGGGCATCACAGTTAGCAGCCCTGCTGTGTCGAACAGCATCAGAAAAACACTGATGTGTAAGGTAAAACTGCTTTATTTAGTGTTTTTACCGGTTTAAATCACTGGGTCTGTTTGCTTTGGAGAGGACGAGACCTCTGCGGATAATTCTGCTCCTGGTAAAAATCTCCTGTACAATGAACACTGAGGGAATTCTAACCAGGAGAAGTTTCAGCTGGTTGAAATCTGTAATCCTCACCACTGGACACCACTAAATCCACCTTAATCTTACACCGGACCTTTAACTATATTTTTCTGATAATACTTATATTCTAGAACTTTTACTTACGCAAAATACCATTTGCACAAAACACCTTCAGTTTTCTCCTTAAGTATGACACTTAAAGCTTAATTTCTCCTTAGCTGAGGGGCTTACACAGTCGCACCGAATCGCCATTGAACCGTTAAGTCACTCACTGCATTGAAAGAGATATTACAGAGGTAAAAGTGTCCATGGAGATTGTTTGCTTGCTTGGACTTATCATCTTACAAAGTTGGCTCATAGTTAGATAGTCAAAAAAAATGGCAGAGGAAAAGAAGAAAAGAAAAGCATGGTCAGAGGAAGAAAAGGTATACAATCATAGAGTAGTAACTGAAACAATGTTTTAACTTTGAAAATGAAAAGATTTTGTCAATAAAGATCATTCTTTTCACTAATTAAACGTGTCATTATGTTTTGATATGGTCAATGTAAGATCTCTCTTTCTTTCTTTTCTTACTTTCCTTTTTCTGTTAATTAAATTTCAATCACATTACAAATTCAACAAAAATCAGTAGTGTCACATTATATTACAGATTATGGAGACATTCAAATTAAAATTCCAGTATGGGGTAATCTATCACCAACATTTTAGACACAGTTCATGAGGTCACACTAATGGAGGTGTGTATGACTTGTGTGGTAATTTTCATCGCTTGTGTGTGTGTCTGTGTGTCTGTGCGTGTGTGTGGCCCACCCCACCCACCAGGCATGGGGACTTTCCCCTCGCTGCCTCTGCTATGAACGTCAGGTGCTTCCTGACAAGTCTAGACCCAGAGGACCCCCTTCCCTAACTGCATTTCTCCGTTTTTTCCCCCTCCTTCGTTGCACAGAACCACTCGGAGAAAGCGGGAACATAAAGAGAAACAGAGAGAGTGAGGAGAGACGATCTTGTCCGCCCTGTGTCTGCCTCTGCATATGGAAATGATATATTGAGGCTTGGGGTGTCTTTAGTGCATAAGTGCCTGAGTCCCGCTGCTGCCTCTAATTTCATATAATTTCACATTTTGTCTTAAAAGGGGAGAAAATGTTCCCAAGTGAGCCAACGTCAAGCTCAAAATCGTAAACAACTTGATTAAAGGAATTCTAGCCTGCATCGCCTCCCTCCTGGATAAATGATTTGAGTGTGTGTGTGTGTGTGTGTGTGTGCGTGTGGTGTCAGTGTGTGTGTGTGTGTGTGTGTGCGGGAGCATGCAGTCTGTTTTAAGTTCTGCCACTTATGTTTCGTTGCTGTCTCTGCAGAGAAGAAACTTCATGCTCATTAAGCAAGCAAATACAAACACTCACATGTATACTCTACCTCTAACACAATCTCGCACAAACACACACATGCACCTTCCACAAAAATGTGGAGTTGGTCCCCTGATTTCATAGCCTCCCCATAGAGCTCCTCAGACAGGCTTGCTGGGCTTAAAGGCTTACCATGCGTACATAACATTACATTACACAGCAGGTCTGATTTATGCGACTGGTGTAGGAAGGGCTGGGTGGGCCAACATGGGGGTTGACCGGGCTGGATGGAATGAAAATGATACTTCTCCAAATTTCTGATTCTAAAATTTCATCATTCATTTTGTTGGTGCACATCATTTTTTCTCTCTCTTTGCATTCTTTTTATCTGTCCTTATCCTTCCTGTCTACTTGGGAGGGCCTGAGCACATGTTTCTTGTACAAAACTCCCCTACTCCTGTTGTTGGCCCTAATGTGTTCGCTCCTCCCGCGGTTAAAGATGAACCAGCCTCTGTGTCTGCTCGCCGTCTTTGAGGTAGGATCATCAAAGAGTTGAGGTGTGGAGTCAAGCCAGACTAAACCAACCGTACCTCACGCCTCATCCCCATCACCTTCATCTCTGTCCAATGCGAAACACATCCCTCCTTATTTCTTGGTATCATTCCTCCTTGTCTCATTTCGTCTTGTGTTCTGTTTGTTGACAGTGGTCTGTCAGTTTGTTAATGGCTTTGTCTGTAGCTGTGTGCGTTTAAAGACTGAGATGACACAACAAGGTGGGTATTGTATGACTGGCAGCAACACAATGGAGAGTGTGTTTATCACAGGGAATGGTATCACATTGTTTACTAAATGCACTCCAGGATAAGGAGGCGAGGAGGCGGTGAGGGGGTAAGGTGAGATTACGGACATATTCATATTGTTATCAGCATGCTCAGTGGCTGAAATTGCTTCAAGGCCAGTTTGGATGATGCTGATTGGTATGGGTATATGTCATTTTTGCCATTGGGTCGTGGCACAAGGTACAGGCTAAAGGAAGAATTAGAACTGATGTCTTCAGGGGCAAATGCAAACATGTGGATGCTATAAAATTGAGCTAGAATTAAATGTTATATTCATTATCAATCAATCAGTCAATTAATTTTTTGATAACCTGATGAACTGTTTAGTCTATGAAATATCAAATAACTGTGAAAATGCTCCTCAGAGTTTCTGAGAGTCCTCAAAATGTTCCTTATTGTCAAACTAACAGTCATTTTCGGTAACCGCTTATCCTGTTAGGGGTCAGGGGGTTGCTGGAGCCTATCCCAGCTGACATTGGACGAGAGGCAGGGTACACCCTGGACAGGTCACCAGACTATCACAGGGCTGACACATAGAGACAGACAACCATTCACACTCACATTCACACCTACGAGCAATTCAGTGTCACCAATTAACCTGCATGTCTTTGGACTGTGGGAGGACACCAGAGTACCCAGAGAAAACCCACACCGACATGGGGAGAACATGCAAACTCCAAGAAGGGCAGAAGGGCACCAGGAACCCTCTTGCTGTGAGGCAACAATGCTAACCACTGCACCACCGCGGCACCGTGAAAATGCTCCTCAGAGTTTCTGAGAGTCCAATGTGACGTCTTCAAAATGTTTCTCATTGTCAAATCAACAGTCCACAACCCAAATAAATTCAATTTATAATGATATAAAACTGAAAAAAGGGAAAACCTCAACATCTGAGGAGCTATAAACAGGGAATATTTGTACATTTTTGCTTGATTGTATATTAATCAAATAGTTGATCACCAGAAAATTAATCAGGTTTGATAAGGACTTCATCTTTTCAGTTGTAATTGAATACGCTCTACTCTACAAAGATTCAAAAAGACTTGGAGTTATATATTTCAATGGATTTAGCCTGTGATAAATTGGGATAGTGTTTTGTGAGCTTCACTTAGATCAACAAAAATTAAATCATTGACCTTGTTTCAGATTCCTGAAAAGCTTTCACCCAAATGCTATTAAAGAATTATACCAAATGACCATGCTTTAAGTTATGTGTAATAATGTGTGGAAAGTATCCTGAATATGTGAAATATGTCATGACTGTGCAATAATTTATCACACTAACTCTGCCATAATACCCTATTATTATGCTTATTTATAGTTATATATATCGTCTTTAATGTGTCTGCTTGTCTTTGAATTTCTAAATGTACCCACTGGAAATACCAAATTTTTCAGTACAGCTGCTCAATGACAATAAAGGCACTGATCGGTTGAATAATGTATCATAACAATATTTTTATTTTGTTTCAATATATGTCAACACACATGCAATCAGCAGAGGTAAAATATGTTTAGGGATACGGTTGCTCCAGATGGAATCTCTGAACCCATCAGCTATCTCTCTGACAGCCAATATTTCGGAGGTTCTGTTGTGGCCAGCGAATATCTGTATTACGGATATCTGGGCCAAGACTTTCTCTTTGGTGTGCCATTATTGTTTACAGTCTGATTAGCAACCTGAGACACAAAAATGAAGCTGGAGTTTAGAGACGATAACCTTCATAAACAAAGATCTGCATATAAATGCAGATAAATGAAAAAACAAGGGAAAACGTTGTCAGATGTGTAGATGGGTTCCGATGAGTCATCAGATGAAAGCCAGTGGGTTCCGATGAGTTGTCAGATGAAAGCCGATGGGTTCCGAGATTGTGCTCTGCCTCTCTTGCTCTCTATACAGACTATTACCTACATGCAACCAAAGCCCACTCAAAAGTGTCAATGCTACTCAGACTACAAATGGACTACAAACAGAAACCACAACGCTTCTGATACCAAGATCTTGTCCGACAGATTCTGCATTCATACGCACATATCCGTTTATAGAATTCATGAACAGAATTCATTTTGATGTTTTAAAAGAAAACCAAATATTAACTTATAGATATATCAACTTATTTTCTTGAAGGTGATTGCACAGATGTAAAACTGTTCGGCCAAATTATCAATTAGACAATGTGGAGATCCAGCAGAGACGCAGGACAGCAGAGAGGCAGATGTGCAAACAATGAAACTGATGGTAGCTGCAGCACACCTTCCTGCGCTCCTGACTAACTAGCTGCAGACACAAGCACTCACCATAATTTTACTGGGAAACACACACACACACACACACACACACACACACACATACTTAGACACAGAGAATGCTTGATGTGTTGGCCTACGATGTTGCCAGAATACCACACTTTATAAAAACAGCTTTACAAATCATTGACAGCAATAATTAACTACAGGTTCACATAATTGAATTCTGCTTCACCCCGTCTCCCCTCCTGCTGCTGCTGGAAGGAACGAAGGAATGAGAGCTGGAGAGGGAGAGAGAATCCTCTCAAAGAAAGGTTACCAGGGCAGACTGTGCCCTCAGTTAAACTATGTGCTTAAGAGGTGACATGAGTGCTGGGCAGGCCAGTGCCAACTTTACATTGAGCTGAGCAGTCCAAACACCGACCTTCTTCCATCTCTGCGGGTGTAAACTGTTTGACACAGAGCAGAGCGTTCACTGCTGATGATGAAAGCTTAGATCCACACGGGTGTTTGGAAGGTTAATTGGAGGCTATCTTAATTTATTTGGAGCAAGGTGTTAAGAACATTTTGAGGAAGTATTTAGTTGGGCATGGAGACAGTAATTAGTCAGTCTAACAGCACCCAAAATGTGTGTGTGTGAATTTGTATGACAGCTAGGGCAGAGCACCTTGTGTTTCCAGTTTAAACATTTAGACATTCCTGCGAGATAAGCTCCCAGAGCTGGAAGTGTGTATCGAGGCATTAGGGTTGACCCTCTCTCCTCCACAGCCCTCCCTTTTCCCCCTTTTTTTCATCTAGCAACAGAGCTAGAGAGACATTAAGGGAAAGATACACCCGCTGGTGGAGGTGGTTTTTGTGTGTGTATGTAAATGCATGTGTGTGTGTGTGTGTGTGTGTGTGTGTGTGTGTAGATTTTGAATATAAAAATGAAAGCAGCTATCTTAAGTGTTTTAAGGAGTCTTAAGTGGTTGAGTGGGAGAAAATATTGCAATTGAAGGACAATAAATGATAAGACTGTAAAGAGTGTACTACAGTACATTTTTATTGTGTGTACATCACATTTAGGGTTTCTCTCACACCTGTAGTCTGTAGACTGCATGCGATTTGGGGTGAAGTTGCAACATTATTACATTTTTCATTTGGTTTGGTTAGCATTCAAACTGCACTTTGTCAAGCACACCGAGCATTATAAACAAATGTCACGTGGTTGAAGCAGTCGCTTGTCTATAGAGACAGAGCACAACGCGGTATACTGTGAATACCACGCCCACCGGAGGGGGAAAACTATTGGCGCCACAATATGCAACAAAGGGCTGAAATACTAACAAAATGCCGGAAGCTGGCTACAAACATTAGAATCAGCATGTCAAAGGATTATTTAGCACCCTATGTTTACCACACAGAGAAAGGTACACTGACAAACTCAATATTATTGGTCTATCTCAGTGTCCCTTCTCCTTACCTTGCTTATCTTGGAGAAATGATACCACTGAACAGCCAGAATAAATCAAATTATCAGGTAAGATCATCATTTAAGATGACAAAACTCATAACCAGGCATTCCATATTTAAGTTAGCTTCAGCCTCTGCAGTTTGTCTAGCCAAGTTAGCAAAATGCTTGCTGTACACAGGCATACTGAGTGTTAGGATCCCACATTTTTCCCATATCTTCCTGCTGATGCTTCACGTCTTAATCCTTAAAAGCTCAGTGTTTTGGTTTGGCAGCTATGTAAAAACATAGTTATGGATTATTTCCTATGTTAGTAGTGCATCCCACCACAAAGCAGCTCCTAGGTAATTTTGTCTTTTTTGCTAGTTAACGTAAATGACAAGGAGGCACCTTTATGTAATACAAAGTCAATGGAGAGCGATCAATTGTTTTCCCCAAGTGAAACTAGCCAACCCTTTCTTGTCTCATAAATAATGGAATGACACCCAATTTATGCAGTCTTGGGTTTTCTGGTTTTGCTTACTGGTGAAAATGGGGGTGTTTTGAAAACACTCCCATTTTCACCAGGTAACTTAGCCTGTCCCCCCCGCCACAGGAAATAATGGATTAATCCTGGAAAGCTATTGATGTAGCACTTTTCTCCTTATGAAAGTAACACAGCGACTATTTGACTAATGAGAATTTGGTCGGATGAGAGCATAGCGACCAAATAATCGACTAGTCGACCAGGAGTCTACAGCCCTACTATATTGTGTCATTGTGTGGGTGTTGAGGGGTTAGGTCTGTCATCATGTGCTCTCCTGGGTAGTTTGAAGATGGAAGAAGAAACGTCGTAACCAGATTTTGAGGGTGCGATGAACAAGCCAAAATATCCTAAATAAATAAATTTGAATATTTGAACTAAGTTAAAACCCAGGTGTTAAATTCCTAATCTGTAGTGTATTGGAAGAATACTTCGGACTGAACAAGTCACTACTTCTGCAGACAATTGACACTTTCGCTTACTGTTATTGTTGAGTCAGAGAAACAAGCTTCATGCTGTGCCCATTTGATTATAACATATACATAAATTAATTCATTCACAAATTCCACAAAAGCTAATACTTGCATTTTAGAGCCACAAGATAAATTGTATTTCCACTTGAGTATTCAACATCCACTGGAGATTCATGTGACACAATACCACTTTCTTTTCCATACATCCAACATAAGCTGTAATGCACCAGCAAAGACACACTGGATCTTTAAGAAATCAGATGTTTTTATAAAGAAGGAAATATATTCAACAAGGGTACACACAATACATCTTGGTGAGGAACACTGAATGTAAACATGGCTTTTACAAGAAAACTCGATGGTGCACCCTTAATGGATACCCAATCAAGTTGCTACAGAGTAATAGCAATTGTCAATCAATCAATCAATCAATCAATCAATCAGTCAATTGTATTTGGTATGTTGAGAGAGTCTGAACTTAACTCAAAGTGTATCCTGAAGTAGTACGAGACAGAGTGTTGAAGTACATACCATCAGGATGCGCCGGTAGCTGTCTCGGTCGATGCCCCACAGTTTAAGATCAGTCTTGGCCTTGACGGTGGCAGCTCTGGGAGTCCCATAGATCAAGGCCAATTCTCCAAAACTACCTCCCTCTCCAATATTGGTCACCCACTCCCCGTTCACATACACCTGCAGACAGAACAAGAAACGGAGTGATTCAACGCTTCTGAAGAATGTAAATCATTGCTGGGTGAAAATGCTCAACTCTTCTACTCATCCTGAGACACCTCAATCCTTTTTCTTCTCCCCCTCTCCTTCTCCTCAGTTTCCGGGCAGTTTGATATGTTCACTGGGCTTGTCCCTAAGCATTTGATCCCCACTAAGCCCTCAAATGAGACCCTCTAAAAGGCCTTCTATCCCTCCAATCTCTCCATCCATCCCTTTTATTTTCTCTGTCCTGTCTTGTTAGGACCTTCCCTTTGATTTGGAAGTGATGGAGGACAGTCTTCTCCATATAGGCACTCACATACTTGTTCACCTACATGCACACGCACAAACACATGCACAGCTCTATTTAGGCCAGCCACTATAGCTCCACAGACAATACAACCTCATTGATGCTCATTCAGGCTGTCTCTGGGGCCGTTACGGTTTCACCTGTTGACACACTATCCGCTATCTTGTTGCCTTAATAACTCAGAGAGAAAGGAGGGGGGGGGGTATCCCTGCGGTGGCTGTGAATTGCCAGAATTGTCGCAAGCCATTATCCAAGGCTCAGAGAAGACCACAGGGGACTCATCCTTCACTATATATTGCGGTGGCCTCAAAGAGACACAGAGTGCTGGCTTCAGTTACGTCAAGCTTAGAAGAACAATCACATGAGTGTTGCAAAAGTGTTACATCAGAGCAAACAGTACAAGTAATAATATTTTTTTCACTGCACAGTTTCCTGTTCTAGTCCTCAAGTATCTCTTGTCCTGGAAGTCTTTGTTCGGTCTTCATTGTTGTACATCTGATCCCATAAGGTTCCACGTACACTTTCATGCTGTTTCAAATGTTCAAACAATCAGCATTACATTATAACAGGATCAGGTATGGAATAGAGTTGGGTCGATTTACGGTTTTGCCGGTCTGGTTTGGTGTACAAGCTTGAATCGGTTTGATTTTATGCATACCAGCTGAACCGGCATTTGTCATTAATTGAGCATGGCGTTAGTTCATGGCAGGACATGATGTCAAGCTCAGCTCACGTCCCAGCTACATCAGTTGGTCTCAAGCAGCCCAATCAACTGATGGAGCAGCTGATTGGTGGAAGGGAGTCACCTGATAGATCACATGATTCGTTTCTGTTCAAT
The DNA here is from genome assembly GCF_006386435.1 of Epinephelus moara. NCBI lineage: Eukaryota > Metazoa > Chordata > Actinopteri > Perciformes > Serranidae > Epinephelus > Epinephelus moara. The sequence continues at coordinate 24,311,143 of NC_065523.1, read as the reverse complement.
CAATTAGCAAATCTCTTTCAGGGCGCTCTATTTAAACTGCTCTGGCCTGCCTACTGTTACTGCTTCCTCTGCAAGCCACTTCACAACCCGCCTCCACCCCAGCTCCTCCTTTTCATGTTGTGTCTGACTTATAACTGTAATTGCCCTTTGTCATTGCTGCTGGCTCTGTTCTGTTCCAGGAAGCTGTTGCCCTCCATTGCCCAGGGAGGTTTGCTTTCTCTGCCTCAGGCTTTCCACATAGGCACATGGAAGGGCAGAGACCAAAGTTGTCTTTGACTTAAGTGGTTCTGACTGAATAAAAGTTCTGGCAAAGTAAAAAGTCGTCTACATCAGCAACCTGTGCCACAGTAAAGAAGGAACTGCCAATTCATGAGGTTGAAATAAGGAATTGTCTACCAGATACCTTCTTATTTCACTACAAAAACCTTAATAGGGTGGCAACTGGCTGGAGGGAGATTGCCAGTGAAACTGAACGTTTCTAGTTAAAGCTCCAGTAGGCAACATTGTTTTGGTATAATTGAGTAAAAATTTTATAATATCCTCTAAGCATAATGTAAATCAAGTGGTCTGAGACAAACAGTAGGTTTCTGCACCTCACCATGGCTCTGTGTTCAGCCTCTAAAGAATCAGTATAGTGCCAATGTGCATCAACCAATCAAAGGTCAGCTTAGACCACTGCGTTCCTATTGGCTGTTCTACTGCATATGCACGTTCCCGTGCCGCCGGCAGAAGGGGTGAGCAAGTGGCAATGGCGAATAGTGCACCAGGTAAAATAACTATCCCAGCATTGGCTACAACTGCCTACACGGCTAAACAACCCAAAAAAAGGAAGAAAGAACTCGGTTCCCCAGAGCCCCGGAGGGAGGGGAAGGGTGAGGTGGGGCCGGGCCCGGCCGGAGGGCGTGAGGGTCGGCCGTGGGAGCGGAGCCAAGGGCTCTCCGCGGAGAGGGAAAGCCGAGCCTCGGGGGTATGTGCGGGGCGGGCTGCTGCGCGGTGAGGGAGAGCCGAGGCTCAGGAGTATGTGCAGGTCCGCGAGGGAGGGATGGGGAGGGCTGCTGCGCAGTGAGGGAGAGCCGAGGCTCCCAGAGAGGGAGAAATAGAACCAAGTAGGATAAAATACTCGCGTGCTCGTCTGGTAGGAGGGGCTCAGGGCGGAGACGAACAAAACCTAACTCAGATAAGACTCAAAAATCAACCGTTTTCAGGCTTTCTACCTACTGCAGCTTTAATGATCACTACTGACAACCTACTTGCTGGCTATATTTTATGTCATGTCCAGCAAATATTACAATATTAAGCGTGTTTTCTGTTTAAAAAGTACAAATGTAGGAAGATAGCAAGTACGCCATTTTTCAAGTGTCTGATCTTGAGTGCACAGCTGATAGATACGTGGTTTGTTTATGAGGTAATAGAAGTGCATATATAACGGATTCAGTGCAGACAGAGAGCTCCAGTGTAAAATGATGCAACGTGATAGCTTGAGGGTTGTTTGCTGTTAGGACATGGTGTCATTATATTCCACCCGAAAGCAGCTGCTGAGTCAAGTGAAACACCTAGTGCTAAAGTTTAGTATATTTGTCCAGTTTGGCTTAATATCAAACTGGTTTAAACATTTTTACATTGGCCCAACCAAAGTATGGAACAGAAAAGCAGGACGAAAAACTTGCAGCAAAGGTAGTACATGAGGACTGAAATTGGAAACACTTGTACTGCATCGAGTCAGCCCTGTGCTTAAGGTAAAATGGAGTTCATGATGAAACAATTCAAGTCTTGAACCATGTACGCTGTTCCACAGCTGTCACTGAATTTTCGACATTCAAATATCTACAGTAAACTGCGTGTGCCTGGTGGTAATTAAGAAGCAACAAATCAAATGTACTGGAAGGTGGATGAGCAGACGGTGTTGCTGTGTACTTCTGTTTGTGGTTACTTGGGAGTGTTTATCTGTGCATACCCATGGGCTGTGTAAGTGTGAGAGAGTGTCTTTATATGCTGTCTATTTGGCAGCAAATCTTTTATATCATTTCCAAATGCCAAATCTACTCAAATAATAATGATAACTAACGTACACTCAGTGGAGTGCAGATCTTGCCAAGCATCCGAGCAGCAGCCTTGGCTGATCATGACCACTTACAATTTTTGTAATTCCAGCGGATGCAGCGCAAAGCATTTTAGAAACATATCAGCAGAACATCCCCGAAGCTATGAAAATACACTGAAAAGATGGAAGATGGAGGGCTGTTCAATTTACAAATATGCAACTTGAATATATTACATAATTGATTTATATTTCTCTTTGAAACATGATTAAATCTTATCTCTTATCTTGTCTCAGTCATGTTAACAAGAAAGAAAGTAGTTATGATTCAACATTTTCAGCCATGGTCTTGAATTCATTTCAGCATTCAGCATCCACACGCATGTGCCGCACGAAATGCATTTTCTAGTTAATCACTGTTTTCCATCTTTCATATACTCCTACAGCCTTTACTACTAATACTACTGTTGCTAGTTTTGGGATTATGAATGTTAAATACATATTGTAACTAGGGATGCGTGCATTTAGTCGTCTTAATGATTAAACATCCGCCCCCTCTCTAGTCGGCACCAGAAATATTAACCAATTAGTGTTTTATTCATGTGCAAGGCCTCTTAACTGTCACGCAGCTGCCCGCAACTAGTGAGTGCTACAGAGCCGTCAGAAAGCAGTCCCCATCCCCAATCGTCAAGTAGAGTTTTTAAACAGCACGTGGGAAACTGGAGATATGTCCTCTCGCAAAACTAGCGCGGTTTGGCAGCACTTTGATCTAGAAAATGAAAACAAGGTAGCATGTTGGCTGTGTCAGAAAAAAATGGCGTATAATCACTCAACTGCAGCAATGCGCAACCTCATTCATCTCAAGCATTTGGATATTAACCTGCACGGAAGGACGGCTGCTGCTGCTAGCGGTGCTAGCCACACACTTGACACACCAGACCAATTTGACATCGTTCCCCCGGAGATGCTGTGACCCAGCCTGGTTTGATAAGATAACCCAGCTCATCACAACAATAACCTCGCAAGTTATGCTTCTGCTTAACTTTGTCAAAGGTAAAGGCTTCAGGAAGTTCATGGAATATGTTGAGCCTGAATACACCTTGCCGGGACGCAAAAATGATAACCTCCTGGCTGGAGCACATTCACCATAAAATTAGTGTTTTCCTTTCTTTAGACTGGTCGACTAGTTGAACTTAAAATTTTCGTTTAGTCGCCAGGAACATCCTTAATTGTATGTAGTATTAAGGATGTTAATATGTATCGTTATCGGGATATGAAACGACCTATATCGTGAGATTTTGGTCATATCGCCCAGCCCTACAACGAAGCCCAAAATGTGGCCTGCAACAGACGGTAAGACTTGTTTTTAGTCGAGACGATTTCTGGAAAAGTTCAGCCGTTACCAGCTGGTTAGGAGTCAGCAGTTAATGACGATATAAAACAGCTAATAAAACAGGTTTTTCAACAACTGTGAATCACCACAACCAAGAGAGCTTCTTGAGCATATAGTCATAAATGTGCACACAAAATATTAGGCATTTACTTATATATGAAATAAATCCCTTCACAAGACACATTGAATTCTTTAATTAGTACTTTATTATTCATATTATAAAAATTATTATTATTGTAAAATATGTGGGGGAAACTGCAGCACCCAGAGAAAACCCACAGCACATGGCAGATGGTAGATTGAAAACTGTGAGGTCACATCTTCCAACCAATAAGCACGGGGCTGTCCTTAATTAACTGAGTAATAGTTTGGCGTTAAAAGATTATTTTGTCTATTACTGAAAAACAGGAGTTTTAGCTTCTGTTTTTCACTCCAACGCCAGGGTTTGGTGTTACACTCTTAAAAAATTTAACCTAACTTGAGTTGTTTCTGTAACGTAGTGCTGGGTTACTTTGGCCCCGGAGCACAGGGATACCGGGGCCAATTCAATTTTTTCAATTTTATTTATAAAGCCCAATATCACAAATCACAATTTGCCTCACAGGGCTTTACAGCATATGACATCCCTCTGTCCTTATGACCCTCGCAGCGGATAAGGAAAAACTCCCCAAAAAAACCCCTTTAACAGGGAAAAAAA
>NC_065523.1:24194252-24306666 GCF_006386435.1 Epinephelus moara | reverse complement strand
GGCCTCAAGCTGAAAAAGACTTCCTGTTAGGAACCTCTCGACCATCCTAGCTCGTAGCTGCTTAAAGCTTAATGCTAGCTCCTAGCGCTAGCTCCTCGCTGCACAAATAAGAGACGGGACGGCCTAGAAGATGGCGGACCTCGAACGACTTCTGGTTCAAGCGAGGAGCTAGCAGTAGCACTATAAAAATAAGAGACTTGGGACGCACCCCTGGGGCAGCTGTTGGTAAGCGTCTGATGGTGGGGCTTTTTTTTGTTTTTTTTATTTGTGGGGAAACTGGAGCATCCCAGAGAAAACCGCACACAGCAGGAAGTTTTATCCTCTACCTTTTACCTATCCAAATTTGGCCCCGGTGCCCAGGGATACCAGGGCCAAATATGGAGGCCTCTACTTTTTACCCCAGTGCCAGGGCTTGATATTATAAATAAATTTCTTCCAGCCTTTACGCTTCTTTTTTTGGGGCTTTTCCTGCTGGCCAGAATCATCACGTTCCCTAATGATGTCCCTAATTTCTACATAAAATCCAAGCTCTTCTTCCTGGCCTGGGTTTTCAATGTTAGGGTTCTCATGCTGCCCCAAGTCATCATCATTATCATCATTAATAACGGCCAACTCCTTTGCTACGTTACATATGACGGGGCAGAACCCACTCTGGTTGGCCACGTTCAGTGAAAGCATCCCACCCTTGCCAGAAGCCCTGCTCTCCTGTGCTTCTATAATGCTCTCGTCAGCGTATTCAGCAACGTCTTCGCAGCATTTTTGCTCCTTGGGAGGCTCTTCATGCTGCCCAGAATCATAGTCTTCATTAATGATATACTCATGTTCTACGTTAAAACGGACGGTCTTTGGGCTAGCCCCTTTCTTGCTACATGATACAGCCTTCGGGTTGGGTTCCTGATCTATTGTGGACCCTGCTTCCTTGGGCTTTTCGTTTTGCCATGCAAGCTTTTCTTTAAGCTCGGCCACCTTCAATGTAAGCCTTTTCTCCCTCTCAATAGCCCTCAAGTTCTGCTGGTTGAGAAGGTTCTGCAGCACTTCAACCTTCTTGATGAGAGCTTGATTTTTTTCTTCAATCCTCTCTTTCTCTGCTTTTTCCGCTAGAAATTTTTCCATTATATCCTTAGCCCTAGCTCTACTTTCTTCAAGCTCTTGGAGGTAGGCCTTACTCTCCTTCTCGCAGGCTTGGATTTTCCCTGATGTCTCTTGCAGGTGGTCTTTTTCATTGCACAATGATGATTGAAAGTTAACCTTTCTATCAAACAGAGGAAATTCCTTGATCATCCCTGTCACAGTGCTGTTGATACTATCATATGCATCATGCAATGATTCAAGCGCATCATCCAGGCCGTGTGACCTCTCTGTCTGAACCCCCACTTTCAGCACTACACTTTCAACGTTCTCTCTACTTAAAGTTGGGAATAAAGACTCCCTGGTTAATTTTTCTAAATTTTCCATGGCAGAGTAAAACATACTTTCACAGTGTGAATACTCTGCCTCGAGTGTCTCACCTGGCATCTTTGTTATGCTCATTTTAAGATGCGTGTTAAACTAAAACGGCACAATGAAAGTCATGCACTAATGCAGCCAGAGGTTCTTTGAATTCACTCATACTTACAAACTTGGTAGAGGTGTGTTGTGATGTCACAAAGGGTTCTATCCACCATAGAATTCTTTTTTTTTTTTTTTTTTTCCAAACCTTTATTGTACAAAGACACACACACACACACACACACACACACGGAATGTTTTAGAGCTAGAGTGAAGAGGGGCTCAAAAATATTTTTTAAAAAATGCTCTTACTTCACTGTCATGCCCACAGTTTCCATTCTACATAAACAATTTATACATCAAAACGCAGGAACATTTGTGCTGGTCGCAGAAATGTTACTATGGAATCACACACAGCTACACATTTGGCTCAGTGAGCCTCCAAGCAAAGGGAGAGACATTTTTTTTCATATTCACTCCTATGTAAACTGAGATGAGAAATTTCTTGAAAAGAGTTGGGAGGCACCAGATTTCTAACCTGCTGCCATGATCACATTTTTGACACCACATACATAAAAAATACATCTACACATCCAAGAGAATTACGTCTCTCTGGTGGTATCCATATGTTGTGTTTGAGAAGTTTCAACTCCATTAAATCAGCTGCCTGACTAGTCGACTAGTTGAACTTAAAATTTTCGTTTAGTCGCCAGGAACATCCGTAATTGTAATGTATTGTACATACATACAATATTGTAACCACATAGTGCTCAGTACCTGTAGTACATGTACTGTGTATATGTAGTTTGCAGTACATATCAATGACTGAGCTACTGCTATCAATAGTACTCGGTGGCGGTAGTAGGCACCCGTCAAAATTTCTTGTGAAATTTGCTAGGTTATGTTACAGCTATGTTTTTATTTATGATCTGTTTATGCACCAGTCAGCCATTATGGGCGGCCACAAGAGGAGTTATAGTTGTTTACAAATACATTAATAAACACTTAAATATCAGCTGACAACCACATAGTGTTATAAACTATTCTTCATATGTTTCTATATTTCTTTATATGCAAAGCAGGGGAACTTAAACTCAAGTGTTACCAGAAACTCAATATTTAATTACAAATAGCATTTTTTTCCAACAAGATCATCTCACTTTGTGGAATGAAAGCTTTAATTTCCTTTGTGGTGCACCCATATAAATACAGGCCAATGTCTGTAAGTGAATACACTTGTGTGCAGACATGGAGGGGTGTTTACATCAGTGGCAGTGGTTGTGCAGTTTATGGGATGCCAGCAGATTTACACCCCTGTCTAATGAGAGACATCTCCACACTTTAATAACCTCGGCACAGAGATTTAAGTAGTTTAGTTTACTGAGCTGTGGCTGGGAGGCAGCAGCTGTCTGCAGATATAGGGGGGTGGATTGTAGAGAGAGGTGAAGGAGACACAGATGAGCATGTGGGTGAGACCAAGGGCAGGGGTCTTCCCCCAACGTGGGTGCAGAATGATAGGATCCTGGCTGTGGGAGCAGATGCCTAAGATTCACTGCTGGCAGACAGAAAGAGGTTTAAGTCTCAGCCCAGAGAAGGCCACCTCCCTCAACACATTGACGAAGACGTTAAAGACATAAAGCGACGTTGTAGCTGCTGGACAAAGCTCCAAACCAACTGTGAATCCAATATAAATAATAGAAGGATCATGGTAAATATAAGAAAAAGCACAAATATCAGCCCAGGATATGCAAGCAAAAACATTTCCCAAACTTACAGTTTGTGTTAAGGTTACACAGCTTAGAGAGATCTGTAAGGACCGACTTGTGGTAAAAGGAAAAGCTGCTACACCCAACTAGATCAAGTGGTTTCAACACGCTGACTGGTTGAAAAGAAACAAGACACAGACTGTAAGATTACTGGTGAAAACTAAAAACAATGTTTCCCAGTAAAAAGCCTCTATTGTGAGAGTAAGATTATCACACACTGAATATCAGATCTTAACCAACACTACCTAATGTTGAAGATAACTGTGAAAAAGAGAACAAAACAATCATGGAAGGAAAAAGAAGAGAATATGCGCACAATTTAACAACCAAAAACGTAATTAGATCAAACAGGCAACCTTTCATCAGGCCTAAACTAGGATTACCGCCAACATGTCAAGTTATAGTTTGGATCCATGTCTGTCCAGACTCATACAATATAGATAGGTGACAAATTAAAGGAAAAACCTAAATGAAAGAGAGGAGAAACACAACAAGTGAGAGGATCTGGTGGCTGTTATGATGTGGAGGGCAATTTGCTTGCATGATTTGGGTCCACTTGTCTCCTTAAAAGGGATCATTGATGCTTTTTTTTTTTTTTTTAACTGTGGTTTTCTTGCTTTTTACTTCTTGTTGCCACTTTTAAATGAGTTTCTCTTTGTTTTTTTATGCTGTGTCTAAGGACGCATTCACACTGGCGCTATTTGGTCCACTTTAAACAAACTCCAATCCACTTCCACGAATAGTTCGGTTCATTTGGAGTGGTGTGAACACTCATTTGAACTAATTTGGAGACAATCCAGCGAACCAAAGAGAGGAAGTGAACCAAAGAGAGGAAGTGACGTAGAGCGCAGTGCATTTTGGTGTTTGGTGTTTTTGTGGTGACCAAGCCAGCTGAAGGGGATGTATTTCCGTTTTCGGTCCTGGCCAATTGATGAGCTGGGTTTTCTTCTTCCTCATGCTGTTTTTCTTCCTGGTCAGTGGTCATTTCGTGCAATACCGCCCCCAAACGAGCAGCTGTTGTAACTGCATGACATTATCAAGGCGGTTTGGTCCACTTTAAAAAGTGCAGTGAAAGTGAACCGAACCAAATGAAGGTGTGAAATTTTTAGGCAATTCCAATTGAACCGAGTCCCCGGGACTACCCTGGTGTGAATACGCCCTACGTAAGTGCTTTTATTTTATATTGTTTTACTTGGCTAAATTGTAATCGAGGTCTCTACCTCAATGTATTTCCAAATCAAAATAAAGGTTGAATTTGAATTTGAACAATACACATTGATCACCTTTATCTTATGATGAAACATTTCTATCCTGGTGGGAGTGGTCTCTTCATGCCATTCAGCCCCATCAATGGGGGCACGAGGGGTCACTGAATAGTTTGATGAGTATGAAAATGTTGTAATTCATATGCTTCGGACTTCACAGTCACCAGATCTCAACCCAGTTGAACATCTATAGGAGATTCTGGGCCAACATGTTGAGGCTCACAGATACGGACAAAACAAAGCAGTACCACCAGAAGTCATGGGGGCAGTGTAGCGTAGTCAAAGCAAGATTCGACCATAGGAGACAACAAAGACATTCATAAAATGGCGGAATGGCATGAATTGGTAATATAGTGAAAAGTATTATACGACCACATGTCGCAGTGTATTTAACTGCCTCACAGATCAACGCCACCTACAATACTGCCTCCATTAAAAGGCATATTATTACCAACTTCAGCATCATATCGTTCGTTGTCGTCTGAAACTTTAAACTCTGCCCTTGAGTGCCATCTGTTGGCTGTATCTATGCCAACATAAATGGTGCATGAGGGCAGCAACGTTTACAATGTTTGAAACGGGCATAACGATTTTGTATGTAAAGGGATTATCAATGAGCCCTTGGACAGCGCTTTCAGCCACCATCATCACAACACCAGATGAGGGAATATATTCAAGACCAAGGTGCCAAGGCCAAGATGCACTGAAGCTGTTCAGGTGGCATGTGGTGGCCCAATACCTTTGCTGCATTCCCACATTGGTGAATGTGTGATTAACCTGAGCTGTGCTGCTCCTCAGGCTCTGTGGGCTTCAGCTCTAGCTTCTCCTCGCCTCTCGTGCGACGTTGAAAAATGGCCAGAAAAGTTTTTTGCAGAACATTATGATGTCACAGTGAAGTTGACCCTTAACGTTTTGGATATAATATGTTATCACTCCATTATTTTTTGTGTAATTTATTTATTTTTTTATTAGTGTATGAATTCCTAAATTATGACCAAACATTTTTTGTGAGGTCACAGTGACCTTGACCTTAGACCACTGAATTTAATCAGTTTGTCCAAGTGGACGTTTGTGCCAAATTTGAAGAAATTTTCTCAAGACGTTCCTGAGATATTGCGTTTACGACAATGGACTGGACGATGGATGGACATCTTGAAAACATATTGCCTCAATCCCTCCTGATGCCGGCCTGGAGGAATAAAAACGTCTAATTTCAAGGTCGAAATGTTGCCTGTTCAGTCTAATAAAGTTGGGGAGATAAAATCCAGTGCGTGGAGGATATTCTCAGCTTATTTTTTAACTGACTTACTTAACTTGTACCTTGCCTCAACATGACAATGTATGTGCACACAGCTTCCCCTCGGTGGAAAACAATCAGGGTCTATCACCGACAAGACATCATCAGAAACATTGCAATGATGTTTGGAAAGGGTTTTGCAATCTCTCTATCAAGGGACCATCTCAGTACTTATACACTTCCTTTTCTATGTCTCTTAGGTGGGCCGACTGTGTCAGCACGCTCGGCCAAGCTTGCCAACCTTCCTCTCTTCTATTACCCTCTGTGTCTGCGCTCAGGGCTGTAAGCCGATAAGGTCACTTCCTGTTTAACTTTCCGTCAGCTCCCGTTTTATCTCTCCACTTAACTCTATCGCTCTCCATCAGGCTTGCTAAGACAAAAGACGTTCTCAGTTTAGCTGCCTTCACAGTGCGTTGGACTCTATAGCGCCATGTTCAGATTGTCATCGGAGTGGAACCGAACTTTGTGGAGAACAAAACATGGGGGCAATCCAATACAACCTGTCCATTGTTAGAGGGAAACATTGTCTCACCATGAGTGGAGAAGGCTGGGTTTTCCCACTCTGTCAAAATCCTTCTTATATCCGATCCTTGAAAACAGGTGAATAAATCCTGGCACGCTGCATATTGGAATCCCCTTTATATGGAAAGAAATCACTCTAAAGAGAAATGAGTGTTTTTGTGTGTGTGCTTGTGTCTCCATGTTGGCCACTTACATCCACTTCACCTTGGTCAATCACATAGAAGTTGTCTCCTTCATCGCCTGGAGGGGAGACACAAGGAGAAACACAGGGGTTTGTGTGAGAGCAGGAAAAAAAAAAGGCAGGAAAGGCACCTGGAGCCAACAGGAAAGCTTACACTTCCTATTACTTCCACTGCCTGCTTAAGTTCTCAAAGGTGGATTTTTAAACCATTAAACCTAAATGGGTGCATTAAGAGATTGAAATCATTTGTCATACGCTTGGAATACAAAAACAATCCTGAGACTTCTACACACAGGCACACAGTCTTACTTCTATCCTCATCCCTTCTCCTTATTAAACACACTGTTGAACTTCTTGTCTTGCTATCATGTTTCTTTGGGTCTTTATAACTTGCGGGCCTCTAAAAGCTTCAGGGCAGACCCAGCGTCAAAGGTGCCGCTGCCTCCTCCAGAATGCATATTTCACTGAGCCTGCCAATATCTAAAACGGTGCTCTGCCAGCAAACAGCAGCACTCATTACTGCTTGTGTAGCTTAATAGTGGAAACTCTGAAACAGAGGTGCCTGAGCATGCAGTGCTATAACACCTCAGTACGATGTAAAGCATGGAGAGATTCATAGAAGGCAACCACAGACGTCAGCTTCATTTATTCTGTTCTAGATATTGTTATACTAAATGGGCACAGACGCACATTCCGATCAGTAATTGAGTACTGCTATTGAGATCTATGTCTCCTTTAAAAGACTGTGTTGTCTTGGTTTCTGTTTACTGTGTTCTTCCCCTCCTGTGTTCCAGTGCTGCCTTTCCTTCATTTGCCCATCTACACACCTGCCCTGTATCAGCCTCATTAGTCCTCCCTGCTCCTGAGTTTTTCCCAGCCAATCAGCTCCATTCCTAATCACCTTATTCCCCTCACCTGTGCTCCTCCACCCTTTCATTCCACCTGCACTTCATCCCCTCATCAGACTAGTCTGTATTTAGGTTCTGCTTTTTAGTTCAGTCATTGTTGGATCCTTGATTTGGTTGTGTGATCTTCAGTTTGCTGTTTCCCTGCTCTTTTAGAGTTCCTGTTGCTTGCAGTCTCCTGCATTTGGGTCGACCTGCTCCACATCTTATACGTTTATGCTGTGCTTATTTTATACACTGTGTAGCTTTGCTAGCGTTTTTAATAAACCAAATCTATTGATACAGAAGCTGAGCAACATACTGCTGTGGACGAGGTCACAGCAAAACAACCACCTGAAAAGAACCACCAAAAAAACCCCAACCTAATATTAGTTTAAGCTTATGCTATATTTGGAAAATTTTCACCACTCTACCGACACACTAAGCAGCCCCTTTTACACTGCCAGATTTTCGGCGAATGTTGGACCGTTTTGGCGGCAAGCTGCGAGCGTTTAGACACACAGAGCCGGATTGGCGAGTTGATCCGAGGTGCCCAAATTTCCGCCTCGTAGGATAGACACATTGGCGGAACCCTTTTAGTTTAAACAGACTGAGGCGGCCTTCCGCAATGAGAGGGGCTGATGAAGACTTGTGGGAGGAGCTGTTGATGACGCTGCACATGCGACCCACTGGCGGTGGATAAACAGGAAACAGCTGATAGCAGGAATTAGTGAGCAGCTAGTAGCAAGAGGGAAACGCAAACCTGACAGACACTGTAAAGATGAGCAACTGGGAGACAAGGAATTGCACACCCTCCTTGCCCTCGCAAACGAAGAGGCCATTAACCGTCAGATGACGGGATCGGTGAAGAACGGGCTGACTTACGAGAGAATCGCCAAAGGACTGACCAGCCGCGGCTTCCCTCCCACATCATTGTTTATGTCACACAGTGAGCTACATGTTTCGTCACGTCCCCCATTGCCCCGAAAAAGGCACATTCTGTATAAACAAAAGTAGGCAGGCGGCATTTTGCCGCACTCCCCGATTTTGTTTTTATACTGCCAATGCTGAAAAAAGACTGATTGGGCTTTCCTGCAAATTTGCACAATTCCTATCTAAAAAGGGCTAGTGATTGAGGCAGTAGTAAACTAGCAACTCCCATGTTCTGCAAGTAAAATTACTCATTTTGTCAGCACCCCGTCAGAAATCGCCTTCTGACCACTAGGTAAAGCAGTGACAACATTCAAATACGGAGGACACGTTAACATGGATTTCTTTAAGTGAGTCTTTTTTTTTTTTTGGTGGCTACAAACCAACCAATTGAGGCAGCATTTTTCAGTTTCTGTACGTGATGCCGAGGTTTTCTACCCAGAAGAAGACGTTTTCTACCCAGAACAAACATTGCGATTCTGTCCATATCTTGATCAGGAGCAGCGACTTCTGTAATTTCAACTGGTTGCCTGGCAGCACCTCCAAAAATGTAAAGCTATTCCTTTGTTGCCTAATATCTGCTTACCAGACTTAAAAAGCAGCAACTGTGGCTACAATTGTAGTGAGAATACATTATCCTTTATCAGTTTTATTGGCTCCAACGGATATTACGTTCATTTGTTTGCTGTTTTGTGTTTTCTCCGTCTCTCGCTGGCTGCAACTAATTACTGAGTACCTATCAAATGTGCATGGCTGGAAACTCAAAATGTTATCCGGTTTGCTCACTGGTTCCCTGTTGTGTCACAGACAGGGGCTGTGCTTTCAAAGCGAACCCTAACCCTTGAAGCGAGCCATGGGATCTGGGTTGGTTAATGTCCACTGAAAGCATCCAGTCTGGAGATAAGGCTGAAAAATGGTGAAGTGTTCCTTTAATTATGGTATCCGTTACACGGGGCTCAGAGGGGAATTATGAAAATGGACTGACAGCCACATTCGAGGGAAATGTGAAGCTCTCCTGCAGCTACCTCTCACAATAAGACACAAATGCAACTCCATTCAGAGGTGCAAGTGGGTGATGATGCATGAGTATACATGACACAAGTATGCATGTGTATGCATTGCGTGAGGGTGTGTATGACTATGTGTGTGTTCTTGTGTGCGTCTTCACCTAAAGAGTTGAAAGGCTGAGAGCGCCTTGTGTGTAAAGTTCACAGGAGTTCACACGGCTAATTAATACTGAGTGGAGAGTGCTCGTTAATCATACAGCTCTATTTGTCACACAAAACGCTCCTTGTCTGTCTGATGGTCTGTCCCAGTGGAGACCTCAGACACACACACACACACACACAACCTGCTGCAACCTGGCCCTCCTCTATCTCCCTCTCTCTGTCTCTCTTTCATCTCATCTATCTCTCTTTCAATTCCCTCTCACTCTGTCTTTCTTTTCTTCTACTCTTCCTGTCTTTTATCACTTTGGTGCTCCAGTCTTTGTCCTGCACCCTTCCAATCCCCCTGTGCCTGAGAGTGCAGGCAAATATTTGACCAGAATGTGCGCACACACACACACACACACACACACACACATAGCCACGCTGGTGTACTCAGTGAGGCCTCGTTTCAACACAAGCTAATTGACGTTAACACTGTTAAGGTTCTTTGGCTTTGCTCAAAAGGAAAACATGGGTTACATCCTCGGCCTCTGAGGTGTTTTTTAAGTGTTGGTGCACCATCAAGCTGAACATGTCTGTCTTTTAAAACTGATTTACTGCTACAATCTGATATTTTAAATATGTAATCATACATAAAATGCTGCTTTTCAACCACTTAAAGCTGCAAAATTAAATACATGTCAAAAACAGAAGATGAAATTAACGTTAGATTACAATAAAAATACCTCTTTACTCCATTTTGCATGTTATGATAGAGCAAATTCTCCCTTTGTTTAAATACCACTCGAGCCACAGAGTCGATAACTCCTCGCTGTGTCTAAATAGTGTGTGATGGGCTTGTAGCATGGCTGGGTTTTTTTTTCTCTAAGCTGTACAGTAGTCCAGACATTAGCAATGACATCAGCACCATATATACTGTATACCACACTCCATAGTGTATATAACAATGGGCTGTCTGGGACTGGGGGGCCCCTGCAAAGTTAGCTAGACTTATTATCACCAAATTAGGACTGATATACTCCTGGATGCTGTCTTAGAGTAGGTGGGAGTGAGACTGAAGTGAGTGTGTGTCCAAAAGTCGATAGTTGTTTGTATGGCATGCTCCACGAGTGTAACCTGTGTGATTTAATGCAGGTGTGAACACACTGTTATCTGAGAGTAGTGGACATTTGTCTGTGTTTTCAGTGTTTTCAATATGTGATTAAACGTGTCTGTGTTTGATAGGAGTTTGAGTGGGGGGCTGCTGGAAAAATACAGTCTAGCCCTGCTAGGCTCTGTGTTCCCTCAAAGTCCAGGGATGTCTAGAGTGAGGGCTTGGATGACTGGGGTTAGGTACAGGAGACGGACCTGACATCTGGTGCAGACTGAGGGAATGTATGAGAGGGGCAAAGAGAGGAAAAGGGAGGGAACAAGGAAGTGGCAGGACAAAATGAACCAGAGAGTGGCAGCGCATTAGATGCAGTCTTTGAGATAAAGGGGCCTATTTTTGTGGAGCAGGCAACACTCGAACCATTTGGTAGTTTTCTGACCTTGTCTGCGAGGTATTTTGGTGCCCAGTGCAGAGCGCATGGAGGTTCATTCAAATGAGGCAGTGCAAAGCAAGGTTTTGGTATTTTGGTGGAAAATGGGTCTGAAGCCCTTTTCCATTGGACAAAAAACCCACTAACACCTACTAAAATCTGGCGTTTGTATTTAATGGAAAAGGTTCAAATTCGCATTCACTCTGAGGATGAATGAGTCTGCAGCAGGTGTGGTCGATATGGCCCATAAATATTATCGGAATATTTTTATGCTGTGTCTAGGTACATGATATTTATCTTGATATTTAGAAATCTCATCTGAACTACTTAACACCACTACTATACTAAACTACCAAATAAACTACAGTTATAATAAAGTTAAATAAACTAGCCACTATTGTATACTGAAGTTTAACAAAGAACTGTTACAATAAAATAAATAAAGAACTGTTGCAATAAAGTTAAATAAAGCCCTGTTATAGTAAAGGTAAATAAAGTACTGTTATGATAAAGGTTAATAAAGTAGCCTATTGTTATAATAAAGTTAAAGTACTGTTATAATAAAGGTAAATGAAATAGCCCACTGTTATATTAAAGTTACATAAAGTACTTTTAAAATAAACTAAATCAAATACTGTTATGATAAAATAAAGTATTGCTATAACGACATAAATCAAACCAGTGTTGCATATATTCTTAGGCACCCAGCTCGTTGCTGTTTTTGCTGTGAACTTGAAGCTTCCGGACAACAATTAAATGTTGGCAGCTAGCGGAATTTTAACTGTTACCCAGCGCCGTTAAATGTGAGCTGGAAACAAAGTTGTCTCGTTCATATTTTAACAATAATTGCAAGTCGCACTGGTGCTCCATGGTCGCAAAACCTGCACACACACTAATTTTGTTGTGCTGGGAATGGACGCCTCAGGATCTGTCTCTGGCCCAACGTCATTCTGCTGCCACTTTGGTTTTGTTAACAACAGCAAACTGAATACATGGAGCAAATGTGCAGAAACTGAATTAAAGAAAACTTCAGTATCACTAATATCCTGGGTTTTTTTATCTCTTATGAATGGACAGAGCTCAAATTGTGATATAATCCACAGTTTACACACGACTGATTCCATAAATTCATCTAAACAAAACATTTATACATACCTTGCTGGATGACTGTCTCCCCTGCGATATGGGTAACTGGGAACATGGCATCAAATATGTCACTAAAGGAGGAACAGGCAAAGAGGGAGAAGGAAGAGGGGAGAGGGAAAGAAGGGGGAGAACATAGTTATTACCAATATACCTGCTATTACAATGAATCACCTGACAGTTCCTCTGAATTGTTTACTCACTCATACACACACAAACACACACAAAAGTTTGTTCTGTGGAAGCGGAGCATGATTGAAAAGACAGAACAGCCATTAGAACTGCATCATCAACTGGAAGCATATCCAAAGAGTCAGGCCTAAGAACTCTGGATGACCCCAACACACACACACACACAAACATGCACAAAACACACCCACCTGGCTGTGCACACAACTGATTTCTTCATCATTATCCACATCCAAAAAAACACCCACTGTCCTCAGTTAAAACCATCATAAATAAGAACATAAGCACCAGTTTCAGTCATCATCAGGCTCAAAAAACGAAATGAAACTGTATTTTTTATTTTTTTGACAATGGTATTATTAAAGGTGTAAATCACAAATTTAATCACAATACAATTCTTTGGACAGCGACGCTTTTATCACAAAGTCTGCCAAGATATGATTTTGATTTGACTCAAATCAAGGGCCTGCGATAGATGATATCCGTAAATATCCTCATTTTCTTTTTCTTAGCTACTTAGCATTATCTGCCTGGTGCTAGCCCGCTAGAACTGTGTGTATGTTCAGGAAGGAGGTGCACTCAGACGGAAACTGTGACACACATGCAATGAAAATTTCAAAATAAATGTGTATCTTAAAAGTGACGATATGTATCAATGTTTTCACTTTATATCAATGATATTGGATCGGTGATCAATGTATTGTTACACCCCTAGCATATTGACAACTTAACTATCCCTACTGACGTGAAGACAAACTTTCCTCTCTGCACGGACACCAGGGTTCCCGGCCGGCATAAATGTTTTTTTTTTAGAGCTAGATGACGATAAAACTGGAACCATATGAAACTAGAAGACCTAAGGAATCCATTGGTACCAACTAGCTTGTCGGTAAAGTGGTTAAATAACGCTCCACTCCGTACATTCTTGCAAGGGGAAAACTAGCATGGCCATCTCCACAGGGGTTCCTTTACCTCTCACCCCAATGTTTTTGAATCTAAACAGGTTCTATGGGTATCTACGAGTCTGCCCTTTACAGACACGCGCACTTTATGCTAGTTCCATGCAGTTTGCGACCAAAAACCATGCCATTTTTTGCATGCATCTTGTGGATTAATGAGCCCAATTTTAGAGTTATGTTGTGCATTTTTATGACCTCTAGGATAATCGCAGCCTTGTGCTTTACAACCAAAAACTAGAGACGTAGGGCATTCAGATGACATATGACTTGACCAAATCACAGTCTGGATCTTTCTACGATGACCCTGAGGAACATCTCGAGGTCTTGGTGTCTTAATGTGATACTATGGAGGGATTTTTGACCCAATTCTAGAGTGATAAAAAAATGTTAAAATTTAGCACTAGCACTGTGTAACAAATCAACTCAAAAATTGCTAAATATATATCTTGCGAGACATTTTAAATAGGGCCTAACCAAATACAATGTTTGTTTTTACATATTTCTTACTTAAAAAAAAACTTGACAAATTACTGAGCACCATTAAAAAGTAATCTTCAGGTTCCCTGCTTTCAGATGATGTAGACCACTTCTATTTGGCATTTACTGTAGACCTGCTATCTCCCCCTAAAGACCTCCCCTTAAAAAAGACAATACTGTTCTGTTGTAGAGACAGTGGAGTAGAGGCTGTTAAAAGTAAGTGCCGAACATAAGAGATTATTATCAGCATTGCAAAGCCACTTTCTCTGCATCTTTACATCGCATTAGTACTGCACATAGGCTCAAACATGACTCTGTGTTGTCCCAGCACGTGATCAAAGCTCGTATCTCTGAGTGTATCTTTTGAAAGAGGCGCTGCGAAAACAAACAAAATGATGGCTGTGCCTAAGCACTTAATTTCTGTTTCAGCCCGGCAGGGAAAGCGCCTGTTTGACTGTTCCTAATCGGGCTGTTTAAATGCATGAAGCTTCCCTTAGCAGATTAAAGTTCCACTGCTGAGATGTGTCGGGACAAGAGAAAACTCTGTATGCTTCCTCTCCTCCCCTCTGCCCGTCTCTCACCTTCAGGGTATATTTATCTATCTAATCAGTTGCATACCACCCGTCTTATAGAGAAATATAGAAAAAACAATAAGAGGGTCAGGCATATCAAAGACATACAAGACCTGCTGAGTGAATGTGGGGCAAGTTTGAGCCCGTTCTCGAATGTGTGTGTGTCAGTGAATGTGTATTTGCACCGGTGTGTCTACGTCTGAGTATATATTGCCTATGAAAACACACAGGTTTGTAAAAAATGATGTGTGGGTGTTGAATATGTCTGTGCTCATGACAGTGCGCTACACCACGCAGCACTTGGAAATTAAAAGGCTTACACAGCCAAACACACCTTGCTGCACACTACTACCGTAAAAGTGTTGCTTTACATGATCCTCCGCGGTGAAAAAAACTGCAGGTCAACAGATGTTGGGGAAAGATCTGAGGATGTTATTGAGCAGTTTTGGAAGAGAACGGACCCTGCTGGTATTTGTTTATGTGACACTGAATAAAAAGCAGACTTAAAAAGGTGGATTTGGGCCAACTACACCCACAGGTAGGCCCTGTGCAATGCAGCTGGGCCACTGACTCACACACACAGTCGTGTACAAAAAAACACACTCTCTCTTTGAAGTGCAAAAGCCCGGGCTAAAAGATGCACGGACACACTTGGGTACTCTCGTATACAGCATGACCTCCATATATGCACTTGGTGCTCTGCATGCAACCTCAACACACTCACGTACACACTGAGAGTACAACAACATATTTAAGCACAGGCATTTGCGATGAAAACATGCGTACTGGCACTCTCACATGACACACAAACTCACTCGCTTTGATGGTGATTAGTCAGAGCAACATCTGCAGGAGTGCCCAAAACTCTCCTCACATCTGTGACCACCTGCGCTCGGCATGGAGTCTGTTTATTCAGGGAGCTGGTCACGTATAACTAATAATGTGTAGTCTATGAAAATAATTACTTTAGCAAAAGAAAACTTTTGAAGACCAATCCAAACCGTGGATTGCACCCTTTGGGTTGGGAGAGAGTTGCTGCCCCAAGCAAAAGAGTTCAAGTATCTCAGGGTCTTGTTCACAAGTTAGGATAAAATGAAGCACGAGATGGACAGGTGGATCGGCGCAGCGTCAGCAGTGCTACGGGTGTTGTGCCAGTCCGTTGTGGTGAAGAAGGAGCTGACCCAGAGGCAAATCCCTTAATTCACCATTCCACCAACGTTGCAACCCTCACCTGTGGTCATAAGATTTGGGTCGATACCGACAGAATGAGATTGCAGATACCAAAATGAGTTTAAAATATAGGGTGGCTGGTCTTGGTCTCAGAGACAGGGTGAGGAGCTCCAACATCCGGGGGGAGCTAAGAGTAGAGCTGCTGCTGCTTTGCATCACAAGGTGTAAGTTGAGGTGGTTCAGGCATCTGGTCAGGATGCCTCCTTGGTGCTATAAAGGTTTTCCAGGCACATCTCACTGGTAGGAGGCCCCGAGTTAGACCCAGAACACACTGGCCCAGGAGTAGCTTGGCCTCCTTCAGGAGGAGCTGGAAAATGTTGCTGGGGATATAGACGTTTGAAATGCCTTGCCTCGCCTGCTGACCCCGCAACCCAGCACCAGATAAGCAGAAGATAGTGGATTGATTAATGTAGGGCTACCTCATGACAGAGACCCCTCAGCCGACTAAGATTCTTCAAGTTGAGCAGTCTTTTTTTTTCTTTCTTTTTTGTGGTCAGTCAGTGCACTTTTTGGGGCGTTACAGTCCCCAGATGTAGCTGCAGAGTGAGCACTCATGCTGCTTCTTTCATGCTGCTCTCTAGTACAGGTAGCTACAAACCCTGACCCAGGGTGAGTCTGAGTGAGATGGAGGCAGCTGCCTGAGAGAAAAGAAGAGTGGCTTTGTCCGGTCAGGCTCTGAGATAACATTATCTTCTATCTTCTGCTTAGAAAGTGGTGAATTTACAGCTCACAGTAACTTAATACAATACAGTCTCTGGCTTTTGTTTAACAGCTCAAGTTGGCAAAAAATCTTGCACATTTCCAATCCATTGTTAGCATAGTTAGCAACCATTAGCTTGGAGGGCTAACTTGGTTTGTTTACTGTATTACTTGAATGTCACTGCCACCCTGAACGACCCTCCTAACCAAACTCGTAAAGTCGGTATGGAAAAAAGGAACGAATAGTCGAATCTTCTGATCAAAGAGCCAAATCTGATTCAACTGAAATAATTCGGTTACAGCCCAAAACAGATGAAAGACTAATAAACATATAAACAGTAAAAAAAAAAAACTAAAAAAAAAACTAAGGGAAGACCTTACTACTCTGACTGCTGGACAGCTCGATATAGTGGCGTATGTGTCTCTATTAGCTTGTCACAGATTTTTGCTAGAATGGAAGTATCCTGACCCCAGATCATCCTCTGTCTGGCTTTAAAACCTGAGGTCTCATTTATAAAACATTGCGTAGGATCCATACTAACAATGTACGTACGACCATCTGCGTCACCAATTTCCCATCACCAAAATGTTCGTAAGCATGGGTCGAAGTTTCTCCCATCAAGTCTGTTTTTATATATCAGTTAGATATTGTTCAGAAAAGAAAAGAAAAGAAAAGTACTGTTTCAATTGTAATTTTGTATGATTTGTTATTATCGTTCAATAAAAAACATCATTAAATCTTTTCTTCACATCTTGAATAATGTTTAAATCATTCTTTGGGAGAAAACATATTTTAATGCTGTCTCATGACAGGTTGCGCTTAGGTATGAGCCCTTTCGTAGTAATGATGATGATGCATCACACAGCAAAGTAGGATGCTCGAGCCTGAGACACATAGTCATAGTAAGAGGATCAAAGGCAAGCAAACCTGTGGTTAGGTAATTACCCTTGACCACCTCTCTCCTTCCATGCCCTGCCTCTCACTAAATGCATCGGTGAGCTCAACAAAGACACTTACGCAGGTAATTACTTCCCCTCGTCTCTACCTGTCTCTCTTTCCCTTTTCTTCATCCCCAACTTCCTCCCTGTCTGTTCTCGATCACTTTTTCTCTTCCTCTCCCCTCTCAATTACCCCTTTCTTCCCTCTAATTCTCTCGCTGCCCCACCTATTTCTCTCATCTCTCGGTCTATCGCCCCCTCCCTGCCTGTCCCAGATGGAGTGATTAATCTTGTCCTTTCCGCTACCTGTAGCCCCTCTGACCTTATGTAAAAGAGAACACCCCCCTTCTAACAATGGATGTGCTGTTCTGACATAGACAGACAGAAAGAGGTAGACAGGGGGACCCTGCAGACTGCGATGGGGGGGCTAGGAAGTTCACCTCCACCCTCAGGAGGGAGACAAGGTTTGTGTCATGGTTCAGATATGAGGAGATACCTTCCTGCAGGGCATGCATGCGTGCATGTACGAAAATGCATCCATGTAAAATTACTTTCATCATGAAACTGTGGTCTGATCAACCAAGCCACACGAAAAATGTAGCTGCCACATCTGGTTGCAAGTTATACAACACAGTGAGTATCTGTATACACGTATGTACTGCATGTGTGTGTTTGTGCAAGAATGAATGGAAAGGTTTCACTCTCTCTCTCACACATGCACACAACAATGCCTCAACAGCCTATTATTGTTCTCAAACACCAATAAAAATGTGGTTAGCTTGGGGGATTTCAGTCATTAATGAATTAAAATCAGGCCTGCTTGTTGTAGCTGGATTGCTTGTTCTTCCTGCTTGGCGTTGACTGCCTTTCTCGCACACCTCTTCCCTCCTTCCTTTTAATCTCGCCTACAACACAGCTGTTTATTTGTTCAGCAGCAGACGCCTTAACTCTGACATTACTACCTCAACACACAGCGCTGCCATTATGCCATTAACACCGAAGCGGCGTGCTGCCATGTCTTTGTGTTTCTTAACGGGCCGCAGAAGTTACACAAGGCCTTAATGGGGAACCCATCCAGAATGCTTACTTGTCTGGGAAGAAGACGTTTTGCAATAACCAAGACAATCAACAACTGCACCGCATATGGGAACTTCCCAGCCCTCCAAGTTGTGTCTTGGCTTGGCAGTGATGTGCCGCTGGTTTGGCTGGCACAGAGTTCATGCCATAAGTGCTTGAAGGATTAATTTTCACTACCACAGTTGATAGTAATTCAGATTGCTGATTCTGGCAAATCAGAACAATAGTCTTTGTTTTGCAAGTCTGCACAGTCTCCTGAATAAAGCAATGGCCTGAGGACACTAAATATACACTCGCTTTGTATAATATGTGCGAGTTTGGTAGGCTAACAAAGGCAGCAGGGTGACATAGTGATCCTTTACCTGGAAAGCCAAAGTTCAACAAAAAACTGACACCAAAACAGCTGCCTGACTCTGATCTCTCTGTAGATTCAGTTGAGCAAAAACAGTCCCTACAGGGATCAACTGAACATCATAACAGGTTACAACTACAGCGTAGACCTCTGCCAACAGGCCAATAGTCCAACAGTCCAGTCTTCTATGATACGCAAATCAGCGAGCAGGACCACTAAATATGTCTGGATATACTACGATCCCGATTACAAAAAGGTTGGGACAATGTGTAAGCCGTAAATAAATACAGAATGCAATGATTTCTAAATCCTTTTCAAATTGAATACAGTACAAAGACAAGTTATTAAATGTTTAAACTGTTAAACTTTATATCATCCACCCATCCATTTTCACCCGCTTACCCGGGGACAGGTCGCGGGGGCAGCAGGCCACGCAAAGCACCCCAGACATCCCTCTCCCCAGCAACACTTTCCAGCTCCTCCTGGGGGACCCCGAGGCGTTCCCAGACCAGATGAGATATATAATCCCTTCAGTGTGTTCTGGGTCTGCCCCGGGGCCTCCTACCAGTTGGACATAACCGGAACACCTCTAACGTGAGGCACCCAGGAGGCATCCTGATCACATGCCCGAACCACATCAAATGACCCCTTTTGATGTGAAGGAGCAGCGGCTCTACTCCGAGCTCCCTCTGGATGTCCGAGCTCCTTTCTCTATCTCTAAGGCTGAGCCCAGCCACCCCACCGAGGAAACTCATTTCGGCTGCTTGTATGTGCGGTCTCATTCTTTCGGTCACTACCCAGAGCTCATGACCATAGGTGAGGGTTGGGATGTAGATGGACCAGTAAGTCTAAAGCTTTGCATTCCAGCTCAGCTCCCTCTTCACCACGACGGTTTGGCGCAGTTCCCGCATCACTGCAGAAGCCACACCAAACCGCCGATCCATCTCACGCTCCATTCTACCCTCACTTGCAAACAAGACCCCGAGATACATGAACTCCCTTGCTTGGGGCAGTAACTCTCTCCCCCAATCCTTTACTATTTGTTGTAAATATACACTTATTCTAAATCGAATGACTGCAACATGTTAAGACAGGGGCGTGTTTACCACTGTGTTTCATCACCTTGTCTTTTAACAACACTCAGTAAGTGTTTGGGAACTGAGGATACTAATTGTTGAAGTTCTGAAAGTGAAATTCATCCTCAAGATTCACAAGCAAGCTCACAGTCTTAGAGATATAAAGCCCGTCTGTGTGAAAGAATGGGCCAAAGAGAGATTAGTTTTGTCATACAAGAAGTGTCTTGACGCTGGTATTGTAAACAAAGGCTTCTTTAAGTATCAAATAAAATTAGGTTGGCATGTTAAATATTTTTGTCCTGTGTCATTCCACTTTAATGGACATATTTTTATGGATTGAAATGTTACGATTTCTTAATTTGTGTAGGTTTATTGAGCTAATACCATGTCTGATCTAAATTCCATGTGAATAGCTGCATTGGAAATATGTTTAATGAAAGACATTTTGACATGTTGAATACTTTTGTCACCACTGTGGCTCAAAGGGATCTGCAAATCATTGCACTCTGTTTTTATGTACGTTTTATACAGCCTAACTTTTATGGAATCTTGGTTGTATTAGGACAACAAACAAACAAACAAACTGAACAAAAGCATAAGCTCCTTTGCGGCTGCTAAGATGATGATGTAATAATGAGTCAGCCATGAGACTGAAATGTGGTTGATATTATGTTGTCAGGAGTCCTGCCGGCCAGGGCTCCCCAACACCTGAGTGACTTGTTAAACAGAATGTATGCTGCACACTTACGGTAGTCTACCTTGAATTAAAAGCTCTCAGAGGACTTCAAAGATGCACATTCTCAACGACTCTAGCTAAAGTGGCAGGTTGCTATGAAAAACACAAACAACAGCACTGCTTTTTGTTCAGCTGCCAGGTGAAGAGTTGTGATTAGTCAGCACAATGTGTAAAGCATGAGCAAACTCACAAAGAAAGCATGAAAACATAAATTAGGTTTTCACTGATGATGGAGGTTAAGAGGACTGTTTACTAGCTTGTTGTGTGACTCATTCTGGGTATATCACAGGGAGATGGAAAACATCTTTATGAGGCTGACTAAGTGGTTTAATGTCCAGAGTTTAAAGTTGAGCACAAACAGCCAAAGTTACTCACACGGAACAAGCAACTCACCCCACTGAGCTCTGTCAGCGTGGACACAATGACATTTGTTTTTTAAAACCATCTAAGTACATAAACTGAGCCGCGCATAGCCTCAGCACATGCACACGGCAGACACACAACGCTGACAATAGGCAGTAGTGTGACAGTGAGTGAGGGAGAGGAAAAAAGGGGGAAATGGAGGAGGTGTAATTATACAGCACTGAAGCATTCAGAAAGGATATTTATGACATGAAAGCCCTTGGCACGTGCCCTGTCTCTCCCTAGAGGCCTGGAAAAAAATGGAGGGACTGGGCCATGCCAGCTGCGGCCCATTTCTTCAGGAACACCACAAAAATCCTCTCCAACCACCAATTCACAACCTTAGTCCACTTTTAAAACTGAGGTGGTGATGTTGAACAAATAGAACTGGGTGAGACACGTCATAATATAACAGCTACAGAATGATTTCTGCAGGTGCCAAATGAAGAGAACATGTATTTCAATTTCATTCTTTACTTTTATTCTGAAATTTTAATTCATTTTAATGTAGTAATAATAATAATAATAATAATAAAACATATAATTTATAAGCACCTTTTTAAAGCACTCAAGGACATCTTACAATTCCGTTAAATTGGAATTACCGCCTCACAGTTGCTTCCCTCCGCGAATCAGTCAAACTGCAGTTCACATCCATGTCGGTCCAAACTCAATGCCATGACAGTAGAAAATGCTTTTCAATTAGATGTTGCTGCAAAGAAGCAACATATTCTAAAACATGGACGCTTCACACACATCTTCAACCCAGCGTTACAGAGGATCTGCACAATCAGCACAGTTTCAAGGTGGACACCCAAGATTAGTGTCACCGATTCAGTGTCTGAGCAAATGTTTCCCCTTCTGTTCCTGAGTTATAAGCGCAGAAAAGTGTTTTTGAAGAACATTATGATGTCATAGTGAAGTTAACCTTTGACCTTGTGGATATAAAATATCATCACTTTACTTCTTTTATTAGGCAGTTGTGTGAACTTTTGAGCGTTTCAATTCTTAAGTTATGACCAAGAACATGTTTTGTGAGGTCACACTGACCTTGGCCTTTAACTACAAATTTTAATCAGTTCATGCTTGAGTGGATGTTTGTGCCTTGAGGAAATACCCTCAAGGCCTTCTTGCGATATCGTGTTCAAGAGAATGAGAAGAACACAAGGTCCTTGACCTTGACCTTTGACCACCAAATTCTTAGCGCTTC
Organism: Epinephelus moara; assembly: GCF_006386435.1. Classification (NCBI taxonomy): domain Eukaryota; kingdom Metazoa; phylum Chordata; class Actinopteri; order Perciformes; family Serranidae; genus Epinephelus; species Epinephelus moara. The sequence goes on along the minus strand of NC_065523.1, from coordinate 24,284,583 downwards.
ATCCTGGAGTCCAAGTGGACGTTTGTGCCAGAATTGAAGTAATTCTCTGATGGTGTTCTTAGGGTATCGCTTTCACAAGAATGAGACGGACAAGGTCATGGTGACTTTGACCTACGACCACCAAAATCTAATCATTTCATCCTTGAGTCCAAGGGAACGTTCATGCAAAATTTTAAGAAGATTTACAAGAACTGGACAGTCGGACCACCTGAAAACATGCCTCTGGCCACAACTTTTGACAGCATGGAGGCATAAAAACAAGCAGCAATGCATCTATACATCATGAAATCAATCAGTCATTAATTCATGAATTCATTCATTCTTTATCTGTAACCGTTAATCCTGTTGGGGGTCGCGGGGGGGCTGAAGACTAAGGAGGGAGATACAAAGGTGAGGAGCCAGACAGCCGAAGGCTCTAGATGTCATGGTAGTCAACCAAGCAGACGGTGAAGTGACATGGACTGCAGAAGAGGACATGAGAGGACAGGAGAGTGTGTAGATATGAAGGAGTTTGGAAAGATACAAAGGGGCTAGGTTACGAAGGGCCTTCAAAGTACATTACAAGTAATATAAATTCATATATCTCGTCACTAGAGATGCACGATATTGGATTTTTTTCCCAATATCCAATATGCTGAAATATAACAACTTATTTGGTTGATAACCAATACCACTATCAATATATCCACTTTCTTCCCCAACTACTTTTAGTGATCATCAAGTCTCTGCTGTAGTGGAATTAACATCATATTATGCATGCATACCCTTATCGTGATGGCCCACCAGCAGATGGAGACATGAAATACAATACTTTTCCATTTATGTAATACGCATTCATTGTGTAAAGTAAGAAAAAGCATGTTGGCCTATTCTCATAGTTCATTTTACAGCAGATATTGGCCGATACTGATGATGTGCCGAGATTATTGTGCATCCCTACTCGTCACAAACAGACGGGAAGATTGTGGTTTCTTTCTGATAAACTAAGTTGTTCTTGCACACCCAGAGTCCCATTGACAGAGCTTTCCTGTCAACTTAAGTACAGATATTAGAAAGCTAGTGTTATTTTTATGCACACTGTTGAATTTCCCCCTCTGCTTCTCTTTCAAAGCTAAGATTGAGCTTATTTTTGAATGATTTTATGAGGTCCTACTGTTTCACTGGGCTGATGTGAACTGGCCTATACTGCAGCGTGCAGCACACAGGTGGTCCTGGAGGTTTACAGGTGGACATAACAGTTTACGGCTGGTGGCAATGACCACTTAGAGACGGTCAACAATGTGGGAGGAGAGAGGAGGCCAAGACCGGGCGAGGAGAAAGAGAACCCTCACTTTCCTAAAACTCAGCTGGCCTTTTCCCAATCTGACCTTGGCTTCGGCGCTCGGGGCTCTGATAAACATCACAGGATCCAAAACACACTAAGTGTTCTTTTACTTTGCAACGGTCCATTGCACACTAAAACCTTTTTGAATCCTTAATAGAATCTAAGAGTACTTCGGGCTGATATTTCTGTCTCTAATCTAGGGTCTAATGGGGGCTAACGTCTGCATACGTGGAGGTCTAAAGAGGTCTAGTTAGAGTAAGCTGTGTGATTAAATGTTGGAAGTTGTATTTAAAACCAACAGAGGGCAGGGAGCACACTGTGTTAAACCCACACACCTGGACCTGGTGGGTTTATAAGCGGTGTAAACCTGGATACATTTGTGTTGTTTCAAAGTGTAGACGTGTGTCTCAATATGTGTGTGTTACAGTACCAGAACACCTGAGGGCCAACGCTGGTGATCTGTGTGACCTGCACACTGCTGCCGAAGGAACATTTAAACGCACTGCAATGATCAGACCACCTCAGTGGAAGAGAAGAAGTTGGAGAAAGACAGAACTGGGGAGACAAAGTTTAGCTTTAGATTTTTCTAATCTCTAATTACCAATTTCTGTGAATTTGAAAGTGGTCAAGTGTAGTTGTGAGGCATATATTTTCCCTTAGCTTTGCTTATGATATGTTAAAACATGGCACAAGGGTAATTAAAAGAAAAGAGCAACATCTACATGGTCTAATCTGCATTTTTAAGCACTGATACAGTGATGAGATGCAACATTTTCCAACCCTACAAAAGCGTGACTTCACCTCCCCAGATTGTTTTTTGCTTATACATGTCTGGAGAACTGATTCAGCCTCGTCAAATACATACCGGACCAGTCAGCAATGTTACGTCAGTCAGTGTGTGGTCAGTGTTTACTGACGATGTGACACACCACCTCTGTAAACTCCCACACCTCATTAAAACCTACAGTAGCTATTGCTATAACATGAAGCACAGTTCTGCAACTCTATGGCCCGTTAGTTACCTCAGATTTACTGAGAATCAGATTTTGGCCAAGAGTCTAAACAGTTGATTGTGGTAACTGCTCCATAATGAAACAGTGATGTTGATGGGTTTTCAATGCAGTGATTTCCAAGGATCCACGGGTGGTCATTTGAGTGGGTCCGCAATAAAATTTGTACTTTTCGACAAACTGTACTCTTAAAAAATCTGACAATTAAACAAATAAAATGCCCAATATAAAAAGTTTATTTACAAAACCATGGTCTGCATATGTAACTCTATATATGGCTTAAGAACAAAACATTACTCAAATGCCACATCTTGGGTAGTCTCGCGTGACCTGGTGTTACATGTAATAGAGACGTTGCAGCTCTGCAATATAGCTGAATCAAATGAAATCATATCCATTTCAATCTCTTCTTGCGATGCACTGAACACACAGCAATTCCGGTGTAGGCGGGTGTAAGGCAAAGCTAATCAGCCGTTGTTCAAGGAAGTACGGAAGTACACGGATTTGGATCCAATCACATCACTGCCGCTGGCAGCCAACGCTAGTTCTATTACAACTTTCCTATGGGAATGTCCACAGACGACAGAGTTAGCCAGCGTGCTGACGTCATCAGCGTCTGTGTAAGAGACTACATCTTGGGTTGAGTATAGAGAGCACCAAAATTATCTACCCAGTATCAAGTTGATCAAATCTGATATGTGATTGTAATATGCGACAATCCATGAAAAAATGAATAGGCTACTGAACAAATTAATAGTTCAACAGTGGGCAGGTGTCAGATCTTTGCAGAGCACCACTACAAAAACTCTGACTCACCGACCGTATGATAACATCCAAAACGCAAGTTTTACCTCAGTGGTTTCTGTGACGTGAGAAATTCTTCCAAAATAAGTCATGCAAAGCAAATGTTTATGTTTTCAATGAGATTTGTTGTCCACAATGTAGCATTATCATAGAAACAATAGAGTGTGTCCCTGCGACACATTGATAGTGGGTTTACTACGGCAGGTTACTAATTCTCATTGGTCGGACAGTCACTAATGTTACTGTAATAACGCTGTGCGTCCATAAAAGTGTTTCTTTTCCCAGCTGGAAACGGCAGTTGTTATTGTTCAGCACTTGGAGACATCCTAGGTGATGGGTGGTCTTTGTGGTATTTGTCCTACCCCTTCTCCACTGTGATTGGAAGGCTGGTGACGGTGATGAGCACAGGGTTTTACCCGAAGTTAAACATTTTTCATCTCTCATATTTAATGGGAAAACAGATTTTATCACAATGGATCTATTTCACTAAGTCTTCAAAAAGACACCACAGTTCAAGGCTGGATTACAAAGCTTATTAAAGGAATAGGATCACACCGAGCCCTTGTTGGAGCGGCACAATGGCTTACGTTAGCTTCTAGGATCTAGATATTTAATGTTAGTAAAGTTACGTTGTATATGACATCGTAAACCCCTTAGTTAACTTCTTTAGTATCCAGTATGTCAGAAATCTCTTATCAGTCCTGTTGAACACTTCGTGGTGAGACGGACTCGCCCACGCAATTCAGTTGGAAAAGCGCCCAGCGAACTAGTGTGCAGTCTATTTTTGGATAATATTACATTGGAGATCACATTTATTTTTACCTCCAGGCATTGCACTTGCTTGAACACAGAGTTTACTTGTCCTAGGAACAGGAAAAAAAACAATTTGGTGGAAACACAACACTACCAGGTAGAGTGCACTTAATGTACTGTGGCATTTTAGTCGCTCTAGAATTAACCTGCAGATTTTTTTCCCCCCACCAAACGATCAGTTACGATGGGATTACATCATTATGATCGACGAGAAGGTAGAACTTCAGTCAACCAAGATTTTCTTTGGTGAAATACAGCCCTAGAGTTTACAGGATGCGTACCTAGCAACATCACTGGTAAACACTTGCTGATGCTGTATCTAACGGAGTCAGTGAAATATACTTTACAGCTGCAACAGCAAATAAACAGTGAGTCAAACAAACATAAGCAATAACTTGCATAATAGAGAAGGAGTGGAAAAACTAACTGACACAGTAGCTCTGCTGAAACCTTTGAGCCTAATTGAAGCAGCAGTCCTCAGATAAAATATCAGACTGAACCGGCACTGGCACCTTGGACTCTGCCAGCCTGCCAATGCCAACTTCATGAGAGTGCAATCCGGCCTTATCATGACCTTACCATGCCCAGTCCCTAGAGCTCCAGTGCTTTCCTCACACTGTTGTGTCGCTGGCATGGTAATAGGAAGGCTTGGAAGTGCTGCTTTACAAGTAGAAGAGAAATTAGAAAAAAGAGAGATTTCATTTAGACGAGCACGGTGCTGCTGAGAAGCCGCCAGCTGATGTAGTGAATTCCAGACAGCTTAGACCCTCCACCAGATTGCGCTTAATGAACACCTCGTTCACGCTCGCTTGTGCATAAACACACAAACATATTCGCTCACAAATACAAGCTTTAAAAAAGCTATTTTACAACAATTTCCAACAGCTTTAACAATCTAATACAATCTCATTCTTCTGCCGTGACTACTGCTTGGAACATTCAACACACACACTCAAGTATACACACTCAGGTTGGTGCGAGGAGAGAGCTGCGTGGCAGTGGATGAAAAGGACCGGCCTGAGGAGGAAAAGAGTGAGACAAGGGAGAGGGAGCGGTTGATAGGAGGATGTGAGGAGAAATGAGGATATGTTACAGGGCGGCAAACAAACACCAAATACTTTGACAGGATCTCGACTGTTAATATCTGCCTCATCAGAATCTTTGATGTTTAAACTGCTGATGTTTACTGCGAGGAATAGCTGAATCATTTTCCAGGCAAAGTAGCGGTAATACAATAGGTTACTTGTGGGCACATATCATGTGTATTTCCTCCTTCTCTCCTGTATCACGGCTATAAATAATTTTAACGATTGGAGCTGGATTAAGGAGGGGGATAAAAATAAAGTCTGACTCACACATTCGGCTAAATCTCAGACTACACTGTTGGCCTCCCGTTGCCATGGACAGAGGTTCCCTGCTTCCCTTCTTTTCAGTCCGCTGTGTGCATTAAGTGTGACAAGGCTGTTTTACAGGCCTACCTGATGATCCAACACACACCACCTGCTGATGCAGCCATGATGTCAGCCTCAAAACATCACAAACATGTCCAACCCTGCAGTCACTCCCATTCTTTCTACTCCCTTTCTTTCCTTTTCCCCTCTCGCATTCGCTCAGTGCAGACATTAAGTTGCCGTGCTGTTGATTAACTTCACCGAAACTTGTTTTACTTTTTAACTTGTTTCCCTCATGTTGTCCGCAAGAGCACATTTTCAGTGCTCATGCATGTTCACATTTACCCAGTGCCCTGTGTCTCAGATGTTTGTTGCCCCAGGACAGGAAAAAGCGAGCTCTTCCTCCACTTAAAGAGAAAAGGGGTCAGGCTCAATCAGGCGCTGACAGGACTAAGCCTCTACCTCTCTGATGTTTCTACAGGGGACGTGTCATTGGAATGAGGCAAAGAGAGGGAAAGACGATATAGACAGATAAAGAGAGAGACATATTCTCTTCTTCATCCAGCAAGCAGAGATAGATAAAGATTAATTCCACTGAATGCCTGCAAATACACACGAATAAAACCACCCTGTACATTGTGTACAGGTGCCAAGAGTTTTTCTTTCGCTCTCCTTCTCTCACACTCACACACACATATCCTGACACGTCGCTAAACATCACAAGGCATGCCGCTGTCCCGCGGGCATGTCTTTTCCTCTCTTCTCTCCTCCTTCGCCCTCCCCTCCCTCATTCCCACCTCGCAGAAGACAAGCACTTGAACAAGATAAGCGTTTGAGAGGAAGATCGGGACATAAATTGTCTTTTGTTGGGGTTTAAACCTGAGAGGTGTTTACACAACACGGCACATTATGCATGCACGCTCAAACACATCGGTATATACGCTGAAATTGAGACAGAAAGAAAACTCTGAAATTGCCCCAGGGCCTGAGGAAGAAGGAGGGGAGGGTGAGTGAGAAAAGTCAAGGATGAAGTATCCGCTGTAGAAATGCTATAGGCTAAAACTGTACACTGTACTCGTGTGTGTGTATTTGTGTGTGTGTATATAAACCCCACCAGCTAGTGCTGTGGGCAGTGAGGTAATAGGTGCAGCGGGTGCACGGAGGGAAGAGAAATAGTTGACATTCAATAGCTGACATCTGACTGACGTAAGGCCTCGCCTGCTGTAAACAGTCAGCTCCATCAGACACACAGCCTGCAGACCTGGACAGTGTTGAGCAACCAACTAGCACCTTGTGCTGTAATGTGCTAACAACATGGAATGTGCTAATGTTAGCAACCTGCTAACTGGAAACATCATGTAAAGGTCTAGTGTGTAGGATTTAAAGAGGGATGTTGACAAAGATGGAATATAGTATCTTAAGTATGTTTTCTTTCATGTGTGAATGATATATAAAATAAAAATGATGTGTTTTCGTGACCATATTGCCGCAGCAAGTTTAGAGAGGCTCGAGCAAACAGGTGAGACTATTCCCTTACTGTCGGATGATCTTAAGGAAGACAGACATTAGACTTCAGTGGCATGCCACCACACTATCAGAACACAGAACTTGGAGCACAAAGTACTACAAACTAAAAACAGAGCTCCTTTTTTGGCTTTGAACACACAGAGTTTTTGTAAACCAAAAAAGACAGGAAGGATATTGAAGACAATAAAATACATGGAGCATATCTGTCACTCCATTAGCTGCAAATTGAACTGCTTTAATTTGTTTTTCCTGGATCTGTGTTAGTACAGAAAAAGTTGTTTAGCCAGAAAAGTGTTTTAGCAGAACATTATGATGTCACAGTGAGGGTGACCATTGACCTTTTGGATATAGAATGTTTCATCACTTCTTCATTATATCGACATAAATGTAAAATATTGTCATAATTAGCCTATAAATTCTTGAGTTTTGGCCAAAAACATGTTTTGTGAGGTCACAATGACCTTTCACCTCCAGCACCAAATTATAATCAGCTCATCACTGAGTCCAAGTGGACGTTTGTGCCAAATTTGAGTATATCCCCTCAAAGTGTTCTTGAGATATTGCGTTCACGTAGGGTCATACTGACCTTGACCTTCGACCACTAAAATCTGTGCATCGTTGAGTTCGAGTCGATGTTTGTGCCAAATTTTAAGAAATTTCCTCAAGGTGTTCTTCAAATACGTGTTCACAAGTATGGGACCGACAGCCAGGAAACATCATGCCTCTTGCCACGGCTATAGACAGCGCGGAGGTATAAAAAGTGACGGATGTGGGGCATCGTGGCTTAGTGGTAGAGCAGGCGCCACATGTACAAGGCTGTTGCCGCAGCGGCCCGGGTTCGGGTCCGGCTCGTGGCCCGTTGCTGCGTGTCATCCCTTCTCTCTCTCCCCCTTTCATACTTACCTGTCCTGTGCATTCAAGGCAAAAATGCCCCAAAAAAAAAAAAGTGACGGATGCATGTTCGGTTTTTGTTGTCTCTTTATGAAGGGATTTTACTTTTTTGCTGTTTTACTCCATCGTTTCTCTTTTGCTCATTCACATTAATTAGTTTTTGTTTCAACAATTGAGGTGTCTTACCAGTTGTTGATGGAAATCACAAAGAAAGTAGGGCTGCTGTCCCTGCTTATGTAAATACAGCAGTCATTGTCACGTACAATGTTTTAATCAAGATATGAATCAAATAGCAAATTAAATACCATCCTTAAAGCATGGAGCCCACATAACAGTTCAGTCACTGTACGTACTGTAACAAACCAGAGGACTGCATTAGTGTAATCACCTAAAAAGCCACACTGCTTTATGATGGCCTAAATTCTGTAACACAAGCTCTCTGAGACATCACACATTCAAACTTCTCAAGCATGGAAATGGGCTGAGCACCTCTAACCTAAATGAAACTCAACCGCAGTGACACCCGCAAACCAGTGAGGAGGTCATGGGAGAATTAACACGCTATAACAAGACTGTTGTCTGTGCCTGTGCACTGGAACCTATCACAGTAGCATAGACAAAGCACATGGGATGTATACAATAGGAGGCCATGGGCCAAGAAGGCAGGCTATTCTGTAGGGCGCTGGGCTCTGTGGTGGTCAGTGTGTGGGCTGTGCTTTGGGCCTGGCTGAGCTATAAAGGCACTGGAGGGTTGCAGGAACATCATGTCCTCACGGCAGGGGCAAACAGTGGCCAGGAAGTCACTTTCATGCACACTCGCACATTTACCCTACATGTTCATTCACATGAAATGAAACGTGGCACTGTCCACAATCACACATGTCCTGAGTCACTCCTGACTGATATCTTACTATTACACACACACACACACACACACACACACACTCACACACACAGACATCTCAACTTAACAGTGATTTTTAAAATGCAGCGCTAGATCAGCAGGGGTGGGAATCATCAGAGGATCCACGGTACGATATCATCACGCTATTTAAGTTATGGTACAATATTATCACGATATTTAAGTCACGATTAAGGGTGTGCGATATAGACAAAAAATATTATCTCGATATTTTGGGGGATTTTGACGATAACGATAATTAGACGATATTCTTTTAAATATGTGTTTTTAACAGCCTGAGTTATAGCTCATTAATTGTTTCTCATGGATGATATTAATGGACACAGTGTTTTAAAGAAAAATGTTCTTAACATTTCTTGCTGCTTTTTTACCTGTTCGCTCTGTTTCACTCTGGTGACGGCCTTTTGTAGCGTCAATTCCGGGTCCATTTGCAACTGTTCAGATAGGCGTTTGTCCTGCAGACTCACCACAAGCCTGTCCCTCACCATCTCATCATGTAGAGCCCTGTAACCGCAGTGCTCCACCAGGCAGTGCAGCGCCGTAATCAAACTGTCGGCCGTCTCGCCCGTTTCTTGATGCCGCTGATTAAACTTTGCCTTCTCAAAGATCACATTCCTGCGATTCTCTTTTGCTTGCGTCTCCAATCCAGAAGCAATGCGGAATCTGTCGAAGCGTTTAATCCATTTAGGCCAGTCTTCAGCCTTGAAGGTGAATTTTTCCGGCGGGGAGACTTGAAACTGTGCCATGTTGCCGCTTCGTTTAGCTAACTGTGGCTAGGCTAGGTAGCTCCGTAGATGGTCTCCTACAACTAGACACTTTTGTGTGTCGCTATATGCAGACTAAGTTACTAGTACTGTTGCTCGCGTCTGACTTTACTTCTGACGCCATGTTCAGTTATTTATTGGTATAACCGCAAACCACTCATGAACCACGCAGGCTTCATGTACTTGAGCAACCCCTTAATTGTTCCCCTGCAACACAATACAGCATGAGTTCCCACCTTACAGGCTGGGACCTATCACTACAGTTGACCCACGTCTTTCGAAGCTGCTGGAGCATCCGTGGGTGGTGTTGCCATGTTGTCTCGTTAATGTTTGTTTAGCAGCAGGCTGACCTGCTGGGAAGGTGCCAGTGAGAGATCATGTGACCACCTAGGCGTACTGCGGAGTTACGTAACTCTTGTTCGGTGAATGTGTGGGGTTTCAACCTGGTTTCAGTTGTTTTTGTGAAGTCATTTGCATACGATAACATAAATTTGCACATCGTTAAAACAACAATGACGATATTATCGTTAACGATATATAGTCACGATACAATATTATCACGATATTTAAGTCACGATACGATATTATCACAATATTTAAGTACAATATTATCACGATATTTAAGTCACGGTACGATATTATCACGATATTTAAGTCATGACACGATATTATCACGATATTTAAGTCACGATACAATATTATCATGATATTTAAGTCACGATACAAAATTATCATGATATTTAAGTCATGGTACGATATTATCACGATATTTAAGTCACGATACGATATTATCACGATATTTAAGTCACAATACGATATCATTGTGATTTTAAATATGTTGGAGTATTGTGATAAAATATATTGTGATATATTGCGATTTATTTACTTTTTGTCAACTGTAAATGATGTCCCCAAAGGTTAACTTTACCAGCCTTTGTTTTATCTAATAAGAAAGTTTTCAGTCTGTTCACCCCACCTCAGACATTTTTTTTTGCAGCAACAAAATGTATCTAGTGGACCGAAAAAGCAACCGATTATATTATTCTAGTAGGCCACCTAAAGTTTAATTTGAGTTTTTCATATAATAAAAAAACAGTACTTGGCACTGTGTGACAATACGATATTGCCACACAAAAGTATCGCGATACTGCGCTGTATCGATTTTTTCCCGCCACCCCTAAAGACTAGCAGCTTCTGTATTCTGCGAGATAGAGTTACTGTTTTTGAAGACTTAAAAAACAGCACACACTCCCAAAAATGATAAATACTGGGTGCGTTTCGGGCACCAGCCCTTCATCAGACATGGACAAGATAAGGACACACCTCTCACATGACTGAAACATCAGTTAAAAAAAATGTCATGACAGGCAAATTCAAGGTGAACCAGAAGAAGATATTATAGTAACTCATATATCTAAAAAAAAAACAGAGGCACCACTTATACAATAAAAAGTAGTGATACTCAATTAAATATGAGCTATAATGAGATATGTTTTGCTGCCACCTGTCATCCACAACAGTACATTGCTTGGCTTAAGTGGCAGTACATCTGCCTGCTTCTCCAAACTGGGAGCATACCAGCTGCCATCTACAGTATGTTATACACTGACTATAGATAAATACCCGATACCCCACTTCAGACAAACGGCTATCACTTTAAAGCATGTTTTGGGGCCATTTTGTTCCGCGAGATCGAGGTGAGATTGAGGTGATTCACTACTTCTTCCACCGTCGACATTTGATCCAGCTGCTGCTCAGATCCAAAACGGAGGCCAGTTTCAATCCCTTTTTCCGGTTTACTACAAGATAAACACAGCTGTGCATTGTACATGCATGCATGTACAAAAACATAAATTTACATACCCCTTTTTTCCATGAACTTATGTGCATCGGTCAGACAGCGTGCACATAAGTACCTGCACATATATACATGAACTGGAAAACAAATCTCCACTCACATGCAAACACACACACACTCACATTGATGGTATAAGCAGCTGAAAAGGCAGGGATGAATCATAGAGAGCTGGAAAACTGTCCTGCAAAAACTCTGGGGTACATTTTGGAGGGATTACAACTTTCTAAAAGGACTCCAGACACTAACACTACTACATGACTCACTACTTTGTAAAGAATTGGATGGAGAAGTGGATGGAGTGAAGGATGGAGACAGATGACAGGGGGCGGAAGAGGCAGCAGGGGACAGGTTGAAACACAGCAGAGGGTATGAGAGAGGACAAAAGTTTCCAGCTATCTGTGCAGTTGTGTGTGTAACTGTGTGTACGTGCATACATGTGCATGCATGTGCATGTACGAGTGTGTTTATCTGCGCTAGCTTGCAAGTATGCATATGAACTTCCTACAAATGATATATTTGTGTGCATGCCGTGTGGTTTGCAAGGGCGTGAAGGTGAAGCAGTCCGCGCTGAGGGGAAAGATGCAGAGCGCTGGGGGAGGAGGTGACACTGCCGGCCTGTTAGTCCTCCGCGCGCCGGATGGTGGTGGGGATGGTCGCGGTTCAGTCAGGCCTGCAGCACTCCCGTGGAGAGTGACCTCATCGCCTGGCCCCTTGCATTGTGGCAGCAGCACAAAGCCATGCAGGGGACGGAGAGAGAAGAGACTACACATGAATGTGGGGGAGGGACTGGATGTGAGTGTGGATGGAGATGTGAATGAGTCTGCGTGACTGAGGGAGGGAGAAAAAGGCAAGAGAAAAGTAGTGAATTCTGAAAAGGGGGGGAAAAGGAGGACCACCGGGCTCTCAGGAAGAACAGGGATGAGAACACACAGAGAGTCAATGAGGGAATCCATAAGGCAGGAAACACAAACACAAACAAACAACACACAACAGAAACCTGCTAATTTGCTCATGCTGTTATTGCATAGCCCGCCGTAAAAAACAGTCCTCACTAGGCTTCCACCTGAGCACACAGAGAAACCTGTCAATGACGGGAAAAGACACGCAAATGGCCTCACTGCAGAGACTGCAGGACACTTCCTCAATGGTCACTCATTGTGCCATTACATCCTGTGTCCCCTGCGTTATAAACTGCCAGGATGGACAGTCTGCAGGGGGTCATGTGAGACAAGTGTCCAGGCATGTTGGCACACAATAATCTTGGATACATGTACATGTTTGTGTGTGTATATTTATTTCCAGTCTAAGGATCAGTGTGTCTAACTAGTAGGAGCAACAACTCAGAGATAGTTAATATCTGTGTTATCTATGTGAGGCAAAAACACCCTCTAGGGGCGGCTTCATGGTAACAGCACTTAAAAGTGTCTGTGGCTGTAACTGTGCATTTTGTCACAGCTGACCAAAAACCCATTTGCCCTTTCTGTTCATTTTGGAAACAGCGCATCTGCGTTTCAGATATGAACCCATTCACCGGAGCAAAGAGCTCAGGTTCAACACCCACGGAGCCTGATTCAAATGAGCAAGCGATCAGATATAACGATGAGAGCTGTGTTCATTTGATACGGCTCCGCAGTTTGCTATCTCGCGTTGCATCCTCTTTGTTGCTTTGTCCCTTCACACGGGCCTTAAATAAACTTCCGCTGGAACACGAGACGAGGCAGAGCTCTCCCGGGCGTTTTTTTTAGTGTCTTTCACTTCACTATTGTTTGTTTATTTAAGTTTTCTGTCTCTCGCTGATTTATTTATTGTTGTTTTTACACCTCTTCAAGCACACACATACACACACACACAGACAAAGAGTGCCAGTACACTAAAGATGTTCCCCGTCCATCGACAGGGGCGACTTGGGAAGGTGCAGAGGTCAGGGTTTAGGGGTCAGAGGTCAACTAATCGGTCACTTCATCAACTCATTACTCTGCTTGTTAATTAGGGGATTAAAGCAGGCAGGATGAGGTAAGCACCACCTCTTTACAACCCTTTCCCCCTTTTGTATCCTTTGCTATAACATTTTAACTGCAAACATTTTAACTGTTGTATTGATCGTGCTTCTTATGGAATGGTATTAAACTCTTTCCCTTTTTTTTCTTGAGGATCTGGTTCTCTACATAGCGAAGATAAAGAGCCGCATTTCCTTGATTTTACAACTGGGTCCTGACCTGAAAAGATTTAACAACTCCTGTTACCAGATGGCATTTTAGAATATTGCAAGCTCTGCCAAGGCAGCTCAAGGAATGGGATAAACAGGGTTTCCTCGTGCCTGCCAGACTATTTATGTGGTTACACAGGCAGCAGGGCTTCTCCTGTCTGTGCGGTCCCCAGGAGAGTGTTTTGTGGTATGAGGGCATTAGACTAATGCACCCGGACAGGGGAAGACAACTTGATGAGAGTATATTTATGTCGATTTGTGTGTGTTTTGTTTGTGTCAAGGGAAAAATAAATGCACCTCTGACAGATTTCCCAGAGGTCTCTTCCTCTGTAATTAATCCCTCCCCTAAAGGGTTCCCTCACATTTTTGCCAGTGAATTTTTAAAACTCCTCCATAACATTTTCATATTTAACCCCCTTTCCATGACTTTATTTAAGTAGTTGTAGGCCCTGATACCCCAAAGTGACATCAAGGAACTGGTGCCGATGAAGGCTAACTGTTGCATCGCCTCATGTCGCCTTTTTCTCAGCCAAAAAGTTGCACCTGAACACACCACGAAGACTACAGCCAATGGCCAAGTAGCACTTCTGTTCTGCACCTGCATGAGAGGAAGGAACTCTCCACACCAGCAGGCAATGGTGGTCTGTATTCGTCATTTACTGCAAGACCCACAGGATGGATTCAAGACACTAGTTAGTTAGTCCTCAAAATGCTGAGTCCACAAGTGGCTGGGCAAGTGCGGGACTCGATGCACATGCCCTTGCTTACTCCGCAAGAACAGAGAAATTTGTTCTCTCTTGCAGGGCTGCAAGAAAAGAATGACGTCATTTTTTTCTTGCAGCCCTGGTTTAGGAGTTCTTGCAGCTTGCTCTCGACACATCATCTGGACAGAACTTTTTTCTTGTGTGGTGTCCAACTATTGTGTGATTGGTCAGAAATTTGATTAAATGCGGTTGACTGCATGACTCCTTCTATTCTGGCTCCCAATAACACAACAAGACGTCATTTTAAGACTCCTATGTAGCCTACAGCCCTGTGGTGAAAAGCCGTGTTTTGCCTCCAGCTAACAAACTGATGTCATTGTGACATGGACTCTATTTCTTGTTACTTGTTCTTGAATGTTTGTTTTGCAGACATGTCTAATAATCGTTTTGCGACCTTGCCTGAACCTGAGTATATGTGATACCTTAATAAATTAAGGTTGATCGCCATCATGTCCTGTCAGTCTTCCCCCGTCCAAGTAGATGAATGACCCAACACAATGGATGAATATTGCTTGCCAGGTATCATTAGGCTAAGTGTTGTCTGTAAACAACCATCCTGCTGATAGCCAACTATTTGATCTACAGGCTGAGATTTAGATGGAGATGACAGTCTGATGCTTATGTGCTGTATGTACATACTGCAGCGGCCTCCCACTGAGGCTAACGTTAGCTATCCATCAGTAGTAGCTGTCACCAGCATCGTTTTCTGTTTCTCTACTGATGTGACAGCGTGTTTCATTCCCCAAAAAGGGGGCGTGGCCTTGGCAATGACACGGTGCTGGTCTGGTGTCACTTGTGATACTAGGGACATTTTCATCAGTCACGCAGTACGGCACACAGTTTTACGTTAGTAATTCAAGGAACATATTTCGTGAAACATTAGACATGCTTGGGGGGGGTTTATGAACATATTTTAAACAATAGCCAAAACAATGTTCATAACTTTCCAAAAAATCTGTTAATCCCAAGCACATTTTTGAAATTTCATAACTTTTCCAGGAATTTCGTGACCCTGGGTAACCTGTTTCTAAATGTGTCCTCACATAACTGCTCCTGCGTCCGTCCCATCCATCTTTCCACTGGAGATCATGAAGGTCATTAATCCAGGTGTGCAGAAAAATTGCCAAAAGCAGGCCAACATTAACACACACAGTACACAATCTACCGCTATCTGAAGTCTCATTTCATATCACTTCAGTAGGAAGTTAGATAAGAAACACTATTACAGTAGGAACTAAGAGAATGTTTGTTTAAACAGGCGATAGCACTTGCATATTTAAAGACTGATTCTCAATGGGCATTTAACAGGGGGAAGTGGTGGAGAGGGTGCACCTGGACAAACATACACATGTGCACATACACATACACATCATAGGCCTGTAAACCTGACAATTTAGCCGAGGCCAGATATCCAAATTGGTGCAAAACAGTGTGACCTGATTCTTTCTGTTATCAATTTCTTATCAAAATCTTTTATCTGAAAACGATCATCTAAGTGCTGTTAGTTCGCTGAAACCAAAACAGACTAATCAGACATGCAGATGGTAAAATGAGATAGTAGTTTCAGTCGATATGATAACAACTACGGCACAGTTACACTATTGAGACAGGTGGTTGCAGGCTGATTTGGGTGTTAGCAGTGCAGGCTCGGCACAATGTGAAATCAAACACCTGTTCTCGGCTTATCTACTGTAGTGTGCTTGGCTGTTGATGTGGGCATATCGTAATGAGGTCATTATGGCAGCTAATGGGAGGCAAATAGAGGGGTCCACCCAGTGGCCCACTGAGAGCCACACCATGGCAGAGAATCAGACGTCAGTTTACAGACCAGCCAAGGTCAAGAGATAAACAAGTGGAGGTACTGTCCCCTGATGGTACAGCATAAGTTCATTCCCTCGCAGTTTGTATTCCTTAGAAACCATGACCTTTTTATTTAGCAAAAGTAAAAATTCCTAACTTGAACGCTCTGTGTGTCTCGTCTTTGAATATTGTACAAGACAGGTGTGTGCTTTGACCTCTTCATTCCTCACTAAGTGCTTAAAAAAACGGACTTTTAATTACAAAAACAGTGTTAAGTTGAAATCTGGAAGGCAGAAACGTGTTGAAGTTTCACTTCCAAGCAGCTGAGGAAAGATGAACCACATGCACACACACACACACACATGGCTGGAGGAGCTCAGAAACTTTGAGGCCATAAAGTTTGACATATGGAATGGTGTGTTAATCAAAGACTCCACGCTCCCAGCTGGAGCAGCCTCACTGGGAACACAGCCTGACATGCATGCTTGAGAATGTCCTTGTGTGTGTGTGTGTGTGTGTGTGTGTGTGTGTGTGTTTCTCATGATAATGTAATCCCTGTCATCCTTTGTAGTGATGGTTGTATTTGTGTGCCTGGTTATGCATGAGAGAGAGTGTGTGTGTGTGTGTGTGTGTGTGTGTGTCTGTGCTTAGAGACACATACACACCATGCTTCACCATTGTGCCATTGCAAATAGCAGACAGAGAGGCAGTGCCACATCTCTCTTGCTCTTTCTCTGCCTCTTCCCTTCCCTGTCTCTCACCTTTACCTCAGCTCAGGTGGAACAGTGCTTGAAGGAATACTCCACCTGCAAAATGACCATCTGTGTTTCAGTTACTTACCTTGAATTCATGAAGAAACCTCTGTGTTCCTGCATGCCACCACAGTGAACGGCAAAGCCAATAAAAGGCAAACATTCTTTATGAATTGAAGTAAATGGGGACCAAGTTTTTCAAAGCAAAACTATATCAAAAAGTCTGTTTCCATATTCTCAGTACTTCCCAAATGCATGCATTTTTGCTAAGACATTACAATTCAAAACACGTCAGTACTAACAGTCTCACACAGCCGAGCAGAGAGCCTGAGCACACACATGCATTTGAACTCGTGCATGTAGAACACAGGGATGCTACTCATAGGGGTAAGTGTTTTCTATTTTAATGTTTAACAAAAATGCAAGTGTTATTGAGATAAATAAGACTGTGTTAGAGTTTGTAAAAAGATTTCGTTCTGCAGTAGTAAACGTAACCCCTGTTTACTTCAGTTCATGAGGGATCTTCGCCTTCGTTGTATTCTTCATAGAGCCACACCAAAAAAGCATAGTTTTCTCCAAGAATTTGAGGTAACACGTGTTATGTGTTTGACAAATGCCTCGAGGGCAAATGACAAATGCCTCTCCTCTTGCCTCTTGCTCTGAATTCCCCTCGATATTCTTTGTTTTCCTTCTGTCTCCAGAATGTACTCATAAACCCTGACATCTTTACATTGCTGACAATGGAATCTGTGACAGCAAACATTCACAAAACAGGATATGATCAAAGTGCAGACCACTGGCTGGCTCTGTTTTAGTTTAAGTAATATCCTGCTTGTCCTGAGATGCCCTCCTGGATCATTTTTCTCAGCCTGGCTCTATCCTGTAATTATACACTCAGTCATCTCAGCCCCAACACAAGACTAATAGGGCAGCTTCACTGCTGAAAGACTTCCTCTGGAAAGACACATATACTGTATATGCACATATATAAAGCATGTAGGTGTTTGCTGAGTGGCTTTAACACTGGAGTTATTGGAATCTCTGATGACATAGAAAAAGTGGCTGATTGTCTAATTTGCACACATCCATTTTGACAAACAGTATGTGGCAAGTGACAAGGACACATGTGATGGGTCTGTTCTTCAGAGCTGTGTTTAAAGCAAAAACTAAACTAACTAGGAAATGATGGAACCCAACATGCAGCTGTGTGCATAAGGACAAGTAAACACACAGTCAGCACTTGCAGTCCAGTATTAAATACCATTTCAGAACACGTAGTACTGGCATACTGGGTACTATCAATAAAGTTATAAACATTTAAAAAAAATCCAAAGTGTACTTCATGGTGTCCCAGTGTTCAAGACTGGCAGATATAAATCATGATCCATATAGAGAATGGCAGATTTTGATCAGTATCCATTAGCGTACAAGACTGGACTGTCAACCAAACATTAGTCGGTCATTAATCGGCAAGATTTCATTGGTCGCTTAGTCGCAGAAAAAAAAAACAACAACTTAAAACTCTATTAGGAGCTGGGCCTTGTCAAAATAAATCAAAACCGATATGACTGGACCATGTGGGCATTTAATTTGAAAGGACAGACACAGGAAGTGGCCACGCTCAGCAGTCAGACAGGAGCCACATTACAAACCACTCACAGCCAACAGATATCTTTCCCTTCTTCTGTAAATATTCAGTCTGATAAATATGGAGAAGGACGATAGGCCTACACACTTATAAACAGCTCCTGGTGGTTAAAGACACGTCATGTGTACACCCCCTAATTCACAGGGCTGGTACCTGCAGTTATTCCACAGGCTAGTTAATAACATGTCGGGCAGGAAATCCAAAGTGTGGGATCATTTTGAGAAGGTGAAGGACGAACCCAAGGTGATATGTAAACTCATCTTCATTGGTCGACTACAAACATGACGTATCATCTGAAACATGGAAGTAGCTACATGCCCATTAGCCACTTAGCACAATCATTACTGCTTTGCCGACAGCATCATTAACAGGCGGCTCGCTCAGTGTGTGACGTGCACTTGTAGATAAAATATAGGCCTATATTAATGAAGGTTCATTAGTACGGTTTTGTATTTCTCTGTAATGTAGCACAGTGTTTACAATGTTACTGATACTATTCTTTCTCACACCTTCAACTCAAACCATTGTGATGCCCCACCCAAAATATATAATTTAATAATTAAATTAATATTGTAAACATGCAGGCGACTAGTCAACTAATGGCCCTAAAAAGCACAGCAAAATATACAAGTGCTGCGGCAGCAAAAAACAATCTGAAAATGGAAAAAGAAAATTTAAAATGGAAGAAAAAGCAGCAGTAAAAATACAGCACAGTGTGGATTCCTAGAAAGGCAGAGAAGTAACTTAAGACAGAGAGCGAATAAGACAACAAGGAAAAAGAGAGAGCTCTGCAGAAAAAAAGTGATGAGAGGAAAAAGAGAGCACTGGAGAGAGCAGAGAAACAGAGAGGGCTTCATTGTTTTCGATCTTGCTCATTACTGAAGGGGATGATAGCATAATATAGTGCTAATGGGGGAACAAACCGTGTGGTGTTCGGCTTACATAACTGCTGAGTGATTAATCACACAAGATATTTCCTTGACACACAGATAGCTATTGGCCCTCTGTTTTTCTTTCTCTTTCTGTCTCACACACACGTTATAGACGCCATTCATTAAACAAAGTACAAAAAAATATATTTGCCAATTCCAACCAGTAGTCAGGGGGAAAAAAGTTTGCATGATGTCCCATCCAATGACGACATGCACTGACCCATCCCCCTGATGTCAAGCACAGGCCCATACCAGGAGCAAGCAATCGTCAACTGTCACTGTCTTCTCACCCAATGAGACCACATGTGCAAGAACATCTGATAGCCCAAATGGCCAGCTGTGTGCAACACAAGGGAGGAGCGAGAAACAGAGCGGGAGTGAGAGACAGAGGGACAGAGGACTGTGCAGTCAGACTCCATCTGCTAATGTGCGTCAGTCCTTGACAGCTCTGGCACATCTAAAGACGCCAATGTACTTCATACTGTGACTTCATCAATGCCATGACAGAAGGCATCAACAGGAGAAAATGATTACTCTGCAGCTGGGACTGGCTTCATTTCCTGTTTTGTTGCCTGTAGTAACCGCTGTAGTGATACTATACATCACTTCGGATGAGCTGAAGTCACAGGCGCACCTCCTCGGGCAAAGTTTGTGCCGAACCTTTACTAACGAGAGTGTGTAGTCCACTCTGCAGCAACTAAACCATGTGCACAGGGCTGCTGGTTGCTGTGTGCAGGTTTTCATTAATGCTGGACGACCACATTGGCCATACACCAATACACTTCTGTTGTTAGGGG
Organism: Epinephelus moara; assembly: GCF_006386435.1. Lineage (NCBI taxonomy): Eukaryota > Metazoa > Chordata > Actinopteri > Perciformes > Serranidae > Epinephelus > Epinephelus moara. The sequence goes on along the minus strand of NC_065523.1, from coordinate 24,264,380 downwards.
CTCCAGGCGCGACAGCCGCAACATCACCGCAATGTGACCGAGCCACCAGCCAGCCAGCCAGCCAGCCAGCCAGCCAGCCAGCCGTCCGGCATCATCAGCCCAGAGTGAAGAGTGAGGAAGAACAGAAGAGAGTGAGGGAGACCATAAGAGCGACAGAGAGAGACGATTAGAAAGCTAAACGAAGGCAAAGCCAACTAACTGCCATGTCACTGTACAATCTAGCAAATCGGACAAGGTTTTCACGAGCTAAGAGTCTTCAGCGCTGCTAGCTGCATGTTCAACCACAAATGACACAACAACGAATTCCTGTGTGCACAGCATTAACGGCTGATGCTAGCTGTGTGTAGCGAGACAGCAAACATGACAGCCAGTCAAATAAATTCTACATCATGCATGGTTTCATGGGCCGACGACGACGCCATTACATAGCTTGGCATGCCAAGAGGCCTTGAACACATTAAAACCTGATGGTTTATGGTCTACTGCCACATATTTTTGTGGTGTAACTCTAATCTGCCACATCAGCCACCCAAGTACATGGTCTCTCAGACTGTCCGGATCTATCACATGTTGCACTCTGCTCGGGGCTGCTTCAGAAGCTCTGACGTGCAATCAGAGGCCTGCGTGCCTGTGCCAAGGAAGCACGGTAAATTGTCAGCTGACGAAAGACTGGAAAGAGTGTGTTTTGGGTTTGGTCCGTGGAGGCTTTAGCCGACAGGAAAGCTCCGGTGTTTTCCTCTCCATGGGGCATAATGGATTCTCCCCGCCAATGAAACACTATTCCGGCTGGCGGGCGGGACCGCCAGCCACCTGAGAGCCTTTCCCACAACACCCCCTTCCCTGTCAGAGCCAGACCCAGGCATCACTGGAGATCTGGGACAGATGGAGGGATGGAGAGAGGATGGTAGAAGAGAGGAGGAATGTGAAAGAACAATGAATAGGAGCAGATGGGAAGAAAAAGAGGAAAAGAGGGAAACTGGCATCCCTCTCTTTCTGAGACAACTATGGAGAATCGTTGATTTCTGAGCAATGTATCTGAACACCGCCGCCCATATCTGAATACACAACATGATATGGACATGCAGACAGCTCACCATAACAACGGACAACACAACACACAGACACATCCAGTTGCCCCCTTACCCACCCTTCACTGCATACCTCCTCTTCTGCTACATCCATCCATGTTCACCCCTCTATGTCTCTGCAGACTTGAGATGCTCCCAAAGCAGGCAACACTGGCACACAGTGGCCACAAGGGCAATACACTCAGCTGAAACAATGGCCTGTTCATGATTTTATCAGCTTACAAACACACACTCATATTCCACACACACATTTGGATTACTGGCATGCAACTGGATATTGTGCAGACCTGCTAAAGAACACAGCAGGGTCACAAACATTCTGTACCTTCTCTCATTATCGTCCAGGTGAGCGAAGAGCACATTCTTGGAGATGGCCTTGGCTAAAGCGGTCATGGTCTTGTAGTCCTTTGGGATCACCTGTGTGGACAAAGCAGTAATATCCATTACAGTAACGTATACCGCAACCACACTGTGCAGGTGGACACATGAGACAGTCCAACACAAACAAATAATAGGCCTGACTTCAAACGCAGACTAAATTGAGTAATTAAAGAGCAGCATTTTGGCAAACTCTGAAAGGGACATCCCACACGTGTGTCTGAGTATTTTTGGGAAAGCCCATCTGTTCAGGGATTACACTCAAAATGTCACACAGCCTTTAAAAATTCACAAGAGGCCTGAACTCATTCATAAGACATGCATTTTCATGTCCCAGACTGTGGTGTGTGTGTGTGTGTGTGTGTGTGTGTGTGTGTGTGTGTGTGTGGAAAGGGAATGGCAAAGTCTGCAGCCACAACAAAGCCACAGAAGTCTGTATTTTAAGTTTCTTTTAACATAGGGTGAGAAAGAAAAAAGTAAGAAAGAGCGAGAAGACGAAACAAAACCATTCTCACTGCGGAGTAACTTAAAAAAATGTGTGTATGTATGTGTATGTGTGTAAATGTGTATGTGTACGCATGTGTTTTGTCTCTGGTGGTGAGGGAGAGGAGGGGGTAGGCTGTAATTACGTTAAGGCAACAGATGTCTCCACATGAAGACGACCATGCAGCAGTGTGCATAACGCACACACAAAAACGCACACAACCACATCAAACGGGAAGTAAAAAGTACCAAAAGTTTATCTATCTGCCGTCCTCCAGCCTGGTTACTCCGTGGACAGCGAGGGAAAGAGGCCGGTCATCCTCCACAAGATCCAGCTCCTGTGCTGTCACCCAGGAGGTCATTACATGTCAGGGCACTCGGCTTGTTACCAGCTTTTGAATCACTGTCCTTTTTAAAGCAACGTGTCAGACTGATGTTTCTGTTTTAGCCAAGTGATCCTTCACTAAACCACCCCCTAGTATGCGGAGGCGAAGGTTCACACCTCCACATCAGCCATTAAAAAGTGATAATGGACACCGCATTGGACATTATGCCTAGTTGTCTCAGATTAGTTATCTGTGGTGTCAAAGCTTTTGAGAGCATAAATTGAGAGATGTGGAGCTTAACAAATGATGATCAGTAAGTGTGTGCTCGTGAATCTTGAACCTGTCAAAAAGAAATGCAAGTTTGTATTTACAGAAAAATTTGTCTAAATGAAATTTTTATACAACCTGTCACCTTGACTCTAATTTCTGATACAAGAATTAGCCTCACTGAATTAGTTTAAAGATAAAAAAAACCATATAGAAACATAATGACTAAAACTAATGAACATTTTTGTCCCAAGACTAAAGGGAGATTTATAGTTGTGCGGCAGAGCCTACGCCGTTGTGAACATTTATACTTGTGCGGTGGTGTGTCTGTGTCACTCTGCAGTTACACCTCCAAAACACTAGTTGGCGGCAGAGGTTTCTGTGAAGTGCTGTAAACTTCAGTTGATTCAAAACACACATTAAACACACATTAAACATGGCTTAATAGAGTCAATTTCAAACACAAGTACACAAATCAGCTTCACTATAACTCACAGCATTCACAGACAAACACTTGTCTTTATCTGGACACATTTTCCCCGCAAATTTAGCATGCTAATGTTTTTAGCACAAGCCTATGGCATTTTACATTGTATAAATTAGCCTAGAGGCTAGCTGACTTTTTTTCTACTTATATGAAGCCAGGGACAACAGCAACATTTAACAAAGGTAACTTTACAAAATTCGGCTCCATTACAACTCACAAGATTCACCAACAAAACAACTGTCTTATACTAAACACGTTTTCCAAACAAATATAACATGCTAATGTTATTAGCACAAGCCTATGACATTTTACATTGTATAAATTACCCTAGCAAGGAGCGGAGATTTCCTCTGCTCATAAACTAGGATAAATCCCTGTAGGATAAATCACACACACGACTTAAAATGCTATTTTAGTGGAGGCTTTATTGTCTTCACAATTTATTGTTTCTTATCTGTGAAATTTAAGTAAATAAAAGCTTTGTTTCCACTGAGGGAAATGGTTTCAGCTTACAATAATAGATAGGAGGGCTGCTCCGCCAGGACGTGTAGTTACATTTCTGGGGAGGTGCATGTCAGGCTGTGGCTCCACGTCAACGCAGAGCCTACGGCACCGATTCGACATAGAAGTATAAATCCCGCATAATACTAAATCTAAAATAGCTGTCAAAATTAACACTGGGGGGCGGGACTTAGCAAAGTGGAAAGAAAGTTAGGATAAAGCCTCATGGGAAAAGATGGATTTCTAATAATTTACCAGCAACGTCTCCAAGCAGCCAATCAAATTCTGTTGCTATATTACATGTGTACTCAATAGTTAGGCCTAAATATTAAAGTAAAAAGTGAAGTTAGGCAAGTGGCAAGTTTAGTATTTGCTTCCATCTGCAATATCCATGCAATGTTTCTTAAACAGCATTACATAAGGTCTGATGTTAGCTATGATACATGCCAAATCCCAAAGAAGTCCCAGAGTCTCTCATTTGATGCCACAGGCCTTTTAAGTCGGAGGAAATATCTGACTCGATGCCCATTTTGTTCCCGCCTTGTCAAGACGGTGTCTACACTGGTTCCCATCAATCTGATGCCAGCCGTGCAATTCATTCTGTTAATGTGATCTCCGGGCCGCCAGGCCTCACAATTTGTTAAGACTCACGGTGCTTTACAGCAAAGCTCTTTTTAATCAGATGAGCAGGGTTAGCTAATTGATTGTGTTCTGTTTAGCAGCTGCAGATTTTCACAGTGGAGTCATTAATGGAATTGATGATGTAGGAAGATGTTGGCACATAGAGTGTGTGTGTGTGTGTGTGTGTGTGTGTGTGTGTGTGTGTGTGTGTGTGTGTTACGTCAGTGTACATCAACGGCCAGATGAAATGCTCTCTCATACTGAAGCAATAATGTGCTTTCATCTCCTAATTCAATTTTAATTCACTTTTCTCTGATGGTCTGTTGTGTTCAGTAAGAATTCATTTATTTTTTCACATGCGGCTGACGTGGCTGTGTGAGTCGTGATACGTGTAAGTTGGTGCATGTGTGTGTGTGTGTGTGTGTGTGTGACTGTCCGTGAGATAGTGAAGGACACTGAAGAAAATGAGGCTGGAGCTGGAAGCAGGCTTGTTGCCACAATACATAACTGCAGCGTCTGGTAAAGACCTCAGAGCCACAAACACAAATGCATGTCGGGTGAGTGCACACACCTGACACACACACACACACACACACACACACACACACACACATACTGCATGCTCCAGTGGCCATGCGATTACAGCGTGGTGACGGGGGTTCATGCACTTTTGTCATTACCCAACAATTAATGGCGTGTCAAGTTAATTACAAATGAACAAGCAAGGCAATGATACAATGGCTAAGGTGTGTATGTATGTACAGTTTAAGTTTAAGTTTAAGTTTATTCACTTTGTTAATTTATTAATAAAGCTTTAACTTTATTAATCCCCCTGAGGGGAAATTCAATGTTTTTCACTCTTGCTTGTCAATTACACACAGGTCTGAAAGACACACACATGCACAAACAGGACCTATACATGCACAAAGTGGAGAGATCTCAGAGTGAGGGGGCTGCCCTTTGGTCAGGCGCCCCGAGCAGTTGGGGGGTTCGGTGCCTTGCTCAAGGGCACCTCGGCAGTGCCCAGGAGGTGAACTGGCACCTCTCCAGCCACCAGTCCACGCTCCATATTTTGGTCCAGACGGGGACTCGAACAGGCGACCCTCCGGTTCCCAACCCAAGTCCCTATGGACTGAGCTACTGCCGCCCAAGAGTGTGTGCGTGTCTGCATGTGTAAAGGTAAGTTATAGTTTCTGGCTAAGGAGCACACTTTCCAAAAGCTCCGTTAAATTGTGGGTGGACACATGACAGTTGGCAAGATGCAAGATAACTCTAAAAGCTGCCTTGCTGTCCAGAATGAGAAAACATGAAGTCACACAGTGTATTTACACGCACAGCTTTCTACAGTAAGCCTATTTCTTAATCAGCAATCACAGTGTATGAGGAGCCTTGTGTGTGTAGGGTATGTATGCATGTAACCAGGGTTCCTATCAGCTCTTTAAATGTACGCATGTGCATGACAAAGAATTAAGATAAGGAAAGCACTCCAGGAGGAAGCAAGATATCTGATTACAATGTGAAATGCATCCTCCTAATCAGAATAATTTAATTCAAAGGCCTAAACTGGAACAATGTAGCCTCCAGAAGTAAATCAGTTATATCAATAAATGATGAATGAATAAATCAGTTTCTACAGATTATTTCCTACGTAACCTGATTTTTCTAGGTAATCCGGTGTCTCTAAAATGGGAACGGTTCCATTAGTACTGTCCAAACCTTTTCACATAAACGGAAAAAAGCACACCGAACTGATCTTAACCGTACTGCTTGGTGGCTTAAATGTAATGAAGATACCCTGACATGTGCGAGTCAATGTGGTTGTGGTTTTTAGCTCATTTAGAGCAAAGCAAATACAACTGGCATGATTAAAAACAGATTCTCTGTTCAGCACATCTTTAAATTTCATGATGAAGCTGTCAACTATCTGCAAAAACCTAGTCTAGAGAGTTTGTCAACGCATCTGTGCTGAACATCAGCCCAGCAGCTGAGTTACAAACTGTGTATTTTGCAGGAAATATATTCACTGAAGTGTCCAAGTCTGTTCATTAACTGCTGTCATAAATTTACACGGCTGATCTCCCACTGTCACGACGTTTCGATGAATGTGTTTGCATTCGTGCTCTTAAGTGGGCGTCGACAGAACGGCAGCTTTGTGTCTGACAAATAAACAACAATTAACCTCGATGTCTGCTTGATGTTTTTGACTGTGTTTTGAATTTCTCATCCTGGGGAGGGCTTTGGATAAGCCCCCTGTCACTCATGCATTTCTTACGTTAGGAATTGTTCAGTAATTGTGCAAATACATAAGCAATAATCTGCTGTTTCATATGTACGCATTGATTGCATGTATCTGTGTGCGAGCATGTTGATGAGTTTGTGTAAACACGTTGGGTATACACTAACTGTGTGTGTCAGTACGTGTCTGTGCGTAGATGTTTGCGTATCGCATCCATCTTCTGATGCTGACCTTGCGTACGTAGCTGACAGCGTCCTCTTCAGTGTAGACCTCTGCGCTGACCCCTCCCCTGCGGCGCCGGGCCTTGACAACAGGGTTGGGCGGTGGGGGAGAAACCTCATCATCGTGTGAGTCCGACTGGCTGTTAGATTTCTGGCGTGCCATGATCTGCTTGCATTCTTCCTGTAAAAACAAGAGGAGAGACCTGACTGTTAGAGGGACATGCGCAGAGAGCGGGACACAGAGAAAAAAGGTGGTAAAAATATAAATAAGCAGGTGGTCTTCTCTTGAAAGAGGTTCTAATGCTCTTCCTTATTTTCTGTCAAATCCTTTCTGTTACAACATCAGATGTTCATATTGTACGTGGCCAAAGTTTCAAATAATAAGGTAAACAAATGTAAAAGTAATCCCTGTGAGCAAAACCCTCAGGCCTCAGACCGTTCTGAATACTTTGTTTTTTACACTTTGGCTACAAGATAGCATCAGATAGTGTTAGATTTTTAACATGTTCATCTACTCCAGGCACGTGTTTACATTACTTAGCCTACACTGCTACATGTAGCTACATGCTAACATCAGGAAAATGTCGAGTCTTGGCTGCTGATTCTGTTCATTTCTCTCTGATTTTGGATCGTAGTTCCGCTGAAACATGCCCAGTTGTAAGGATTATGGTTTAGAAGTAAGGACGTCAACAGCTAATCGTTAATCGGTTAACTGCTGATTGGTTATGAATGTCGGTCTATAGGTTAATTTTGCTAGTCTTCAGTTTATTGCGCTGTGTACCAACCGGGTCTGGTGGGAATTAGCAGTGCTGCTCATTCTGTGATTACTGTTAACGCTGTCCAGACCCAACAGCATTGCTCTGGATACATTGTGCCCACCCTCCAGTCTCCCCCCAGGTTGCCCAGTGAATAAGCGACTCAGTTTTGAGCCGCAAACCCCCTTTAACATTTTTAACTGTGTTATCAGTAGCCCTTTTTAAATACGAATTGTGCAAATTTGCAGGAAAGCCCAATCAGTCTTTTTTCAGCATTGGCAGTATAAAAACAGAGTCAGGGAGTGCAGCAAAATGCTGCCTGCCTACTTTTGTTATAAATACAGAATGTGCCTTTTTCGGGGCAATGGGGGGCGTGAGTAAGTAACACAACGTGTAGCTCAGCATGTGATGTAAACAGTGACGTGGGAGGGAAGCCGCGGCTGGTCAGTCTTTCGGCGATTCTCTCATAAATCGGCCCATCTGTCACCGTTCCCTTCATTTGACAGTTAACGTTTGCGAGGGCAAGGAGTGCGCACAATTCCTTGTCTCCCCAGTTGCTCACCTTTACAGTGTCTTTCAGGTTTGCATTTCCCTCTGCTTGCTAATTCCTGCTATCACCTGTTTCCTGTTTATCCACCGCCGGTGGGTCGCACGTGCGGCGTCATCAACAGCTCCTCCCACAAGTCATCAACAGCCCCTCCCGTGGCGGAAGGGCGCCTCGTTCTTTTTAAACCAAAAAGGTTCCGCCAATCGGATCAACTCGCCAATCCAGCCCTGTGTGTCTAAACTCTCGCAGCTTGCCGGCAAAATGGCCCAACATTCACGGAAAATCTGGCAGTGTAAAAGGGGCTAGTGCTAGCACTGTTAGCAGTGTCAACACAGCTAGTGGTGCGAACAGTTTTAGCAATGCTAAAGGGGTTTTGTGGCTCAAAATGAAGCCACTTTCTCAGTAGGGGGACCTAGCAGGAGGGGCTGCCATGTTTCCACAGTTTCCTGGTGGTGAGACGGCGTTACTGGCAGTAATCGCCGTATGAGTGGTGCTGCTGCTACCTAGCTCCTCCTAACTACCCACCCAAGCGGTGAGCAGTGTAGAGTGACCAAGGATAGCTACCCAGTGGAGATGAGAGGCTAGGTAGTGGGTACTATGTTTTCGCATGATAGTGCGGCTAGCCAGCTATCTGTCTTCAAAGCCAACAGAAAATATAATGGGAGTAATTTGCATCACAAAGCATTATAATTTCACCACCTCTAAATTCATAGCGCTATGAAATGCAGCGCTAATACTAAAAGGTAAGGCCTCTTGCATTTCACGTCATGTTGTATATTCAGTCTTAAAATTTTAATCAATTACTTGCCGGTTAATGGATGTCGGACTATTTAAAGCAAAATTAACTGAAACCGCTTTCACTGGTAAGAGATGCCGAGTTGGCAGCCAAGAGTGCAGATACTGAAGACCCGGAAACACTGACCAATCAGAGCAGACTGGGCTTTTTTCGAAGGTGGTCTTATAGAGACAGGCGCTAGAGAGTGTTTTAGACAGAGGGTGAATACAAGTGTTCCAGCATAGACATTATGAGGAAAATAAAGTGTCTTTTCAAATATCAAAGCATGTAAACATGTCCTAGTAGAAACCCAAAGTACAAGTATGAACCTGAAAATAAGCATAACTGGTCTCCTTTGTGTGGAAAAAATAGATATAACTACTATGGTAGCTTCAGGCAAGACAAACAAGATCTGAAAGCATCTGTTATTCTTTTACCTAACAAACGATCACATGAAGACGGGCTGACAAACCTCTCCGAACACACTCTTTCTAACATGGGACATCACGTGGATTCTTAATCGGGTCAGATAACATAACAGGTTTGTATAAACCTCAGAGAAAGTGCAGTGGACGTGTCCTAGTCCTGAGTGCATGTTGTCTGGACATCTGGCTGCTATGGTATGAAGCGAAAGTCATCAAATATTGATATCTGCAGGCCTGAACGTGCAGAGAGAAGAAGGTTCAGCCAGGTACTCTCCTCCTCTCAGATAATGAACAACAAGGAATACAGACATCAAAGGGGAGACAGGCTGCCTCCGGCTGACAATTGTTTCGACTGCTGAACGCTCTGCAGGTGATGAATTATTGATTGCACACTTGATTAACACATTAGCATAAGTACACAATAAAACCACTGTAGTCTTGTTAATGTGTGAAAGTGCTGCAGGACAAGGGCAATGAGATAATAGTTTACGTGAAGGTAGCCAGCATCCACTGTCTGCTTTGTGTATTTCTAAAACGTATCTGTGCAGAACAAACAATGACTGGTGTGTATCTGTGTGCACCTGCCGGCACTGTGCATTTATTCCTTTATTTGAGTGCGTTAGTGTGTCTAATAGCACAGTGGGGATTGGGTTGGCAGCAGTATTATTCACCACCATATTGTTTTGGTACAGTAACAGTTTCATTTGTTAGCTGGTTCACTGCATTGCTGCTGTGTAGTCAGAAATAAACAAAGGTGTCTCAAAGGGACTCCCGACAGGCAAGTAGCAAGAGGTGGCACTCTCACACTGCAGTACAGGAACACCACACCAACAGAAATAAACACGACCAGGGAGGGAAAGGATGTCAAGATGAAGGGAGGCAGGCAGCTGGGTGATGTGTCTGGTCGGCTCTGCTGCTCCATCACGTGAGCAAGCTGGGTTGATAACAAGTTTTTGTCTTGGTTTAATCACGAGACAAACATTGAACGATTTTCAAATCAACTATATTCGCGACAGTTTGTAATAGGAATGTTCATGATTAGGGTGGCACATTGGTGCAGTGGTTAGCACTGTCGCCTCACAGCAAGAAGGTTTCGAATCCACCAGCGAGCTCGGCCCTTCTGTGCGGAGTTTGCATGTTCCCCCCGTGCTGATGTGGGCATTCTTCGAGTACTCCAGTTTCCTCCCACAGTCCAAAGACATGCAGGTTAACTGGTGACTCAAAATTGCCCATAGGTGTGAATTTGAGCGTGAATGGTTGTCTGTCTCTATGTGTCAGCCCTGTGATAGTCTGAGTGTACCCCATCCCGGATAATGAATGAATTATTGAATCTTCATGATTAATTGATGATTGGTGAGTTTATTATTCAGTGTTAACAAGGAGTTACAAACACTTAACAAGATATCCTATTAGTCAATCCAGTTAGATTGTTGTCAGCAGACAGAGCAGCCTGTTTCATTGTTCTACTTAATGTAGGAATTGACCTTTCGCTAAGCCCTGTTCTCAGGCCAGATGAGATATGTAAACCCTCCAGTGTGTTCTGGGTCTGCCCCGGGGCCTCCTACCAGTGGGGCGTGCCAAAAACACCTCCAACTGGAGGCACCCAGGAGGCATCCTGGTCAGATGTCCAAACCACCTCAACTGACGCCTTTCGGTGTGAAGGAGCAGCGGCTCTACTCCAAGCTCCCTGCGGATGTCCGAGCTCCTTACCCTCTCTATCTACCCTACCCTATCTCCCAGCCACCCCACGGAGGAAACTCATTTCGGCCGCTTGTATCCACGATCCCATTCTTTCAGTCACTACCCAGAGCTCATGACCATAGGTGAGGGTTGGGACGTAGATGGACCAGTAAATCGAAAGCTTTGCCTTCCGGCTCAGCTCCCTCTTCACCATGATAGTCTGGTACAGCGCCTGCATCACTGCTTCTATGATAGCAGACTAAATGTTTTTCAGATTGATAAATAAAACGAAAAAGAAATTTCAAGACATTACCTTGGGCTTACACACATTGCGATGGGCATTTCTCACTATTAAAAAGACCAAAACAATCAGCAGATTCCTCGATAACATGAGTAATCGCTAGTTGCAGCCCTAGTTCAGACTTTTTTTTTTTTAAAGATTATTTTTTTTGGGCTTTTTGCCTTTAATAGACAGGACAGATTGAAATGGGGTGAGAGAGAGAGAGAGTGGGGTTGACATGCAACAAAGGGTTGTAAGCTGGAGTCAAACCTGCGACCGCTGCAGCGAGGCATCGCCTCTGTACATGGGGGGCCAGCACTATCCACTATGCTACCGACGCCCCAGACTTTTTGACATTTAAGAACATTTAAATCTATGAATAAAGCATTTACTTAGGTTTTATTAATTTGAGTTTTTTGTTTTGTTTTTCTAATCCAACAACCGATGTAAATAATTTAAAGCATTTTGTATTCTATAACCTTTTAATACCTAATCAATTATTCATCATTAACAAGGACAGTAATCAATTAGGGAAACTGCTTGTTCACACCACCAAGAGCAAATGCAGACAAAGATGCAAAGAAGACGCATAATGCGTCCGGGTTTTTGCCACTATTGAGTTCATACCACCACCTCCAAATTTTAAATCCACCATTTTCTATGAAATATAAGAGAGGTAACTTTTTTTCTCTTCAAGGGTAGAAGAAAAAAAAAAAAGAAGACCTGGAGCAGCTGGGAGCAGAGTGATTACCGAGTGCCTTGAGGAGGGTGCACAAATTGCTGCTGCTTCACTCTGCTCATACACTGACAGGGAGGGAAAGACAGAGACAGAGAGGAAGAGAGAGACGACCTGTGTCAGAGAGATCGCACAGACGACACAAACACAGAGTACCAGCGCGAGAGGTGGCAGTGAGGAGACTGTCATATTACCTGAAAACGGAGACAAACAAAACTGTCACCTCACGACTCAGCACTTCTCTGCACATTTTTTCTCAACTATCTGTCTCTATCATCCCGGCAGCATAATGTAACAGGGACGAGAACAGTAACACGGCAATGCTGTAACGAGACAAAACAGCAGCCAGTTCGTGACACACTTCATCTTGTACTTTTCACTGATGATCTTTTTGTCACAGTCTGTCTCTGTTTGACTTTGTGTCTCTCCTGCTAATTGCATCCTAAGGTTACTGTGACGCTTTGCTCGCTGTCGGTGTAAAACAGTGTGATAATGCAGATCACACACACACACACACACACACACACACACATATACACACTCACTTCTTGCTTACGCAGAGTCACTGCCTGAGGGAACACAGCCAGCAGGAGGAGAAGAGGGGAGGCAGAGCCAGAGAGCAGCATCAAAACACGCACACACTCTCCAAAACACATGCACAGACAGACTGCAGGGGAAGAGGAGCACTCACACACTCCAGCTTAATCAAGGAGGAAAGGTCTGCATTCAGGTAACACACCATACTCTCTAAACACAAATCCAAAACAAACGCTTCCCTCCCTTTGAAGCACTGCAAATGCAAACATCTTCCTCTCCTCACGCTGGAAAGAAACTACAAGTCAGAATCACAAACTAGCAAACACAGTCAACACACACACTCACTCAAACTAGGAAGCATCTTGCAACAAAACACATGCTTCAACAACAAACACAGTGTTGCATACTACTTGTCTACTCCTGCCTCTATGAGACCATACAGGTTAGCTCCAGGAGGCTAACTAAAGGTTACGTTTGTTAGCAGAGGTATTTACCATGGCACGGGGGGCCCCTGGCCAGGCGTGCTGTGTGTCCCTCAGCCTGTCAGAGGCACCAGCAGGCATCGACTCAAAGTGTGTCAAAGAGTGCATGGGAATCAGCACACGTGGATCCCCATCTCATACACACCTGACACACATGTCACACCGCAGCAGCAGCATCTTCCCATACTAGCACAGCGACCGCTGTGTGTGTGTGTGAGTGTGAGCACTCAGCTTTGAGTGTGTGTGTGCGAGCAATCAGAGAATCCAAGTTTGTGCCTGAGAGAGAGTGAGGGAGCACGAGCGGCAAAATGTCTGCAATCCCCACGACACAGCGGCCGAAGAACGAGACTACTGATGAAAACACTGATCACAGCAAAAAGCCTGTCTCTCCATCGCTCCTGCGCAACCCTCTGTCTCTGCTTTCCAGCCCTTTCTCTCTCCCTCTCCCTTTCTCTCGCACACACACACACGCTCACAATCAGGTGGCGCAATGAGCGGGCTCCTCTCGCTTCCCCCCCGTCACTATGACAACTGGGTACTGTGAGCATCCTGAATAGTTGGTGGTGAGTCTGAGCAGGAAGCACATACACGCACCAGTTCTGACGCCTGTTGACAGATTGTCTCTCTGTTGCTCACACATCTACAGTGATTCACGGAAGCGAAAACATCACTCCCGTCAATACGGACTTCTGTTCTGACCAAATGGCGTGTCTTTTGTATGTTCTGTACCAGCAAATGGCCCCAAACATTCCCAACATGGTCCCATACATTCCCATTGTGTGCCAGACACTGTTCTGTACCATGCAGTGTCTTTCTCGCTCCTTACTGATCTCCAGCCCCACCCACACGCTTTCCTCTTAGGTCAGAGGGTCAGGCATCAAGTGAGGACTTTGTGTCTGGCTCTAACAAGTCCTCATACTGTTCTGGCCCCAGTGCTCAAACATAGCGACACAGAAAACATGTGCAGCATGACTTTTGGTGTGTAAACGCATCTACACAGGAGGCACCATTAGTCCAAGGTGAGCTGAGAACAATGTGTCTTTAGCAGCAACACAGGCAAACTTTTTCTTGCTTTAGCTATTCTGTGGCAACACACAGGCCACACAGTGTGAGGCAGTGCCATTAATCATTTCCAGGGCTATGCACAGTAGCTAAGCAAAACACATCTGCAGCTGTTTTTTGCAACTTTTACCTTTTTGCTATCTATCTCAATCGAAGGTGGTGTCATTTCTATTTCAAACAACATTAAATATCTCTCCAAAAGCAAAGCACTCTTCTTTTAATACCCTGCCATCTATTTAATTTATTTACCAATATGTTCTACTCTATAATCAGTGCTATAAGCCGATGTCAGACTCTCTTTGCTCTCCCTCCTTCTCTCCTCTGCTCTCCCTGCGTCATCATCGGCGGCTGGATGCCAAACAGAGAGGACAGGAGAGGAGGGAGAGGAGTGAAGATAGAGGACACAGGCGTAAGCAGGACACAGAAGCTCTGTAAGGAAAGCGGGCTTTCCATTAGAGACAGTGGGTGACTGTGGGTCAGAGATTAAACCAAAGAATGGAGGCACAGACAAAAGATGACACACACATGCAATCCCATCCGCACTCTCTCGATTGAAAGTCACTGTTATTAAAGCATTATCAATTCCAGTTTCAAATCATTTACGGATGATGAGTCATATTAAAATGGGCCTCTCCTGTTTTGTCCATTCCCTGAACCAATTTGCACCAAGCAGACATGAACAAAAAGTTATGACTAACTCATCCTAATAGCTATGACTAACCAATATTAACAAGCCCAACCACCCATCACGCTCAGAGCAAAAAGCGTCGAACCCATCAGAGAGGCTCGGAGGGCTCAAAGCACAAATAAATCCAAATATCTTTTCTTCCACAAAGTTAATTTCTGATATTAGTCAGAAAAAAAAGAAGCATCCATAAGTGATTACCTTAGGTGGCCCTAATCCAGTGACGGAGGCAACTTCACTCTCCGCTGCCGGGGCTGAAAGCATGCGAGTGAACCAAAAACAACAAGGTACCGCACACACATACACAGACATACACACACAGGTAATGAAGCATGGAGAGCTGATCCACCAGCGGAGCTAACAGTCCACTCATCACTCTGTTCCACACCATTACAGCACCACAATGGACAGAAAGTTCGCTGCTGTGTTAGGACTGCGTGTGTGTGCTGGGCTGACCTCCTGGCTATGAAATGATGTTCACTCTCTATATGGTTGCAACAAACATGCACACAAACTTGTTTTGCTATCCTAATGGCAGTTCTCCATTACTGACATTTATTTTTTTCTAATCCATTGTCTAATCCAACTGCTGAAACGTTAACCATTAACAAACATTAATTCTAACCCTTTACACTACAACCAAGTTTTAAAGAAGTATTTCACTGCATGAAAGATGGTCTTTAGATAAAACTGTGACACAAATACTTTTGAAATTGGTTCTGTTTGTCATTGATGCTGCTCTGTTCTGCTGCTCCCCTGCCTTAGGCTTTCCATGTAAGCACATGGAAGGGCAGGGAGGTTTGCTCTCTCTGCCTCAAGCTTTACTCGTTTGCACGTGGAAGGGCAGAGTGGTGTACTCTCTCTGCCTTAAGTCTTTCCACATAGGCGCATGGAAGGGCAGAGAAGTGTGCTCTCTCCACCTTAGGGTTTCCATGTATGCGTGTGGAAGAGGCTTTCTGCATAGGCCGAGAAAAGGTAGAGAGGCCCCAGAACAGAGCCATAATGCCAAATATAATACTGCAAATGGAAAAAAAGTTTTCTTTGACCAAAGTGTTCCTGACTGAAAAATGTTTATGAAAACATTTGAGGCAAGGAATACGCAACACAGTAACACAATCTAGGTTCATTTTTGATCCGGCCTGCTTAGTTTTACAATTTAATCCCAGATTTTTCAGCCTCCGTTTTTCCAAAAACAGGAAAAAGTATGCCACCCTGATCAGAAATTCTCATTTTACAGCTACACTGTGCACTAAAATAGGTTCCTGGAGACATTTTAGGTGAGAAATAGGCAATACAGTAACAGAATCTTGGTTTATATTTGATCAGCACTGCTTAGTTTTACAGTTTGATCAGAGTTTGGTCTGGGGAAGGGGGAAGGCAGCTCTTTCTCTTAAAGCATACTAGACATACGGAAATGTGGAAGTCCAATCTGTAGTTTAGGCAGAAGCCCTAGAGCAAGCAAAATCGGCTGGATGAGAGACACATTTAATCCAAGCTGGGAGATGAGCAGGGAGATCTGGGTGCTGCTAAGATGGAGGGAAGTTTAACCACGGTTCATTTACACATACCACCCATGTTGTTATGATACAAAGCTGATTTTCAATCACCAAAGTATCCCTTTAAGTCTAAAGTAAACATGTGGGGATCAGCCTTTCCATCCCCGCGTAATTATGAGTAAACTGTTGCGACACTATGACAGCAGCTACAGAGAACTGACAGCCTCTTAGCATGAGCAACACTCATACCCTGCTCCTCACATCACAAGTACAGTCGTTTTTATGCTTGCAGGATGTTTGTGGGAGTTCTTTCGGTATTGAGGGCTCACTGTTGAGTTCTTTGAGTACTTTCGGTAAATCTACAACACAAGCTTCAAATCAAGACTACACCATGCAGCCTATGAATGAACAGTGAAAGGGAATTCTTTACCGGTGAGATGCTGCTGGTATGTTGAATTAAAAAAAAGAAAATGAAGATATCTGGATTAAGTTGCTTAACTGCTCAGGCACACATCCTTAGCTTGAGTCTGTATCTATATCTTGTCTATATCTCTTTGGCTGTCTCTCCTAGTGCTTTAGATCGAAATGCTTTACACCTGACACTTTTTTCTCTTCCTCTCACACCAACCAGAGATAAGTTGGGAAGGGAGGAGGGATGTGACGGGCAGATGACAGAGGACAAAGAAGGACCACCAGGGAATCCGAGGCTGGGGGTCCAATTTACCTGGAGGGGCCCCAGGGTGGGCCTTGAAGGAGGTTTAGGCCTGGGTCACTGCGTGCACCTTGGGCTAATCTGACAGAATACCCTGCTCCCAGCATGGTGGTGATGAGTGAACACAGAGGCTGGAGACACTATTTACACCGTGCTACAAAACTTGTGTATGGGACATAGTGTTTGTGACGCTGAACTGAATCCTTTAGACCTTTGCTGCTAATATGCTTTATGCATACATATCACTGGTACACACAAATGTAGACTGATCAAAATAGTCATAGAGCAGATAAAGAGAAAGACCGGGACAACATCAAAGAAACAAAAGGAAAAGTCAAAGACAGGGGAGATCATCAAAAGCTAAACCTAATTCTCCTCTAAATGCTCTCTGTGGACTCAACAAACAACCAAACCCTTCTGACAAATTGTCAATCAGAGGCCTTTGAAGGGACTAGCGGATTTGTTATGATAGCTCCTGGTGACAGCTGAATGGCTAGCAGCACGGAAAGGCTTCTCATCTTACAGGGAACGGCGAGACAGAGGCTGATTGACTGATGGACAGACAGACAGAGAGTGAGGGTCTCTACCATAAAGCAATGTGAAGGGATTTTCCACAGGCAGAGCTGATGCAGCAGGGTTTACATTTGACATGCTTTATAATGTTGAGGGAAGCACCTATGATCAGCGCAACACTGGCCTAAATATAGTAGAGGTGTAGAGACACAAACATCACACCTATGTATCCTGATTCTGCTGTTGTCTTTCTTTTCTGATGCTGTTTTGTTACATTTTAAAACCAAAAAAAGAAGAAAACATCAAGGTTCCAGGGGTATGAAGTACTAGCAATAATTGAATTTAAATATGACTTTTCTTAAGGTAGTTACAACGTGCTTAGGTAGTCACAGCATGCAATAAAAATAGCATGAATAGTAAACAAAAAATGAAATAAATAAAAAATATTAATAAAACACAATAATATAGTATAAGAGATGAACAAATAAGAATAAAAAGAATACACTATTTAGCCAACAAACAGAAAACTAATCAAAAACTATTTTTATAATTGATTTAAGTTATCGTGTTTTGCTGAAACTGCCACCATATGCTGAAAGAAGTACAAAAGAATAAAAAAAATCATGTCCCTCCCCTTCCTACTGCCTCCAATGGCATTTGTTACTGTGGAGCACCAAAAACAACCAATCAGAACCAAGGAGTCTCTAAAGCAGGTGTCAAACATGTCATTCACTGCTTGCATCTGCAGTCAAACTGTCAAACGAGGCAGCGCTGATCAAATATGAATCAAGATTCTGTTACTACGTTGCCTTTTTCTCGTCTCATGTTTTCAGAGACATACTTTAGTGTACTGTTTAGCTGTAAAATGAAAAAGTTTGGGACCCAGCTTCCATTTTGGAAACATTTAACTGAAGTACCAAGCGCCACCCACTGGCTAGACCAACCTTCTCATTTCACATCTAAACAGTACACTAAAATATGTTTCTGAAAACACTTAAGTTGAAAAATAGGCAATGTAGTAACACAGTCTTGATTCATAATTGATCAGAGCTGCCTGGTTTGGCAGTTTGATTGCCGTTTACGAGCAACGATTGACATGATTGACAGCTGCTCTGATTGGTTGTGTTCATTTATGTGCTTTAAAGGAAATGGCCACTTTAGAATGAAAATACAGACAGTGCTTACTCACCCTCATGCCGACAAGAAGTCCAGTGTAGTTTTTTAATCCACAAAATTCGTTCGGGGTATCGGAGGATAACAGCTAGCCGGAATAACAGCTACACTTGAAGTGCATGGAACCCACATTTTGAAAATGTAATTAAACTCCGCTAATCCATTTCAAAAACGTCTCATCCGTCGTAATCCAAGTGCCCTGAAGCCGCAGCATGCAAAATTGACTTGAAAAGACATCATTTACTCCACTTTTATAGCATCATTTCTCACCGTGGTCAGTTAGCCTGGCCTGCAGGAGTAGTGTGTTTACATGGCAACTCGCGCAAGACTTGATAACTAGCACCACCACTAGCCATCAGCTAGTAAATTACATCTTTTCAAGTCAATTTTGCATGCTGCAGCTTCAGGGCACTTCGATTACGACGGACGAGCCATTCTGACGTTTCTGAAATGGATTAGCGGAGTTTAATTACATTTTCAAAATGTGGGTTCCATGCACTTCAAGTGTAGCTGTTATTCCGGCTAGCTGTTATCCTCCGATACCCCGAACGAATTTTGTGGATTAAAAAACTACACTGGACTTCTTGTCGGCATGAGGGTCAGTAAGTAAGTAAGTCATTTTCTTTAAGGCCATCAGAAGCATCACAAGGCAGAGAAAGATGTTTTTTTGTTTTGCAGATTATCTGTCTCAGCTATTGCTGTGTTAGTATAGCTACAGTTTCAGGAAATGTGACAAAAAGGTTCATTTTTCTAAAAGTGACCAACTACAGCTTTAATCGTTTGATTACATTTACTGCTTTTCTTTGTCATATGTGATGGTAAACTAAATGTCTTTGGGTTTTGGTCAGACAAACAAGCAATATAAAAAGGACAAAATGAACAGAAGATTAACCTATAATGAAAATAACCATGAGTTGCAAACTACAAAGATGTATTACATGATTTAAAGCCTTACACTATAAAATCTGAAATTGAAATGTGCTTTCTTTAGTTCCAATTTAGGATGCAGACATGGCGATAGAGAGCAAGTTTGAGTGAGACGGTTAACAAAGGATATGTGTGACATGACAGCAGAGAAGACGTGGAGACGAAGACAAGAGAAAGGACAATGATACTCTAAGGACACTAGTCGTGATGAGACAAAACTTGAAGGGACTCAGCTGCAGAGGAAAGAGAGGGGAATGAAAAGATGAGCGACGAGAGGGATATGGGAGAAACTGTAAAAAGCCAGGGGTGAAGCATGAGACACAAACTTATGACAGCCCTGTGAGCGTAAAGAACACAGGGGGTATTGTGCCATAACACATACCAACACGCAAACAGATATACACATACAGAGACGTAAAAAGTAAAAAAGACAAGATATAAAGGGCTTCACTGTAAGAAGCTAAATCTGTTTACTTTATTAATGGGGAACAGCACTTGAAAAGATGACAAAGAAGCATTAGGAATTGGTCCTATGTTTCGGAGTCAAATGTTGGCATTGTACAATTCTGCCAACTACAGATATGTCAAAGTTGTGCAGCTCATAATTATGACTTAGCTCTATGTCTATGAGCTGAGTTTCTCATCAGAAGAAGAACAGGGTGGTGAGAAGGTGACCATTTTTCAAGACCAACAAAAGCGGGTGTTTTTTAACGACAGTTCGGGACATGTCCAGCCGTGTTCATAGCGACCAAACCCCCTATTTTAAGCCAAAACTTGTTTTCCTACCCACGTTCTTTTGTTCCTAAACATAACCACATGTTAACCACATAGCTGTCAAAATGTACAAATGTAACATATCTGTGGTTTGCAGAAACGTACATTGCCAACTTTTGTTCTGGCACCTGGGTCGCACAGCCCTTAGATGCACGTCCAAGCACCACACACATACAGATGGAGTGGTGGAGTGACGGCTGTCATGTGCTGAACATTTGGTTGCTAGTGCAGGTGGCATGTTCCTGATCAAAGTGTTGCTGGAGGAGGAGAGAGATGCATCTGAAAGAAGGGTTTCACTGCTGGAAATCAGTGCTACATGACCAGAGAAAACAGAGATAAAGGGCTTTTGCTCAAGAGGTAGAAAACCTAAAACTACCAGAATGCACTGCGCTGCACTGGAAATACTCCCGCTAGTGGGTGACATAATGGAAGTTGTTGAACATGGGAAACACCACCAGCTGGTAACAAACAATCTTGTACAATTAAACAGGAAGTTAAAATATGTTTCTGAAAACATTTGAGATAGGCAACACACATACACAAACTCTTGTAATACTGTGCACAGTGCACTACAATGTTTCTAAAAAGTAAGAAATAGGCAGTACAACAACATAATCTTGGTTCATATCTGATCGGCACTGCCTAAGTGTTGCCATTTGATCGGAATTTGGTCTGCGTTTGAGAGAGAGGCGTGGGTCTGTCTCTTGATCTGCTTTTATTCTCTTTGGCTGAATCCAAATGTCCGCACTTCACCGCACTTGCAGACTCGCAGACTCTGCAAAGTCCGGGAGTGCTGAGGGCTGTCCAAATCCACAATTCAAACAATCCACATGGGGCCTCAAGCGGACTTTCTGCAGACTTCCAGAGAGTCCGCTTGGGGTGCAGACTTCACTGATTTAATAACCCACAAATCATTGC
The DNA here is from genome assembly GCF_006386435.1 of Epinephelus moara. Lineage (NCBI taxonomy): Eukaryota > Metazoa > Chordata > Actinopteri > Perciformes > Serranidae > Epinephelus > Epinephelus moara. The sequence goes on along the minus strand of NC_065523.1, from coordinate 24,243,295 downwards.
CGTACAGATGTGACATTTGTTCAACTACCGTGTGTAGAATACTTATTGATAGCGAGGCCTATTAAAATGCTACTTGAATTGTGAAGGCCAGAAATAATATTCACCCATATCTAGTACAGAGATATGTATAAGTCTAGACTGTAGAGGGACTGAAATTACATTTTATTATTGCAGCCTCTCAGGCAGTGCAGTGAAATAGGCTAAAAAAATTGATTGAAAAAAAAAAAAAGGTTTCTAATGTAAGTAATACCAAGTTTTTTGAGTTAAAGTCCTGTCCTTATTTACAAACATTTCTGTTTTTGAACGCATGTAGCCTGTAGCCGTCACAAAAAGGCTATATCTTGTTACCTGCAGGAACAGATGAGTAGGCACTATTCAATATCGACGTATATGACATATATGAATATGACCTCAGCGATAGTTGAATGTTTCCATGGCAATGAGTAAAACAATCTTGAGGGCTGTCTATCAGCATCTTGCAGTCTCTGGCCTCGCAGACTTTACGTGATGACAGTAAATATGTCATGCTACAAATGACCGAAGTCCGCGAGGGCTCAGTCTGCAGGTCCAGAGGGTGGACATTTGGATTCAGCCTTTGTGTCCGTGGTGCCAAAGTTCAAATTTGTAGTACGAGCAACAGCCTGTGGGTCGGGAAAAAATTTGAGCTGGGGGTTGAGCAGGGAGATCTGGGCGCTGGGAAGATGGAGGTAAATGTACCCACATTGCTATGATACAAAGTTCTTAGGGAAACTTAAAGAAAGAGAAAGAGGAGAGGGAAAAGTAAAGGATCTTTTGTGGAAATAAAGTGCTACAAAAGGAACCAGGAATCAAAAGCAAATTTCAAGTCTCTGCACATTCATTTTCATAAAGACGGCAGTCCTGCAATGCCAGAAAACACTGCTGAGCCTTGTGAAGCTGCAATGTGCCAAATTCAATAAAACATCTGCGGTGGCAGCTGCCCACTTGATACACTGAGTGACATATCCACGCTCACACATTCAGTCCTGGCACTTTTCGCTGGTGCTGCCTGTTGGACAGATCGTAATGATGCAGAGTGATGAGAGGGAGTCACCATCTCTTATTATGCACATGATCATGGCCAAGAGCACTGCAACAATAAACCCTGTGTATTACAAGTTCTATCTCTGTTTAAAACTATTTCTATATCTCTGATTTTCACAAGAGATAACAAGCTTTTCTATTAATAAGAAACAAACTTGAACGAAAACTTACAGTAAATGACGGCGACAAACACACAAACATACAGGAAACATCATTGACAGACAGCCCTGTCATAATGCTTCATAAACTCAGCTAAGGTGTCACAGATAATGCTGTCTTTTTACACTGTAATGTGCCAAAAATTAAGGTTCCCTCCTCATAAAATTGAGCTGATAGCAGTGGGGGGAGACGAACGCCCATCTAAAGCTACTGTTGTAGAGATCAAAGGCATCATTACCATGCATAAATAGGCAGCATGAAAGGCAGCGAGACGCTTGTTATCTTCCCATTCACAATGTCAGCTGAGCACTAAAGACATGTTATTATACGGAAACAAAAGTAAAAAACAAACTAGTCAGACTGATGATTTAGCGTTCTCTCAAGTCTGCACGTGTACGAGTAGAAAAGAGACATCAAATAGAGACAGAGAGAGAAAGAAAGAAAGAGAGCAAAGCGTAGCGTGTATAAGGGGGACAACAGAGAAAGAATATAACATCAAACAAAATTGTGAGAGCAGACGCTGGCGAAACCGAGACAGAGAAAAGAGATTTTCTAGATAAGCTTGTGAATGCCGTATGAAATGGATCCTGCGCAGATATGAAATGAGGTTAGGTTAGATCTGGAAAAAGGGGGGAGAAAGAATACCCCGGTGATCTAATTGGCACACACACAACAAAGAAAACCTGAACACATGAGCGGAGAGATGGAATAAACTTTGTGAATAAAGGGGCTCATTCAACACAGGATAGACTACAGTCTATCTATCTCCTACTGTTGCCTAGGTTACCGCCTCTAGTGGGTGGCAAGTGCTGACGAAAACGGCTGGGAGAGAAGAAAGAGAAACACAGACGGACACAGAGGGTGAAGTACAAGAGAAAATGTGACGGCAAAAGTGTATTTTGTGTCATCTCTTTGTGTGGAGAACAAGAGCTGACGGAGGCAACACCTGACACCTTGATTCAACAAAACTATTCTTTATGTTGTTTTGCATTTTAAATTTGTCCTACTCTACCGGCACTAGGAAACAAAAGATTTTAAGACACTAAAATAAATATTTTGAGCAACAGAGGACTGATACAGCTTAATAACCGTACAAAGTAGAAAATGAAATCCAGATTAAATGGACATGAGGCAAATATTGTCCTCAAAGTTACCCTGCGCAGGGAGAAAAGGAGCACAATAAGCCTCTTAAATAACTGGGACACCACAAAAACATACATGGCCTGTTCCAATTCCACGAATGACTGACCTCACAGCACAAGCCCAGATTTGGAAGGCTTGACTGGAATCATGTTGGGAAACTGTGGACTTTAGAGCACCGAAAGCCCGCAGGGTATTTTTTTGGTCTAACCACTTGTATACAGCAGGTGATTTCACTGACCAACATTCAGCAACACAACTGTTGAAGCTCTGCTCCCTCAGCAATGCAGTGCATCCTTACTACCTTAAAATATGCTCTTTAAAAGCTGACCTTTGACCTACACACAGGGACACAAGCATCAGCGATAACATATCATCATACTGTTGTTTTGCACATGAACACACACACACAGCATAGGTACAAGACCGCAATCTCATGGTGTGAATCAACCCAGCTGACAACAGACATCAATGTGTTGCAGAAAGACGTTACACTCTTACATCGGACATAAGTTAAATTTGGTTGGCGATATTTTAAATGTCTATCGACTTTAGAATTTCCCGTTGTGTGGATGTCAGCATCATGACGTTTTGCAGATATTGGGTTCTGGTCTCCATACCTCACGACTAAATGTCATCATTCTTCATCAAGATGACGTTGGCTAACCTGGAAATCAAGATGCCCCACCCCTGGCAAATTCTAATTTGCACTGCACAGGAATCTGGCCCCGACGAGCAGAGCCCGCTGAAGCACCTATCAGAGCAATCAGATAAGTCGATCTGACAGAGGCGGGCTCTGGGCGGGCGTAACATGATGACGACAGCGCTGCACCGTAGGAGTCGAAAAGTAAACAGCCAAGATGGCAGCTGCTGAAGGACCACGTCCATTCAATTTAGCTTTGGAAGAAACGCTAACGCCAACTACACTTATCTTTTTCCTTGAGAGAGGAGCAGTAGACTGCCCTAGAAGCCTTCGCTTCCAGGAAAGACGTTTTTGCTGTTTTGCCGATGGGATACGGCAAAAGCATAATATATCAGTTAGCCCCACTGTTCGGCAAACAAATGGGGCTTAGTGCAATGAATACGTCACCTTGTTTTTTGCTCTGATTGGCTATCGTGCTATCCAATTGCGTGCAGCGGCATTTAAAATGCCTCAGTTAGTGCCGCCCCTTGGGTAGGAAGGGTGTATCGGTGAGGGCCAGACTCAAAATCTTTCTAGATTTGAGTCTGGATTTCCAGGCCTGACATTGGCATGAGATGTTTGGAAGACGTTGGACACAGGGGCCTGGATACCGCTTTACTAAGTCAACACTGTTTGCTGTCCTTGCTTCACAATGGTGGAACAAACTCCCCATTGACATCGGGACAGCAGAAACTCTGCAAATCTTCTGTCACAGACTGAAAACTCATCTGTTTAGACTTCACCTTGGCCCATAATATAATACATAACCTATGCCTGGCAATCCATCCATCCATTTTCAACTGTCTATCCAAAGCTGAGTTGCGGGGGCAGCAGGCTGAGCAAAGTATTCCAGACATCCCTAGCAACGCTTTCCAGCTCCTCCTCGGGACCCCAAGGCGTTCCAAGGCCAGATGAGATATAATCCCTGCAGTGTGTTCTGGGTCTGCCTCGTGGTCTCCCAGCAGTTGGACGTGCCCGGAACACCTCCAACAGGAGGTGCCCAGGAGGCATCCTGAACAGATGCCCAAACCACCTTAACTGACCCCTTTTGATGCTAAGGATCAGCGGCTCTACTCCGAGTTCCCTCTGGAAGTCCGAGCTCCTTACCCTATCTCTAAGACTGAGCCCAGCCACCCTTAAGAGGAAACTCATTTCAGCCGCTTGTATCTGTGACCTCTCAAAACAGCATTTCAAGAATATCTAGCTTCACTATTGTGACATATTTGACGAATTTGGTTTGATCGATAAAAAGTAGCCTTGTCTTAACAGTGAGACCCCAATGGCGTTAGGCCGATGGGACAGCAGTAGCTATATAACAAAATGTATTAACTATCTTTTATTGTCTTGGGTGGCCCGATGGTGCTGTGGTTAGCATTGCTAGAGGGTTCCTGGTTCGAACCCAGGGTGGGGGAGCCCTTCTGTGCTGAGTTTGTATGTTCTCCCAGTGTCAGCGTGGGTTTTCTCCAGGTACTCCAGCTTCCTCCCACAGTCCAAAGACATGCAGGTTAATTGGTGACTCTAGATTGTCCGTAGGTGTCAATGTGAGTGTGAATGGTTGTCTGTCTCTATGTGTCAGCCCTGTGATAGTCTGGCGACCTGTCCAGGATGTACCCCAACTCTCGCCCAATGCCAGCTGGGATAGGCTCCAGCCTCCCCACGACCCCTAACAGGATAAGCAGTTACACAAAATGAATGAATGAATTATTGTCTCTATATGTGGCAAAGACATTAACGTAATTCTTGCACTTTTGGGGTTGTACCCACATTTTCAAAAGCACTTATTGTGAGTCGCTTTGGATAAAAGTATCAACTACATAAATGTCATGTAATGTTTATACAGTAAAATCATTACTAGTGTCGGATGTGTCCTTATGCGTCGTCTTGACACTGGGACACTTATTCTTGCAGCAAAACTCCAAATCCCATTTCCTCTGGATAATCAAAATGATATTTCCTGCCATGTAAACAGAAATAATATGTGGAGCTGTTAGTTTTGCAATCGTGTAAAGAGTCAGACGATTGCTTTTTCAATGACAACGTTGCTGCATCAGACACTTCAGGGGGGAGACTGAGGACAGGACACTATGATCAGAGGCTACAGGTGGCTGCAGGGGTGGAGATGGTGCTGATTAAATGTTGTACGTAAGCAACAGCAGTGAGGATAGTGAGACACTTGCATGAAGAGTGTAGCTGCAGCAGGACTGAGCGGAGCATGACAGCTTAATACATTAACTTATTGCACAGGGTGTGACAGATATGTACTGCAGAGAGTGAAGCATGCCACGTGCAACAGTGTATTCCACCAGTGACAGTGTAATCATCTTTACCAGCCACTTGTACAGACTGCAGTGTTGACTATGGACACCAGAGCCAATACACATACAATAATTATCGTTCTCCCTTCTCAAAGAACTTGTAAATTTAAACATATGCTTCACACCTGGGTTTTTTAACAAAGGATTGATCCCAACAGTAAATCTTTAATGCTCATCTGTTATCGAGCTGGAATACACATGTGCACGTGCAAGGGCAAGTGCGCAGTATGTTTTTTTACAGCATGAATCACTCGCAACTTGCTACTGTATGCTTCTGCTGTGCTCTATTACATCCATTAGTATTCATGCTGCCTCTCTGACTATGCAGCATTACAGTCCTCGCTAACAGCAGCAGAAGCTCCACTATGAATGCCGTGCTCGCACTCTGTCTCCTTGGCCACACAGCTCTGTGAGGTCCACTGCTCCAGATTACAATGGCAGGCAGATGCAAACACATAAACAAGTGCGTAGGACATGTTAGCACAAAGGAGCCAGCCTGACCTTGAGCTTTTTGTATGTTCGGTCCTGAAAACGGCAGCTTAATACGCTGTAGGTGTAGAGTGATGTTGTACATAAGAGTCTGATTGGTCCGTCTTGATAAATAAATAAATGAATAAATATAATTTACTTGCACATACAGGCAAAGCATTACTTTCATAAACATTTTAAAGCCTTTGATTTTTTTTTCGTCTTTCATTTCATCGTCACTTTAAGTCAGATGACTCTCACATGCTAACATCAGAACAGTAAGGACGGAGACCCTCCTCAAGGCATCGGGGTGGCGAACCTCAGCCCTGCTATATCTGATGTCGCTTCACAATCACTTCTCTTGTTGAAGACTTCTTTCCAAAGCCTAAACTCTCCTCAGGCCAACAGCGACAGCCTACAGGTCCACCTCATACACCTTTATGACCCATAACAGGAGCGAAAGAGTAGAGCCCATTGTTTAAACAAAGAAATCATATGATCCACTCATGAGCAGACGACCCATCTATTTCTCTGCTTGATTAAAGCAAATGTTGGGAAAGAAAATCTGTTTTGGCTCAATTCTGCGAATGACCATGATCATACGTCTGTACATTTGTATGTTATTATGTAGCAGACAAGTTGAAACTGTACATTTTTTTTTTTTTTTAGATATTTTTTGGGGCATTTTTGCCTTAATAGATAGGACAGCTAAGTGTGAAGAGGGGAGAGAGAGAGGGGGAATGACATGCAGCAAAGGGCCACAGGCTGGAGTTGAACCCGGGCCGCTGCGGCAACAGCCTTGTACATGGGGCGCCTGCTCTATCCACTAAGCCACTGACGCCCCTGAAACCGTACATTTTGACAACACTGTAAATAACATGTAGTTAGGCTTAGGAACAAAAAACACTTGGTTATGGTTAGGAAAAGATCACGTTTTGGCTAAAAAATTCGCTTTTGGTGGCACAATCCTGGCAGAAAACGCAGCAATGTCTCAGGAAAAAACACCTGTATTCAGTAGCACTATCCCGGCTGAAAATGAAGCGATGTCTCTGTAAGAAACACTTATTTTTGGTAGCACAATCTTGGTCGAAAACGCAGTCATGTCTTGGTAAAAAAAACACTCGCATTTGGTGGAACTATCCCGCCTGAAAATGAAGCCATGTCTTTGTAAAAAACAACCACTTTTTGTGGCACAATATCAGTTGAACATGAAGCGATGTCTAAGTTAAGTTAAGACACCCGCTGCCAGTGACACGGGGAGGGGTCGCTCAAAAACACCTTTGGCTGCTTCCCGGATACAAACGAAGGTCACGTTATAATGTAGCAGTGATGTGGAAACTGTACGTTTTAACAACATTATAATTAACATGTGGTTAGGGTTAGGCAAAAAAAGATCATGTTTTGGCTTAAAATATTTGCTTTTTGTGGAACAATCCAGGGTAAAAACGCAGCAATGTCTCAATAAAAAACACTCGCATTTGGTGGCAAAATCCTGGGTGAATATGCAATAATGTCTTAGTAAAAAACACCCAATTTTTGTGGCACAATATCAGCTGAAAATGCAGCGATGTCTCAGTCAAAACACCAGCTGCCAGTGACACAATCCCCAGTGGAAACACAGGGACGGGGTCGTCGACGGGGACAGGCCCTTGGCTGCTTCCCAGATACAGTCTAAGGTCATGTACTCCATCACTTTAGAAACATACAAATGTAACGTATCCTTGGTTTGCAGAAACACACAATGCCAACATTTTCTCATGGCGACTGCGCTGCCTTCTTCTATCTTTAAATCAACAGTATGGTGTGCCTGCTGGTAGATTCCAAGTTATTTGGCTCCAGAAACCTCGTATAAATATAGCAGGAGTCAGTGAAGCAGCTTTCATCTAAAAAGCATCTTGCCACTGTCGAGGTGCCAGCCGGTGCCAACACATTTGCTTAAAAGAGACAGACACAAAACACTCTGGGCAGTCACAGCATTTGTGAGCCACAGGGAATGTGCTGCAGAAGTTGCTCCTGTTTTAACCTGTTCTCTAGTTATGATCTTTCTCTTCCATCTTCTCGCAAAACCTCCTCTCCTCTATTATCTTTATATGAGTGTGTCACCTCTTTTGTCTCTGCTCACGGCCAGACAGACAGACTGGCAGATACGAACCGTCTGTTCACCCCGAGCCTGCAAACAGGACACTGGCCTTTTATGGGTGCTTCTCTCACATTCCCTAATGGATTCTCCTATTATAGGTTGGAAAATAAAAGCACTATTATAACAAGTATGAGTGCAGGCTGTTATGTCTGCTCAAATGTGATGGTGCTACAGATATCAGAGGAAGACACAGAATGCAGCAAACAAAACAGTGTTTGTGTACAGTGCGTGGAAAATATGAAAATACCAGCACACTCTATGAGGTGTGTATTTTTACACATGTAAGTGTCTACAACAGGAAAACAGCATTCCAGCTTGTAACTGAGCCTGTAATAAGCACTCATATAATTTTTAGGCTATTTTATTTATATAACATCAGAGAAATGAGACAAGAAATCACTACTTGGTAAGTGGGAAACACGGCAGCAAACATTTATGTCATATATCAAAAGTAGATCATAACTTTGAGCTCACCGCACAAGATCTCAGGCAACACAGAGCCCCGACATTACAAACAGAGACTCAGACTGACAGACCTAAATCACACAAACACAGAACTTGTCATCACCAACCTTCTCCAGCTTTTCAAAATGCTCCCGCAGGAACTTCATAGGACGCTCAGGCTTAGCGATGCAGAGGTTCACAATGCACTCTTTGAGGATCTGCTGGATGTTGTGCTTCTGCACAAAAATTTCACAGCCCTTCAAGCTCTCGTCTTCTTCCAGAGTGGAGGAGGAGGTGGCCATCTTATCTTTTATCTCTGTGGCAGTGGGAGAAAACAGGGTGTTCCATGAGAGGAGGGGAGGGAGAGCAGAATAGAGAAGGGGGTAGAACAGGGGCAAAGGAGGGGCAAAATGCAGCGCATACAGTGTGATACAGAGAAAGTGGGATAGAATGGAGGAGCAATGGATCGTGGGAAGGAGGTGAGCGGACATTTCACACCCCTGTTGCTTATGCTTCTTGTCAAGGGCCGCATGACATGAGCTACTGTCAGTTGGCAATACCCTAAGCAAGACATGACGGTGTACGATGGAGGTAATTGTTGAAAATAACATTACATATGTAAATGTTTATATTTGCATTTCACTTTAACTTAAAAATATATATATAAAAATTATGTGATATTTACTGGGGTCTGCACTAAACAAGCATGTGCCTTATGTCGGGAATATTAACCCTAGGCCGGGACTTCTCTCTAGCACCACAATGCTTCGTTTATAACAGGATGTTGTAGATATTTCTTAAAGAAGTCACTAAAACTAAAACTGATAAATCACATGTAAATGTTGTTATGTCACTTCTGGAGCATTTTTGTTAATTTTATTTTATTTTTTTGCTTTTTTTGCCTTAATTTTGGACTGATATTGAATGTTATCGTCTCACTGATACTGTGTGATTTTAAATTTATGTATTTTTAATGTTGTTTTGTGAGTGGACCCCAGGAAGACTAGCGACCACTTTGTAGAAGCACTTGGCCATATTGCAATTTCAATAATCACTTAATCAATTGTGCAGCCCGAGCCCTATGTTGGCACTGCAGCTCTGGGGTTGGGTGATACGATGCTATCCACCATGACTATATGAACTGGTCACCTGTCAACTGAGATTTTGCCATTCTGTTTATACCATGGTCGCTATCCATTTTTAATCTGTGGGTGTATTAGAATATTGCTGGCAATGTTGCATATAGATGATACATCCTCCTGGGACCTGAACGTTTGTTTGGTTTGCTTTTAATTTCAGCTAGCAATTTGGGATCAGTAGACTAAGCGTCGTCAACGGTAATAAAGTCCCAATGTCCTCAAACGAGTACTTCCTAATTAACAGCGTCTTAGCTTGTTGCAGTTGCTAAAATCGGTCAACTTTGTTGCCATATCAAGCTTTAATCATGAGTAAACAAGTTTTAAACCATAACATGTGATCAGGTTTTGAACCTTGTCCACTTTTGTGACAGGATCGGCTGAGGACTAACTTGGCAGAGATGGCCGCCATCTTGCTTTTACATGGATTATGTCTTACTACCACTGCATGACACAACAAAGTGTCCATGAACGTGGACAACAGGTTGAAGTTAAGTAGAATGGAGTATCAAGTAAACCCAAATTGTGATGTCCTCATACAAGGACAATGATTTTTGCATCAATTTGACATAGTACCTTCATTTATGAGGTATGTAACCAGCCAAATATAGATACCCCTGTCTGGTTATGCCATCTATAATCATCTTTAAGATCATTAAAAATATACTATACAGTGGTATTTATAATATAAATAAAATTGTATCCCTGGGCAGATGTGCATGCCTTTTACTGTGCCTTTGATTGTTGGTGACAGAGGGAGCCTCACAAGAGGATTATGGTTAACATGTTTAACACATACATTTAAGCAGGGTACACACACCTCATGCACAACAGCTGCATTACTACTGCAGGACTGTTCATGCCTTTACTATGTGTCTATGTGGATGAAGATGACTGAATAGGAAACTGGTGCCCTAACGGATATAATGTTTTTTGTGACAGTAAAGCAAATTACAAATCCTCAAAGTGCATGACAACACACACAAGCTATGTCAAACAGTTATGTCAGATAACACAGTGGTTGTATGCCTCACAGCATGGCAGGAAGCTGAGCAGGTGTAGCTAACTGTCAACTACCCTGTGTCACTTCCTCATATGGAAATCACGTCCACGACAGTGTTTTTAAATGCATAATAAATCTGAATCAATTATGCATTCAGGGCATGACATCTAGCGAGTTTGTTCTGCAGCAGATAGCAAAACAGTGCCCGCTTATGTTGGCTGTACCATGCATGCTGTGGAGCTGGTGATGGAAGTGAGCACCTGTTCAGTTGCATTCAATAGACAGCTAACTGAGCTAGCTGTGCTAACCTTACAATGACAACCAAACCACAACGAAGGGGAATTACTGCGACGTAAACACCGTGAAGGGCCTGAGCTCAGCCGCTACTCAGTGTTAATAAAGCCCCACGGTCCGCTCGGTGCTCTCGCCGGTGTCCCTACCGTTATTGGTGGAGGATGCTCAGTGGGAAAACACCTCGCTGGTGGTGGGAGATCGGTGAGGTACCGTTGGTTAGCCGGGATGCTGCTGGCTGCTGCTGCTCTGCCTCTCTGATACCTCGGCTCGCTCTGCGTCAGTCCCGATGACGTCAATCTATCATCCTCCCGACCGCAGCGGCGCTCTCTCGAGGCCAGTGGCGGCGAGCACGCGCCAGCCGATTTACAGGTGGAGGAAAATCTTTAAAGGAAACATCCACCTTAAAAAGAACAGCAGTGCACAGGCCTTATCTTTATATATGAAGACACACTGCATGCCTAAACCCTAAAACTAACGTCTTTCTTTATTTTATATTTATTTTTTTATTTTATAATAAAACTATTTTTATTTTGTATTTATATATCTATTCTATTTTATTTATTTTATGTATTTTATGTATTTTATTATATTTTATATTTACAGAAAGACAGAAAATCTAATAGACAATAAATAAATAAATAAAAAATACATAAAACATTTTCTTTAAATTACAAAAGGGAAAAATGGTTGCCAGGTGGCAAAGAAGCGTGCTGTTGATCCATTAAAAAAACAAGGGATTTTCTCCAATTGTAAATTATACATAACATCCTTGATCCAATGTCCATATGTTGGAGGTAAAGAGTCCTTCCATTTACACAGAATGAGCCTTCTGACCGGATGTGAGCAGAATGAGACAATGTCCGCTTGGGCTCTACTTAAGTTAACATCTAGAGGAGTTACTCCAAATATTGCCATGGACAAAGATGGGGCAACCAGCTGTCCAAGCATTATTGAAAAGGTTTTAAATATAAAATCCCAGAAATGAAATAGTTTTGGACATGACCAGAACATGTCACATAAAGTGGCTGAAGACTGTTTACACCTGTCTGACGTAGGATCAATCTCATTGTTGATCTTGAGCTCTGGACCAGTGGAGTCAGTGTGAAACTAACATCCTTGAGGGCCACAGAAGGATTATAAAAATAGTGTAGTCGTGAACCCCAGACCCCAAAGCCCACCATCTCTTCCCTTTTTCAAAACCAGACACCTGTAGGAAACTCTAAAAATGTGTGTTTTTTTTCATATTTTGCTTTTTATTCCAGCACTTTTTGCACTATGCAGAGCCATTCAGGGGCAGCATAGTAGGGGGGAAAGTGGGACTGACTACCCAAGGCCCCAATAGGACAGGGGGCCCTCATAAAGCCTGGAATATAAGTAAATATTTGGTGCCAAAACTGACCTAAAACTGCCTGAATAATGTGGTTGAAAGACTGCAATTTGTGTAAAAAAAAAAAAGAAAATGGTAGAGGAAGCTTTCTGAGGCTCATTTCACCCCTTAAAGGTGCAAAAAGGTTTTGTCCGCCCCTGCACAAGGATTCGTCTCTAAACGCAGAGCTGAGTTAGTGTCTGCTCATGCTGCTGACGCACCACTGTAGGCTACACTGTCCTGTCTTCCCCCATGAAAGGGAAATCAGAAAGAAAATTCTCTCTAGGCCACAAAAACACATAAACAATATTAAGGACATGACCTCAGTCAGTGTCCTCACTAAACAGTAGCATACTGGAACATCCCAAGTCACCATGGGTGTGTTCACTGAGATAACAGGATGTTTCTGATTTACACCTGTGAGCACATCTGGGTTTAACGTTCAATCAATCCAAACTGACAGATTAAGTCATTGTTTTAATGTCAATGGAAAAAGCTTGATATGTGCCATGTGATAACACGATAAATTCAAGTTTTGAGGTTCTTAAATAACAGTTGACTGTATTTATAGATAATGACAATGCTATGCAAATATTACCGAGCAAGCACAATGTAGTCTTCATTTTGTATTAGGGTGGAATTTGACTTTGGAGTGTGTGACCGGCTCACTTGGTGACATCAGAAATCTGAGTCGGAGGCTGTAGCACTCCAGCTTTTAGATTTGGAAGAGAGTTGTTCATTTTTACAAATATTTTTGGATTGTTTTAGACCATAGGAATAACACATATGAATTTTAAAAATGGTCGTATTGCCGCTTTATTAAGACTACTTTATGAGAAACCACTGTAATAATCACAGTGTCTGCGCTGTAGGCCAGTGGTTCTCAAACAGGGTTCCGGGACACCAGGGGTCCCTAAGGGAGTTTGGGGTCCCCAGAAAAATGCTGCTTTTCTGCTTGACTTAGACTCGTTGTCCTTGTTTGTGGACACTTTTTTGCAGCCATCTCTGCTGAGTCAGTCTGCAGCCGATCCCGACACACATTAATACGTTAATAATGTTTGTAGTTTGATATGGCAACAAATGTGACCAATTTTAGCAAATGTAACAAACTAAGATGCTGTTAATTAGGAGGTACTTGTTCGAGGAAGTTGGGATTTCATTATCGTTGACAATGTTTCGTTTTTTATACTTATCGGGTCCTACTGATCCCAAATAGCTAGGAGAAATTAAAAATGCACACCAAACAAAAGCTCAGGAGGACATCTAAGTGAGTCTAGTGTGAGTAAGAGTCATAAGAGCGACTACTCTGATGATAGCTCTCACTTCCTGCACAGTCATTTCCTGAACTGTAGGTGACAACTATAGAAGTATGGTCTAAATCAGTGGTTCCCACATGGTGGGTCACAGGTCCATCCTGAATGGACCGCAAGTGACTGGCATTGTGTCAAGTTTGTAAAAAAAAAAAAAAAAACTTATTTTTTAAGTACAGTGAATTCCTGGCACATGGCTGTTATTTGGAAGTGCCGTTTCCTGGTGTGGAGTGAGTGACTAACGGACAGCTACATGACACAGACAGCAAACTAGCTCAATGACATCACAAGTATGACACTAAACTGTGTGGAACTTGAACTGAAGGAGAAATCTGGACCCTGTGGCTGCACCAGTTGGGAACCACTGGTCTAAATCATATCTAACAACCAAAATATTTTCAGATGGAGGTCCCTGGAGTGAAATATTATCAATTTAGGGGTCCTTGACATGAAAAAGGTTGAGGACTACTGCTGTAGGCTACTTCTCACCAAGTTTCTCACTGTTTTAAAATCATAATTATTGTATTTTTTTTAATCTAATAAGGCGATTAATTGTTATATAAAACAATGTGTTTAGTATTTTTAGCGTCGTCACACCACCTGACTCTGTTTTGTCAGCACAAATGGGAACAACTAGAGCTACAAAGACGAAGAGGTTGTGAGTGTGAATAAAGTTTAACATTTTGAATCGGAAGCTGCCGTAAAGCAGCCGTTTGTTTGTCGCGCAGCCGCTGGTTGCCATAACGACAGTCAAGATGGCAGCTATGGCGGCTGGAGACGAGCATGCTTCCTCTGAAGTTTTGAGAGGAGTCGCCCGACATTTAAACTGTCTGAACGAAGACAACAAAGCGACACGAAAGAGAGCTCTGGAGCTTATCAAGAGGGAGACCTTAGATAAAGGACTGTCCGGCAGCGTCCTACAGGAGGTCTTCTCTGCCCTCCTCAAGTCTCTCCTCAAATGCCTGTCAGACCCCATGGAGAGATGCAGAGAGACAGCGATAACGATGATAACAGAGTTTATTCGCTGCGTCCCAAAGCCGGAGGAGTCGCTGCCTTACCTCATGCCGTGCCTGGCTCAGAGGCTCGGGGAGAAGGAGATCCTGGAGCCGGCGGAGGAGCTCCGGCTGTCGGCCGTGGAGATGTTGACTCTGACGGTGGAGGTGTGCGGGAGGCATTTAGCGCCGTATCTGAACGACGTGATCAACATACTGCAGAGGACCGTCGTCGACCCTTTCCCTGATGTCAGGAGAGAAAGCTGCAAATGCACCGTAACCTTTGCAAAGTGTGTGCCAGGTTGGTGGAGAGATTTTTGTTGTTGTTGACGATGGAGTCCGTTGCCATGGTTTCGAGGCACGCAGAAAAGCTCCCTTCCTTCCTCTACTATTATATTAAGTGGCTAAAATAAATAATGAATTTCTGGAATACCAAGGAAACATCATGGTACTGTTTTTGTGCTGAAACACTAGAATTAAACTCAAAAAGTTTCAGTGTTTTAAAGGTCCCATATTATGCTAATTTTCAGATTCATACTTGTATTTTAGGTTTCTGTTAGAGCATGATTACATGTTTAAATGTTCAAAAAATACATTATTTGCTAATACCGTCTGCCTGAATATTCCTGTGTTCACCCTCGGTCTGAAAAGCACCGATTTGGCGCCTGTCTCTTTAAGCACCCATTTCCTAAAAGCCCAGACTTCTCTGATTGGTCAGTGTTTCTGATCCTTCCATATCTGCATTCTCAGTAGGGGTGGGTGATATGGCCCTAAAATAATATCACTATATTTCAGGGTATTTTTGCGATAACAATATTCTTGACGATATGACAAATTAGCTTTTAAAAAAAGTATATTTTACTATTACTTTAAGATGACAGTATTGCAACAAAATAAATGATATAGTTTTATAGCTTGCCTTCAAATATTCAGTAAAAACAAAACAAAAATGATCTCTCATTTCCTTAGTTTGTGAACAACAACAGTAACTCAGAGTGAGAGTCAGATTCTGTATACTATATGAATAGTTCAACAAAATAAAATCTACAACAAATTACACATTTAAACAGCTCCCACATACAATAAATGTCCCCTGGGATCTATATATATATATATATATAGATAGATAGAGATAGATCAACAGGTAATTTCCTACTTTTATCAAAATCCTAAATGATTGAGTTGTTTTTTCCCACCTGGACCTTTATGCTCTGCCATTTCTCCTCTAATCATCACACTGTAACCTGTGACAGGCCGTTATGCTACCACAACTACTGCACATTCACTACACTTCTTACATTGTCGGCCACCGCTTTATAATTGTCCATGTTTCCGGATGGTTCTGGTAATCCATGGTCTCTGGTTGAGGAATGATTTACCTGTTCACACATCCTGACCTCAACATGATGGCTGCATGTTCGCTCCTCCCAAACACTGGCACAGCATATAGCAGTGATTCACAGTAGGAACGGGGCAGCACCTCTCATTCCCATCGCCACACTAGAGTCCTCTGCGCTGTCAGACTGACATAGAAAAAGAGTCACCTGGCTGAATGCTGCTGTCCAAGATTTAGTCAAGTTCCAGTCAATAAAAGGATACTACAGTTCCTGATATCCTGTTGGAAACTGATGCAGCACAGAGGTCATCCACTTTATTTTTAGCTGGTGCCCATCTTCTCCTCGATGTTTACTGATGTTTACATTTGAAAACTCTGACCTAGCTAGTTAGCAGAAGTCGACAGGAGGAGAGTTTACAGGCTGTTGATTTGATTTCCTCAACCTGATGAGTGATTTGCAGCCACACGCCACCACTGTCCAAAGCCAACGACAAAAAGCACCACCTGCACTTGCAAAATAGACATAAGACCATAAATTTAGCCAAGCTGACAGAGACGCGACTGGAAACGTCCGCACTTACATAACACACTCTCTTATCTAACTGAAATTCAGAGTGAACAGAAGCAGGACTGTAATTCAGCCTTTAAAACCACAAAAAACAAAACAATATCATAATGTTAGGGTAACAAAAAAATCTCAGGATATATCCAGTCACATATCTCCGTATGAAATATGAATATGAGACTGCATCACTCAGCTCTACAGTAACTTCTTAACATGGATTGAAATACATTTCACCTCTTTCTCTTCAGAGCACTTCCACATGCAGGCTGAGAGTCTGGTCAAGCCTCTCATGCAGACGATTGCTCATCAACACTCGCGGGTACGAGTGTCTGTCATCGAAGCCACCGGGGCTGTCATTCAGCACGGCACTGGCAAGAATGTGGACGACGTGCTCTCTCACCTGGCACAGAGGCTGTTTGACGACTCGCCACAGGTTCGGTTTAAAGCAACAACTAAGCAATAATACCAGACACACTGTGTGCCGTTATATGTGCTGCCTATTAAGATATTCTTGCTCAGTTCTGCTCTCTCTCTGTCTTGCTCTCTTTTGTTCCAGGTGAGAAAAGCTGTGACTGCAGTTGTTGGCGATTGGCTGCTTTACATGAGAGACAGATACTCTTATTTCCACAAACTCATCCCACTCCTGCTGAGCAGCATCAATGATGAGATCCCAGAAATAAGGTAAAAGTGGACACTGACACACTGACACATAGCACTCCTGGTGCTATTACCGCTCAGAGGTTGTCACCTGTTACAACTATCTCTGTATTTGGCTCGATGACTTCCTGTCTTTTAAACCTCAGGTTGATAATTTTCTTTAAAAGCAGAGGTTGAAGTCAGGGTTTTATTTCAGAAACAAGTCCTGTGTCTCCTTTGAGGCCAGAGAAAGACTGGTAGCTGCTATTTTTTTACAGGTTCTGGATTATGATGATCTGTTGTACATGAATGCATCTGCACATTGTTTGCACATATTAGATACAGCACATCATAAAGCACTGAGACTTTATTCCAGGGCTGGTTGGCCTTCTTTAACCTTTCATAGGCTCAGTCACTGGTATTTGTTCATTTATAAAGCCTTACTGGGTAAACTCCCTTCATATATTTGTACTTTGATTGAACAGAGATCTGCCTGTAGCTACAGTCTGAGATCTCAAGGTTTAGTTTTGCTGTCTGTTTCTAGTCCTCGGACTGAGCTTGGAAGGAAAGCTTTTATATGCTCTGCTCCTCTCACTTGGAATAACCTTCAGAAATATTTGAAACTACGTGAACTGGCCTCTACCTAACTTTAAAGCACTCATAAGTACAAGGATGAATTAATCAGTTTGTCATTGGGTGTAGGTGTTCTAATATTTCTACAAGTTACTGTGTGTCTTTTATGTTTTTTATAGTGTGGTTGTTGGCTGTAATTTTTATGTTCTGCTGTCTTGGCCAGGTCTCCAACAGGACTTACATGGTTAAACATGGGTTAAATAAAAATAAAGATCATCACATTCAGCATATATGTGAAATACAGTGTATAATACTGACGACATTGACAGTGTTGATGATGGGGATGATGATCTGTGTTTCTGCTCCCCTCCTGCAGACTTCTAGCAGCTGATTTATGGAAGCAGGTAGGCGCCCAGTGGGAGAAGGAGAACGAGGAAGAAATCAAGGACAAGCTGGACTTTCTCCTCACCCCACCTCCCTTTTACCCAGCAGGAGGTCAGTCACAGTCGACATGGTTTATTCACCCAGGTTATTTGATCTGGTTCTCACACTATTAGCTGGGTCAGTTTTAAAGAAAGTCTTATTAAGATAAAGTGTGAGCTGCTGGCATCAATCATCGTCAGTGTCCCATTTAATTTGCTAATAACTAGCTGGGTGTAAGATGCATAGGTTTAAAGAGACAAACTTTTAGGGTCAATTACGCTTTTTAGTATTTAAACTGTAAGTTTGAAGAGTGTAAACCTCTCGAGGCATTTGAGCACCATAAATGTACGTTCACTAAAAGTGCTTGTTTGTCATTATGGAAAAGATCCTACAGAAAAACAGTTTTTTTTCTCCATCTTTCTCGCTCTAACATCTCTCCATTTAATGCATATATAGGTCCTGTTTGTGCATGTGTGTGTATTTCAGGCCCGTGTGTATATGACAACAGAGTAGAAAACTGAATTTCCGCTTGGGGATTAATAAAGTATATCTTCTTCTAGAAATCCCCTTTGCTACAGAAACAGCAACAACAACCTCCAACTAAGTTGAATCTCACAGTAACATGATTTTTTGGTGAGTTTTCTTTTGCGGGGCCATTTTAGTGACAGTGCTTGCCTCTCCACGTGCAAAGTTCCACCAAAACAAGTTCACCCCTTACACTATTTTGCAAGGGCACCGTCACTGCATCCTGAGCTGAGCGCTGCCCAACAAGACAAAGCATATTTACCCCTATAGCAGAAAGATAATTGGTGATTTTGGACCTTCTCCGAGGGCTGATACAGCACTGTGGACATAAGTCTGGCCACGTGAGACTACATAAGATGTGACTTGTAGGAAGAAAATGGTGGAAATGGTGAGAGCTTGAAAGAGTTTGTTGTGTTGGAGTATAAAAGCTTAGTGTAATCTAAAAGATTTACAACGTCATGAATGAGCGAGTCTTTGTTAAAGATAATATCAAACAGACAGAATCAAGTGAAAGGTAAGGAAAAACGTTTTATTTCTTAGTTGGAAACCTTTCCATAGTGTTGTCAGTGGAAAAATGAGCAGTTTTAATGGATGTTAACTGACGGTGCACAAATGTCTTGTTCACGAGTGAGGGTAGATTGGAGTGTGAGATGGATCAGCCGTTTGGTGCGGCTTCTGCGCTGGTCCGTCGTGGTGAAGAGAGAGCTGAGCCAGAAGGCAAAGCTTTCGATTTACTGGTCCATCTACATCCCAACCCTCATCTATGGTAATGAGCTGTGGGTAATGACCGAAAGTCACGTGGATACCTTCGTGTCAAAAGGGGTCAATTGAGGTGGTTCGGGCATCTGATCAGGATGCCTCCTGGGCGCCTCCCGCTGTAGGTGTTTCAGGCATGCCCCACTGGTAGGAGGCTCTGGGGCAGACCCAGAACACGCTTGAGGGATTACGTATCTCATCTGGCCTGGGAACGCCTCTGGGTCCCCCGGGAGGAGCTGGAAAGTATTGCGTGGGGAGAGAGACGTCTGGGGTGCTTTGCTTGGCCTGCTGCCCCCGCGACCCGGCCCCGGATAAGTGGATGAAAATGGATGGATCATCACAAACGCACAAAAACATGGAAAATACGGTCTAGGTTGAAAAATACATTAGTTTCCATTTAAGCACATACTTTGTTTCATCCTGTGATTTTATCTCATTGGCTTATCTCGGTTATTATTTCGGTGAAGTCTAAGAAATGGTATCTGAATTCCAGTGTTACAACAAATCAAAGTTTTCTTGGTGCACTGGCATCACTGGTCTCACCAAAAAACACCAGTCACACACAAAGGTCAGTTTTATATGTAAGTGTAATCTCTACACTATTTGCTGCATTAAATCATCTCTCTTTATTACAACTGTCCAGATTCACAACATACAGTAAAAATAATGTTGTATGTGACATCTTAGTTCTCAGGACAGGCACTGGCTTGGAAAGATAAGTGTCTGCCTTGGACCAGGAATGAGTGCGAACCTGAACATGATCACCATGGTTTGCCTATAGGGCCAGGCTCAGTGTGTGTGTGTGTGTTTGTGTGTGTGTGTCAGGGGTACAGTTCCTAGGCTTTGCATCTTTTTTAGAGATCCTATACGTGTCCCACAGCTACACATGCAACAGTGCGGACGAATACGGGCTGTGCCTGAGGACAGGAAAGGAAAGGAAGAGGCTCTCTTTCTCTCTCTTTGTCTTTCTCTTTCTTGCCATCATAAATCTGCCGGGCCTCCCAGTGTGAAGAGGTCACTGTCAGACAGTGAGAGACGACCAGAAAGGGGCCTGTTTTGTCTTGTCCTGGTGTGTTTCTCTGATTTATCTCTGTCTTCCTTTAGTCCTCTCTTCCTCTCTCATTAGTGTGCCTATAGGAGAAGGAGAATAATGTGAGGCAGAGAAAGACGGAGATAGAAGGAGGGGAGAGGGTTGCGAGATTTAAAATGTAGAGGGCTATCTGAGAACGTGTTTCACTTGCTCTGACAAGTCTCTTATGGGGAAATCGTAAAAAGTTGTAGGTAAAACTGTGATAAGTTGGAGGCCAGTCAGCAGACAGTTGAAAATCTGTGAATCACTGATATTTATTGTTCCATAAATGCTGTTTCTTAGTGTTCAGATAGTTTACTACAATAGAGATTACAAAATACCACAAGTTCTCATAAAGGTTAGAAAAATAGACCACACACAGAGGATGTAAGGGAGCCAGAAGACATGTTGCAGTGAGCTGTCATAAACAAGGTGCTAGGTGCTCACCTGCTATTTGTCATTCAGACACCTTGAATGAAAATCAAAAGCTTGCTCCTCCTGGAGAGTCTTCAAAGTGGTGTTCATTTTGGTAGCTCCTCTGATTTAGTCTTTGTCTTTAGATGAAAATGCATTTTAGTCATAGTTTGGTCATTTTTATCTTTCATAGTTTTAGAGTACTGTTCATTGACGACCGTCCAGTTTTAGATGACAAAAAGTCATCATTGCATTTTAAATAAAAACATTTAGGGAGTACATTCATCTTAATTGAGTTGATCCTACCCCCTAGAGAGAGAGGCAGGGGGTCCCAGCGTTCGAGGTCTTGCTTCAGATTAGATAACAAGGGTTGATAATTAGCCTTATAGAGATCAATCAGCAATTGAAAAGCTCAAAATCCATAAATTTAGAGTTTATTTCGGTCTGAAAATAGTCTACAGATAGTCTACAGATAGTCTACATGATCTACAAATTCATGTAAATAAAGTCACAGCCTCTCACAGAAAATGACATATACTTAATTAGTGCTATGCAAAACATTACACTAAAGTAATTTAACATACCTTAGACACTTCTGCAGTCCGAAAAAGGTGCAGGATAAAGCTACAGCTTATAACACCTACCCTTTCAACAGGTTATCATATTTAGCAATCGACAACCAAACAAACCAAAACAGGCAAACAATGCAAAATAGCAATAAATAAAAGAAACAACTTACAAAAGGCAACTTACACACATAAAGTTCCTGTACCCTGTTCTTCTATGTCAGTATTACAGTCTGAATGAAATTAAATAACTGATTTTAGACAACTACATAGTGGTGGAGTGCAGAGTATACACAGGTATATGGGATATACCCTCCTCTTTTCCTGGATGTTTACAGTATACCCACTTATCAGCCCAAAAGGCCATTGGAATATGTATAGAGTATACTCACTTCCTCCACAGTAACCTACCCATCCACATAATAGTACGCCCACCTCATCAATTACCACTACATCACTTTATCTAGACAACTAGGACTTGTACCCAGCTTCACTGTAAACTCTGACTTTTCGATCTCACCGTTAAGAAGCAGAAAAATAACTTTATTTCAGCCTGAATTCTTTCTAAATCTGCAGCATAAGACTGGAGGTTTAAACTCATATCCTCTCACATAGTTTGTCTGGCAGCTGACCCCTCTCCTGCGATTCAGCGGCTAACAAGCGAAGCTGTAACCAACAGACTCCACAGATCCATTCAGCAGCTCCACCATCCTCTGTCCGACACGCACGGCTGCTCATGCACTACCGAGTTACAGCTCACAGCTCGCACCAACTGCTGACGCTGCTTTAGTTTGAGCATTTTGCAGGTTAACACAGCATCCTGGCACCAGCTAGTTACTGGTGTTTACCAACCTGCTGGAGGTCTGGTCTCATTGGAAGATAATTGCAAGCACGGCCGTTCCTAGATAAAAACATTTTTCTAATAACATTCACAAAATAATTCCCCAAATTCTCCTTTCCTCTCATTCTGAATGTCCAATAAGCCAACACAAACATTTGAATCAAGTCTAGTATCTGTGTCATAGTTTTTGCTAACAAAATTAACATTGCCTCAAGGTCATTCTGGAAAACAAAGTCATTCACCCGCTGCGGGAGATGTAGGCAGGCTGAGAGAAAACGAGCCCCTTAAAAACTAATATCTAACAATGGAAGAGTTTTAAAAGGTGGATGTTTTTCATTTTCTCCTCCAGTGGAGCGTCCAGGGCTGGGCTGCAGAGAGCTCGTGGTGAGAAACCTGGGTAAGCTGGTGCCGGCCATTGCCCACGACGTAACTGACTGGCTGGTGCCCACACGTGTCAGGACCTCTCAGCTGCTCTCCGTGCTGCTGCTCCATGCCGAGGACCACAGCACCCAGCATCTACAGCCTCTCCTGGCCACCCTGTACCGCGCCTGCACAGACTCAGAGAGGGATGTGGTCAGCAATGTGAGTCCCAGAGAGTTAGTCATTGGATAAGCAGGATGTTAGATTTCCTTTTTTGGATCAGGTGTGGTATTACTAATGATAGAATTGTATTGTGATCAGTTAATAGCAGACAGAGTCATTTCAGGACACATCTGTTGAGCTTTAGACTGGACCAAGCGAGGCTCAAGGACATGGGATGCACCTGTTTACATAGAAGGACTCGTTCTTTGATGTGAGGGAGATAAAAAAGGACTTTCTGTGTTTTTCGCCCTCCTATACACCACCTCACGCCTCTATATCTCTCTCCACACCTCTTCTCTGTACCCACATCTAGTGCCTGGCAGCTGCTAAACTGCTGGGGACCTTTGTCCCTCCTGTTGTCCTCCTCAAGCTGCTGCTGGATCACATGACAGCGCCCTCTTCTTCCTCCCACCCCTGGGCACCCCTCATGGTGCTGGCTGCAGTGCTGGGAGGCTGCTCCAAACCCCTCCTGAAACCACATCTCGGACAAATCGCCAACACGCTGGCCCAGCCTGACGTCTGCCAGGAATATCAACAGGTCAGCAGGGAGAAGTTTGGGTTTGGTTGTGGTTGACATGTTTACCTGAGAATGACTGCTTGGTGCCAGTTATGCCATCTACCCCATTCACACGCAGCACAAGCACGTCCTTCTGCTGTTGTTAGCTGAGTAGCTTCAGTGGAGCAGATCAGAAGTTCACTATGGGAGGGGAAAGGTTGAAAATACTGAAACATTAAAGTCAGGCTTGTTTTTTCTTAAAGTCAGGCTTGTTTTGATGACGGCTTTGCCAGGTTCTCTCTGCCCTCATAGGTTGCCATGTCTTGATTTCCCCCCTGATCTGTGTGCACCAGCTGTTTTTCTTTCCCAGTCTTGTTAGGTGATCTTGGCAGTGTCATAGAAGGTCATTTTTTGCTCTCCATGTGTACCTTAACACTCTTATTTTTGGCAGTGACAGCGCGGCAGCCATACTGTATATTTCTTGCCTAATTTGTCCCTTATGGAAATAGGTTTCGTGATAAGATGCCACATCTCTTGAAAGGGCTTTAGTTGAAGGGCCTTCAAGAGTTTTCAATAGCACTACTGTACACGGGGAGTTCAGTGGGTTCACTGTTGAGTAATTCTCTAAAATGCCAACCCTGCTAAAGTGACAGTCCGGCCACATGGTGTTTTTCAAATCTAACATTACAAGTCTCTGATCAGAACGACTCCGTTCACACGCATCTTTGAAATGTGCTCCCCTTTTTTTTCCTTTTACATAGCAGCAATGATTAAAAATGCCTTTTGAGTTTCTCTGCAAACAGTCTGCCAGTGGAAAAATCCCATGGAGTCCGGAGCAGACTCTTCCCCGCTTCCTTTTCTCTTGCACCAAATATGTTTCCCTTTCAGAATCAAAATAACAGTTGTCTGGCAGAGGGCTATTTTCTGATCCTGCCGCAGTACTGACTCACCTATACCCATGACCCCACCCCCCTCCCAGTGAGGCCTGCAAGAATTTCCTCCCCGGGATAATAATAACAGAAATCCACTAATTTCACGTGACCCCTGCATGGCTGCTCCGACCCCTCTGTGTAGACAGGGCAGCGCACAGCCTTTGTTATTTTTTATAGCCATGTGTAAGGTCTCGGCACCAGACTGTGCTCCATGAACGACATTGAAAGAATCCCTGAAATTTCAAAGGCTGCCTGGTCAAGGCCGGTGATAAATGACAGGGAAGTTGACCCTCCTCTGTCCTCTCTCGTGGCTATCCGGCGGGGTCAGTCGGAGAGAGAACTAACAGGACGGGACGGTCACACGTTGTCGCACAGATGGAGGCAGACCTCTGCTTCCTCTCTGTCCGTTTCTCCATCTATCTCCCTCTGCCATTCTCTTTGTCTCTGTTTCTGACGGCAAAGCGTGGACAGTGTGATTCAAGAGCTCACCCAGACAAAGCACCTGCAACACTATTTGACAACAGGCCGGGTTCATAGCAGGGACCAGGGCCAGATCACTGTGTAGCTGTAAATAACACCACTGGAGACGGAGCACCTGCATCCCTCTCGCCCTCTTTTCTCTCTGTGCTGAAATGCTGACCCAGAATATTCTGCACTCCCTTACCTCACAGTTAGGTTCGCCCTGAGATCCTTCATATGGCACTGATTTACTTGTATGATAATGGTTTAATAACCTGCAGACACACAAACAACAAACACATGGACACGGCAGACTCACTTGTTTTATTTAATTTTTTTAAAACAAGGCATCTTAGGAACTTACAAGATATGCGCGTTTGGATCCAACTTGACAGAGTTATGTGCCACTCGAACCAAAGGCAGAGAGGAAGAAAAAGTGAGGTTTGACTTGGACAAAATGAGGCCTGTTAAGAAATGAAATATAAATAATCTTCAAAGTGAACAGAGGCAGGGGGAACTGCAGGGCTCCGTGGGGAGTTTGGGGAACAAGATGAAGATTTGGAAACTGATATATGATACTACTGCGCGACTTGACCTCGCCGACTCTTTCAAGTCGCTGTTTTCTTTTCTTCATTTCAGTAGGGGGAAAAGACGGCCTACAAAAATAAATGACAGATGCTTGGTGAAAAATAAAAAATACTGGTCGTAAACTGGAGATGATGTCAAGGGTTTGAGGGAAAATGAAAGGCGAGCCAGTGGTTAAAGAAGCCACCATGTTCTGAAGTACTCTCTGTAGTTTATATATGGTGGTGTTTGCTTGTATGGGTTTCTCTTTGAAGGGGGATCCCACAGAGGATTAACAAATCCCTACCATCACACACACACACACACCTTGCACAGCTGAGTGTCGCTGTGTTGTGGTTTGCCATGGTGACAGGGGCATCACAATATCTGCAGGGCTGGAGTAAATTGGTAAAGATAGCATCAAGAGAGGAAGAGAGGCGTAAAAGAAGAGGGGCCCTGACAGTGAATTAGCAGGCATATTTACAACCAGGCTTGTTAACACTGAATATGCTGTCTTGGTGAAGCTGTAATAAAAAAAAAAAGTGCCTGACCTACAGTAGCCTGGAGGAACAGAGCGGCAGGAGAGCAGGGGAGAAAAGACAGCTCTGTGCCTTTTCATCATGTCTGTGCACGGAGAAAACTTTCAGCGCTCGTGTCACAACGACCAGCATTCTGCTGAATACACATGCATACCGCCATACATCAGCGTGTGTCCTGCACGCCTGCCCTTTGTCATGAATGACAGCTGCATACTGCTCCCCGCTCCGCTGAACGACAGATGAAGAGAGGAGAAGAAAGGCCGCATAGCAAACTTTACCTGGCTCCAAAGGGGTCGGCATCCCATGCACCACCAGTGTTTGTTTTCCTGTTGCCGAGGCAACAGCAGTAGCTGTAGGCGGGGTGGGCTCCCCACTGGATAGGAATCCATCGCCTGGTATGGCTCCCCAAAGTGGAGTCGTGTGTGTGTTTGTAAATTGATGTATCCAGTGGTGGACAGATGCACACACACTGTGTAACGAGGCCCCTGGAGCGTGCCCAGGCCAATGAAACCAGGTGTATCTCGCCCGGCTCCAGGTGTCCACCTAGTCATTACACCGCACCACTTTTTCCGCTCTCCCTCTTTTCTCTCTCTCGGCCAGCCAGCCCTAATGGTTGTTTTCTGCGCGTGTATAATATGCGTGTCCGTATATGTGTACGCTGATGTGTGTGTCTGCCGCTGTTTGTCACGTTATTTCCACTACTGCCTCCCTGGAGTTCCTGCTGTGTTTATGTGCCAGCGAACGGCTTGGCCATAGGCATGGATTTCCCCCATCAATGACTGTGTGAACACTTTCAAACAAGAGCGCACAGTGCAGTCGGTGTTTAAAGTGTTTTGAGTCTCGGCAGCTGAAGAAATGAGGGCAAGTTGTGGTTGTTCAAGTTGGGTATGGAAGTTTAGTTTAGCCTCAGACTGGTGCAGGAAAATGTGTTTACACACTTAACTAACACCCTGGACTCAAGATACGCGTAACGAGCTTTTTTCCCCACTGTGTGCTCAACACTCTACTGCAAAATAAAAACATTTGCTCATGTGTCTTGCAGACTGGAAGTCCCTTGGCTCTCATTGCTCCTCACAAGTCCTGGCTTTTTGAGCATCTTTACTTGGCGCAACACTTGTTTTCCCTCCACATTGATGCCAAGCTTTGCTGTACAATATCTACTCAAATATATGAAAAGATAGTGCGCCCCCTAGTGATTGAACTCTGTCATTTCACAGTCAAAGCTCAGTGAGTGGGTTGTGTGTTTTGAGTGAGGAAGCGTATGTGGATTGAGTATTTCTCACTCACACACACTCGAGTCCCCCTCTCACCTCCCAGCTCCTCATCATCAGACCAAGGTAAACACCTGGAGGGTGCTTCACCAGCTCTCAATCCTCCACATGCAAAAAAAAAAAAACACTCTCTCCTTCTTTTTCACTCGCACACACTTACCTTCCATCTCCCCCTCAGTCCCCCTCCCACCCAGCCCTAATGACAGGGTGCGTGAAAACAGGAAAAGAGGCCATGATCCCAGTGATGGCATCGAAATTAGCCTGAGCCGCAGGTCTTTGTCTAAACATGAGCTCACCACAACACAGGCTGACAAGCGACAGCAATCACACACACACTCATGTCTGGAGATGGAAAGTTCTCACTCTGAGTTATTGTATCTTGTCGACTGCTCTAATATTTTTGTGTAAAATAAGAGATTATTAATAGAGTTACACTGCAGATTAAGGAGATGGCGTGCTGTGGAGAGAGACTGAGAGCAGGCCAGATAAAAGGAGATTGTGAGGACTGAAGTGCACCAGACAAGCCGATCATATAATACTTGTCCCTCTTTCCCAGGTCTTGTACTTGGAGCAGCTGTTGGCCTGCGTGGACGTGCTGCTGCGTCAGTGTGAGTCAGACCCCGGCTCAGTCAGCCTGCAGCTGCTGCAGGTGCTGGTCACTGTCCAGAGCCTCTCCCCCGAGCCGCATATCAGCGAAAAGGTGAGAAAACACAACGGTTGAAAGATGCAACCCCAGATACAGCCTGTCTGCCGCTCTGCCTTCACTTCCGGGCAAAGCTGCGTATCATCCCACCTGTGTAATTCTTCAATTCTACTTAGACATAGACCCTTTTTCTCTCCCCTCAATTTTCCATTCTTCTTTTATTAGAAAGGTAAGCAGGTTTTATGAAGCAAGAGAGCTATTTGAGGAATGTCAGCATTTGTACAAGTTCAAAGTGGGCATGGCCAACTGTATAATTACCCACTTAGCCAGGGGAGCTGAAATTGCACCTTTGGAGTGGAACTTTAAATCCAGTCCTGGGTGAAAGGAGGCGGGTGAAAGGTGGAGAAAAAGACAGACAGAAATAGAGGGAAAAAAACAGATAGGGAGAGATGAATTGTGTCTTAGCGAGCGTGTGTCATCGGCTCAGTCCCATTTGTGGCTCCATAACGCCTCCTCAGGTCAGCCAAATGATATGCAAGTAACAAGCTTCCATGTTGTGGTCAGCCTCCAAATGCAAAGGGACAAACAGGAACAGTGACAAGTGAAGCCAACAGTATCTGAGGCCAGCGTGTCGCCTAACTGCTTGTCGCCGAAGGAGGCTAATGACAGAGAGAGGAGCGGGAAGGGATTGGCAGCGATGCTTTCCAGACACCACATGGGCCACCAGTGTGTGTGTGTGTGTGTGTGTGTGTGTGTGTGTGTGTGTGTGTGTGTGTAAGTGAGTGTGTGTTTACGTCTGTCTGAATGAGTGTGTATGTTCAGACAGGGAGCAGTGTTAGAGAGGAGATGAGAAGGAATGGATTAAGAAGGAGAGAGGGAGGGTGAGAATGGCCTTGGGCATTCCCGGACCCAGAGGAAGAGCGGAACTTGTTTTTCCCAGAAAAGGGGCACGTCTTTCCCATCAGTGGACGGCTCAGGGTTGTCTCGCGCTCTTCTGAAGGGGCCGATCTGTGACTCAGACATTGTCTCTGTCCCTGTCCATCCCTGAGGGACTGTGAAGGGAACTATGAAGTGCCCTAAAGGTCAGTTCCCCTGCCCTGAAGAGTCAGCTAATTATTTACTCTCCTATCTCTCATTCCTGCCCTTTCCTCCCAGCTCAGCTTTATTGGTGTCTGCGCGCGTGTGTGTGTGTGTGTGTGTGTGTGTGTGTGTGCGCGCATGTGTGTGTGTTTCTGTCGGTTCCTGTGCCTTTGTGACATCCTGTGTATCTGTCAGGGTTTTTCTTTCTGAGTGGTTTTATGTGTAAGACCTTGTCATGTCTGCTGTGTTGTTCTTCCCATGGTTTCACATGATGGTTTTGTGCCTCCCATGTGAGCGTGACCGAAGAATTCCTAAAAATTACAAGAGAACAGCATCAACTGTTAAACTTGAACACAATGCTCTCTGCTTTGTTTGTTCTCATCAGCTCTTCATCTGCCCTTTCTCTCACCCAGTGTTCCCTGTCCATCCTGACTACCATAAAGTCGAGCCCCAGTTAATCACACAGTCCCTTTTAATAGCTGGATGTGGCTACACATTTTGATAAATAAATACAGGTCTCAATTAGATGCCAGGTCTTGTCGCCATTGTTGGCCTAAATGTGCATGAATTCTGTGTGATTTTTATGTACAGATTGTAGGTTAAAAAATATGTTTACATCACTTTTGTTCCTCCTCTCCCTTTCTCCCCCAGGCCTTGGAGAATGTGCAGTTCTTGTGTAAGGTGCAAGGCCTGGACTCTGCGGAGCTCTATAGACAACATATGGGCCAGCTGCTGGACTGGCTGTCTGCCTCTGTCAACACCTGGTCCAGTTACTCCCCACAGAGACTTCGACTGCATATCATAGTCATACAATCAGGTGAGAAGTGAAGCCTGAATGTGCGCACGACATTGCCAAATTATACAGCAGGTGCTGAAGTTTGCACATATAGAGACACAATAACGGTCAAAGATATACAGTAAGGTTTTGATAAATCGGCCTGTCAAATAACCTGTTAATGACGGGGAAATCACTGCGTCAGTCATCAGTCTGAACATGCTCTGTGGGTCCATTTAACCTCAGCACGTTGGTGAGACTATATCATCTAGATCATGTTTTATTAAAGAAATACTTCACCCACAAAATGATTATTTGTATATCAGTCACTCAGTGTGTGTTACCTTGGATTCATGAAGAATATCTGGTCCAAAAAGGGGGTCCACTTTTAACAACAGCAACATGATATCAAAACATCAGTTTAATCCAGGTCTCATTTATCTATTCTAATCTACACATGCATATTTGCTAAAACTTGTAGTCGTGTACATGGGTAAGCACTTGCATTTGAACGCTGCTCGTGAATTCCATTGAGCAGAATTCAAATGCATGCACTTACCAGGGGTGTAAATCACCAGCTTCATCACAATACAATATTATATCAATTCTTTGGACAACGATGTGATATTTGCCGATATGACAAAGCCTTCCACGATACGATTTTGACTCGATGAGATTTAGGGACCTGCGTTTGACATAAGATGATATTAAATGCCCATATAACACAATTAGTTACAAAAGAAGCTGCCACACCTTTATTTTCTGCTTTTGGACATAAAAGATAAAAACATGGGGGTGACATGCAGAAATGGTTGCAAGCCGGAGTCGAGCCTGCGACCACTGCAGCAAGGCATCGCCTCTGTACATGGAGCGCCGACACTATCCACTACACTACCGACGCACCGTTTTATCTCATTGTTAACATACACCATGTGCTCTGCCTGCTGACCCCTTATTTCTCCGAAATCCAAATCATTTCCACACTTATGATGTATCCCTGTTTGACAGTGAGACAGACTTTCAAAATAAAAGCGTATCCCAAAGATGATGATATAGATCGATGTTGTCACTTTGCATCGATGATACTGGAACATTGAATCCATATATCAATCTAGATCGATGGATCGTTACACCCCTAGCACTTACCTAGGCATGCTACTCGTCGATGCCTGAGGCTGTTTAGGCGGAAGTGTTTTAAATAGTAATGTTTCATCAGAAATGCATGTTTTTGGGATATACTGTGCATGCAACTGGATAAATGGGACTTGGACTTAAACAGATGTTTTGCTGTAGTTAAACGCGGCCCCCTTTTACTCCAGTACATCAAGATTTTTTTCTGTGTTTGGATTCTTCGTCCACTGTTGAGGAATGAAACAAGGTTTTTCTTCACTAATTCAGCGCAACACAGGAAGAGTAACTGACCGACACGTGATCATTTTGTGGGTGAAGTGTTCCTTTAAACATTACTTCATGGTGTGGTTTGTGAAGCCATTCTTTCCTCAACTTGTTCAGACACACGTTACATCACATTTGAAGCGTCAAGCTGTTTGTCCTGTTCACACGTGATCCATCATCGAGGCAGCGCGTCAAAACCAGCAGCTGTCAAAGCAGCAGAGCAGATTCTCTCTTGTACAAAGGATCCAGATAGTTTACTGAAATTGTTTGTAATGTTTGTGAATGTGTTGTTTTCTAGTATCTGTGTGTATAGAATTAGCAAAAAGCACCCCGTCAATGTTTTCATTCAGTAACCCACACTGCTCCTGAGAGGTATGTAGGCATCAGAAGTTGGGCATGTATGTGTCAGTGGTGGTCCAAGCAATTGTCAGCACCACTTGATGGATATGAGCGCTGTCAAATGACACAATATTTAAGGTTAAAATCTGTATGATTTATTGCGTGACTCCCCAATAGGTGAGTGCTGTGCCATTGTTCTTGTCCAAGATGGATGCCCACCAATGGCTGTCACTCAGAGACACAGTGAAAGAATTATTATGTCTGTTACCCAAGCAGAGAGGCTCATGGTCAAACACAACCACAGAGGGGAAAAAAGAGCTGTCATTAGCACCAGTTGGCTTACTGACTTTATTAAATCCCCGTCTCTCCCTCCGTTTGTGTCTCAGACTTGTCTACGGGGGTTAGTCCGTGTGTGTGTGTGTGTGTGTGTGTGTGGTGCAGTGGGTTAAAAAGCTGTGACCCTGTCTCTGGTGCTGAGACTTCCCGTTACCTCCCTCTATACCATATAATCCTCCATCATCAGCACCTCCATGGGCCACACTTTCATCTCCATCTCTTCCTCCCTCCCTCCTCTCTCTTTCTAATTGACTGGGCAGCTGAGTACCCCTCTAATCCCCATACACACACACGGACTCTCTCGCACACACTCCCACGGCTAACTGACCAGTCCATTCTAAGTCCACTCAGTGATCCCCATGCGGGTCACTACATCAAACAGAGCCACAGCCGTCTGCTCTTGACCTTCCCCTGGATCAAGGCCACTTTGAAGCTGTGTGTGTGTGTGTGTGTGTGTGTCTGTCTGTCTGTCTGTCTGTCTGTCTGTCTGTCTGTCTGTCTGTCTGTCTGCTCTAAGCTTCCCTAGGTTTCATTCCTACAGATGTGATCTTTGCTCTTAACAGGACCCAAGGACTTTATTACGGGCAGCCGAACATACAGCGCGTGGCTGCTTTGTTTTATGTGCACATGATTCAGGGAAATCGGCCCTCCGCCGAACAATTGACGGTAGTTAATTTGACAACTGAGAATTGGTCATCTTGCTTACTCATCAGCTGTTCACACACTCCATCTGTGTTTATTGGGGACAGGAAAAATTATTGCCCTCTCATATCCTCCTCACAGTCTTTTGTCCCTCTGCTGGTGTGAGAACGTCTGATCTATTGTGTGTCGACTGGAGCTCTCTCTTTCTCTGTGCTGGGGATTTAGTGCCTTGCCCACGGACAGGATGCATGTTGAGACTTTTCTCAGCAGTAATGAGGTGTCAGGGCTCATGGCTCGTGGCCACAAGAAGTTACTATGTGGCCACCAATTATCACCTATAGGGGGCCTGCTGCGGCCACTTAGTGTTATCAGGTCTCTCCTGAGAATGAGCCGCTACGAAGTCCCTTCTTTATACCGCCTTTGCATTTTTACACCAAACCAAACAACAGCGACATCAAACTGCCCCAGTGTGTGATTTTAGACAGCATGCTGACATCCCGGAAGCAAAAGAGGCATGACAGACCTGACATGTAACACAACAGCATTGGCCTCTACTGTGACATATAAAATAGTGTTGACAATGCTATCTAGACAATAACATTGGCATTAACGTGATTATAGTAATCATTTACCATCCCTGTTATATGGCGGCTGACATCATCCTCTGCTGGGAGGGTAAGGAGCTCCAAAACCTCTTGTTTTCCCAATTTGCTGACATGTTTTTCTTCTTTGAGTTAGCTGCTAACTGCTGCTTGCTGCTTTTTAAATCTCCCAGTGGTGGCTCACACACAAAACATGTCACCAAAAGGTCACACCCATTCTGTCTATGTTCCTGTACTGCCAGCTGTCCCTTTTACACAGACGTTGATCCGGCTCTGTTACTACCTTCACCGTCATCTTAAAGGTGAGACAACTCTGTCCCCCAGTTTTACAATCGTACCTTATGTGCGGAGTTATGGCGTGAAATTCCCGTCTTGAACTGGCAGTGTAAAAGGGGCTCGAGACACACTTACTAACCAATATAGGGAGAGACAGGGACTTAAAAAAGTCAGTAAGCTAACTGGTACCAATGACAGCCTTTTTTTCTGTGTGGATGTGTTTGACCATGAGCGAACGGTACTCGTTGCCAGCTAGCCAGGGCCCGAGACTAACAGCGTCCCATTGTCCCTGTAGGCGACAGAAAATGCATCTGGGACGAGCATAGATCTTTGTGTGTATGTTTAACTTCGGCCAGCAAATGACAAACTGAATTGAGCAACTACAACGCAGCACATCTTCATCAGAGTTTGCAGTGTGTTGGAGCAAACAGAGCTAATAGAGCTAACAGCTAATAGGGCTAAGAGCTGATGGAGCTAAACAAAGCAAATTGCCTTTTCTGTAGGCTTTTATTTAGGCCATCAAAAATGTACTTTATCCACCAAATTTTGGGGCTTGGTGGCCTATGGTGCCAGAGCTTAAAAATATTAGTGTCTAACGTTATCCCTGGGTGTGTTTGTATAAGTGTGCGGTGAAATTTCCAATTGCTTCCTCGTCATATCCATAGTTGTTGTGCAGTGACCTGCAGACATTTCCTCTAACACCTCTGGTTAAATGACACACCCTTTGATTCATACGTTCCCATCTGATAAAATAGGTCTCTCTTTCGCTCTCTGCCTGTTTTCCCATATCTCTTTATGATGTTGGCCACCGCCCTCGGCAGTCTCAGGATTTCCTCTGTCTCCTCTCATGTCTGAGCAATTCAGAGTCCAAACAGGGCACGGACACTTATCAGTCATTACACACACACAGATTACTATATATAGCTCTGTAAACATGCAGTCAGACTGTTGGTGGGTGTGTGTGTGGGCATGAGTGTAACTGGGAATACTTGCATTGTGAGTTTCTCATTTTTCCTGTAAGAGACACTTGTATAGAAACACTGTCACACAAAGACCTTTTTGTGTCTCATTTCCTCGGGGCTCTGTGTCACTGTCTCACCAGTCCATTGAGGTCTCAATAACTCAAGCCCTCTGGTCAGTGCCAAACATAAAGATGTCTTAAAGGGTAGCTTCCAGATTTTTCAACCTGGGCCTTGTTTTCCCGTGTTTTTGTGTCTGAGTGACCAGTGAGAACGGCGTTTTTCTTAAATTGATCCAGTATTAAACGAGGCAGCCAGCAGCCACGAAACATCCTGCAATGTAACCACTTAGGGCCTGTGCACACCGTCAATGTGTGTCCACTAAAAGTGTTTGTTTTTGCCACTGACAGGCTCCGATTGTTAGTCTGAAAATATTATGGACGAGGTCCCTACAGAGATAGACCTTGTTAAAAACTCAGTTCCCCGGGCACCCAGTAGCTCAGTGGGTAAAGCTGGCGTCCCATGTCCAAAAGCAATATCCTTGCAGCAGCAGCCGCGGATTCAATTCCAGCCCGTGGCTTCCCTTTTCACACTTAGTCTGTCCTGTCCAATAAAGGCAGAAAAACCCCAAAAATATTCTCATAAAAAAAGAGTAAGCTCCTTTGTTTTTTGACCAGAAACAGCCCCAAAATCGCTATCGTCAAACACACCAAACATCATTTAAATAAACACTAATTCTATCATCTTAAAACACACTTCATTCGGAGTCTACAGAAACAAAATAAAGCTCACAAAAACTGCCCTGGTTTGTCTTCCCATTTTTGAAACAATCACCAACTCTGATTTGGTTGAAATAAACCTTTAATTCATCTAGTTAGATATGAAAACATGCTGGCTCTATACAGGCTAAAATTACTTTTTATTTAAATGGAGTCTGGTGGGTTTGGCAATGCTGATTATGGGGCTGTTTCTGGTTAAATATAAAGGATCTTACTCTGTAACAAAGATGTCAGTCTCTGTAGGGATCCTTTCCATAATGATGTCACACACCTAAAATAATAATCTGAGCCTGTCAGTGGCAAAGGCAAGCACTTTTAGGGGATGTACATTGATGGTGCACAAATGCCCCGAGTGGTTGCATGCAGCCTGTTTTGCGGCTGCCGGCTGCAGCCCTCTCTCTCAATGCTGGACCAACTTCAAAAATTGTTGGTCCCATCAGTCACTTTGACACAAAAACATGTAAGAATAGGGTCCAGGTTGAAAAATACCAAAGTTAGCCTTTAAGTCAGTGTGGGCCTTTTCTTGTTTAGCATTTGACAGATGGTCAGGACGAAATAGCTTAAATGAAAGTGTCTTCTCTTTGAAAAGAGGAAACTTGATTTTGTAAGAATAGGTGGCTGGAGCTTATCCAGCTGACATTGGGCGAGAGGCGAGGTGCACCCTAGACAGGCACCCTGACACATAGACAACAGTTGACCACTCACATTCACACCCACGGCCAATATAGAGTCACCAATTAACCTGCATGTCTTTGGACTGTGGGAGGAAGCTGGAGTACCTGGCAAAACCCAGAGTGTAGAGCTCCCCCACCCTGGGTTCGCACCAGGAACCCTCTTGCTGTGAGGCAACAATGCTAACCACTGCACCACCTTGCCATCATGGTGGTTTAAAGGCTTTAAATGAGTTGGGTTACTGAATAAATTCAAGTCATTTGACTGCTGACCCAATAAAGTGCCAAAGTTAGGAAGACAAATAATCCAGGTTCAAGCAGTGCTGAGGTCACACTGGAGTTTTGAATATATTGCAATAGAAGGGGTATCCGGTGGCCTAGTGGTCAAAGTGCAGGCCACATAACTGCAGCATTCCTGGTTCAATTAAGGCCGCAGAACTTTCGAACTTTGTTGCACATCCTACTCTCTTCTCTCCCCAGATTTGTACTGTTAACTGTCCAATAAAAGCACACAATGCCCCAAAAAACTATTGAAATAGTAGTAATGCAAACTTCTGTGTGTGTGTTGTAGGTCCAGTGATCGGGGAGTTTGTCAGCCAGTTGATGCCTCTGCTGTACAGCTGCCTTCAACCAGACAGAGACCCAGAGATGAGGATGAGCATCTTCACAATGCTTGCTAAATTGCTTCTGGATGCAGCCAACACACTGGATTCCCAGGGGTGAGAGGGGCACATACATAAATGTTGTGCACATATTAACATCTTGATATACACACACAGAGCAAATTATCCTACGAAGCAAAGACACGCGCATAACCGCTAAATTGCAGGTTGATTTACCACCGTTTCATCACTGCATGATGTCACATCGGGCTTTAGTTGTTTGTGTTTGTCTAGTCTGAGATTTTTAAAGTCATTGTTATTAGCCCAACTCATATTTTTGGACTTAACCCCACATGAACCTGCAAATTAGTACCAAGCCCACAAGGGACTATAATTAGAAACACAAAACACTATAGTATCATTTTCATGAGGTCATTGTATCCCTATCAGCTTCTTTAGGACTAGCAGAGGATTCAGGTGTGATTGAGTTCATCATACTTTAGAAATCATAAACCCCATTACAGACTCACCACATAGAGTGAAAGAGGTCCCATTGGAGTTAATATGGTCCCTTTGGGAGTATCAGCTAGACTAACTCAAATCACTTCCCAGCATGCCTGAAGAAGACAAAAGCAAATGATGTCTGAATCTCTCTTCAGTGATTTAGTAATACCTTTAAATGGTTATTGAGTGATGAAAGAGGAAGGACAGGAGGGATGTCTGGCACCCAGAGAGGAGCTCCTGTTTCTGGGTTCTTCCTCTCTGCGGACCCTCCAGGGTCCCCTCCGAGCCCTCAGCTGTGCAGCCTGCAGGCTGAGTTCACAGCTAATCTGAGGGAATGCATTAAGCCAGAGGCCCCCTCCGGGTGCCAGCGATCACAGCAGCTGCTGCTGTCCATCAGACAGACGAACCTCGTCCAGGAGGTTGCCATGGAGACATCTGTGCAGCGTGCAACTAACCCTAACCCTGCAGCCAAATGGTCCATAAGGGTTTCCATTGGTTAATATGAGCAATAGCTTTTGGCTTGAGCCTGGCGGCAGTGTAAAGAGTATAACTCAAAATAATATCATTGTCAGTGAAAAATGTTGCAGAAACAACAAGAAGTGTTCTTAAGCCAAAACATTCTGCCACCTTTGCCAAAAACTTGGAAATTGGAACTTTGCTTTCAGCTTTCATCAGATTATTTTAGCCATACATGTGCATATCAGACAAAAGAAGCCTCTGTCTCTTCGCCCCGCTCCCAGCACGGCCACCTGTGCTGCTAACTGCTCCTCTCATTCCTCAGCTACATCTCCGGTAATCACAGGTCCATCAGGAGACAGAAATCAAGTTACACCTTCAAAAGGTTTCAAGCAAAATGCTTAACATACAGCATGTGGGGCTGTGCGGTCTGCCATAATATTTCCATTCATGCTCATCTCATCCCTTCATTCATGATTTATGGCCTTATCTTTGCTCAGCAGATTGTAGCCCACACACACACGCTATATGTCATCAAGAGGACAATGATAGTCATAGAGAAAACCTATTCTCTTTGTTCCGCAACCAAAATGACATAATGACAGCTCCGCTATAGAACAAGCAGAAAGGGAAAGTAAGTGTGTGCACATGGAAGTGCCTTTCATCCACACACACACACACACACACACACACACACACATAATATCTTTGTTTCATGTGGATTTGTGCGCTGTGATTACAAAGCTTGAAGTGAAATTTAAGTAGAAGGCGATGTGTGAGAAATGAAAGTTCATCCTCTGTAGGCCGAAATCATGTGCAGCTTACAAGTGAGATAAGAGTGTGTGCTTTCATGCATGTGTGAACTGCAGAGGGAATCCATCTTAGTCTCAATTTCAGCTTTTAAGATATAAAACAAGAAAAAAAAGTTGTGATTGTGGTGACATCCTCCTCTTATTCCAAATGTGTTTTCCCTTAAAAGGATGTTTCAGATTTTATGAAGTGGGGTTGTATGAGGTACTTATCCATCGTCAGTGTATTACATACAGTAGATGACTGTCAGTGTGCCTCAAGTTTGGAGAAGCAAACAGAACTTCAAATGCAGATGCTAAGCAGTAAACTGCTGTGGACGGGGCCAGCAGCAACACTTATTTTTAGCCACCTAAATAAGTCAGTAATAGTTCATGTATACGCTGAATTTAGAATATTTTCACTGCTTTACCATGCCGTTATACAGCCGTTTGCGACAGGGAACTGAACTGCTCTCTTCAAAGTCAGACTCCATAGACATAACAGTAATTTTACCTCGCTGAACACAGGAGTTGCTGGTCTACCACTGCCTTGATCCAGTTAGATTTTAAGGATAAGTTCAGTCACGCAACAACACAAACTAATCGATCGACGCAGCTGTTGACCAGCAACTTCTTTGCTCAGCGAGGTAAAATTACTGTTATGTCAGTGGAGTCTGGTGGCTTTAAAGAGAGCGATATAACAGCTTCAGTTCCCTGTCAGAAAGGGCTGTCTGGCAGTAAGGTAAAGCAGTAAAAAATATTCCAAATATAGCGCACACTTAAACTGATGTCATTATTTTTAGGTGGGCCTTTTTTGGAGATGGCTAAAATACATTTTGCTGCTAACCCCCATCCACAGCAGTGCATTGCTTAGCTTTGTGGCAGTGCTCCTGCCTGCTTCTCCAAACTTGGAGAGTGCTGATCGTCATCTTAAGGAAGAAATGTATGATATAGTTTAAAACATTATCACAATAATAATTTGGATGTGTCCAAAATCAGTATATATGAAATATTCAAACTGATGTTTAAAGGAATGAACTGTATTCCTGTGTTACGCAACTCAACTAAACGTGTCAAACACAAACTTAAATAATGACTTTTGTTTGAATCAGTTATTTGGACAATAGAAGTTTGCTCATAAGATGGTGAAATTATTTTGCTGCCCAGTTCCACTCGATGACAAATTCAAATACTATATGTGCTGTGAGAGATTGTTGTTTGCTCCGCAGCTGCTTTGTGACTATAAGGTGCTTAGACAAAACTCCCTGGAAATGTGTGTGCTTGTGCACAGACATACAAGCGAAAAGGTGAAAGTCCCACTCTTCTTTTCCTTTGGACATCATCCCTGCTATGTGGAAAAATGTCTTTCCATCTCCTGGCGTCACTCATGATGAGCTTTCAACACCTGTCAAGATGACGAGACTGAGCTAAGGCAGCAGTGCACAGTGCTGGCTGTTTTAGTGGCACGCAGTCTCCCCCTACTGGCGATGAAACAGTACAGCACATATTATCTAAAGTCATGACCAGTTTTTTGTGACACCAGCTGAATAGCCAGAGGCTGGAGGCAGTGTAGCTGCTGGTGGAGTTGGTCTGGAGCAAAGGGGCAGTGCAGACTCTGGAAGTGTGTGACAGGATGTCAGAGGGCCTAAACCAGCGTGGAAAAGAGAGGGAGAAGGGAAAGGAGGACGCCCAGATGTTGCACTCCTCGCCTCCCCCTCTGCCTTGCATCAAGTGTGGGAAAATGACTGTAGCAAAGCCATTTTGTTGCTGCTGCATTCCCAACAGCCATCATCATCCACTTGTCCTCCAAATGGGCGCTATTCCTTGCTAGTCGTTAAAAATGTATAAATGCCAATGGCCTCCTCCTGTTTTGTCTCCATGTTTCTACTCTCTGCCTCCCTCCAGGCATTTCCGTGATGAGTCAGAGAGGTTCCTGTGTGACATCTTGCTTCCTAACCTGGTTTGGCACGCTGGTCGTACCGCTGCTGCTGTCCGCACCGCAGCCCTCAGCTGTGTGCTGGCCCTGCTGCACGGAGGGGCCATCACACCTGGACAGGTAAAGTTATACACATGAATGCTGCAGAGATGACATGTACACAAAGGTACATATGACACACAGGGGTTTGGGCTGGGTATCGTTTAAGAAATGACAATACCAGTACCCTTTAAGTGACACTGATACCACCAAAGTGCTTCACTCGATACTTTTTTATGCCAGTGACAGCTGGCGGAGGCATTATGTTGTTCCTATGTACGTACATCCCATTCTTGTGAAGGTGATATCCCAAGAACACCTTGAGGGAATTTCTTCAAATTTGGCACAAATGTCGACTTTGACTTAAGGATGAACCGATAAGATTTTAATGGTCACTGGTCAAGGTCACTGTGACCATGTGTACGTCATTCTCGTGAATGCGATATCTCAAGAACACCTTGAGAAAATGTCCTAAATTTTGGAAAAACATCCACTTAGATGCAAGAATGAACTGATTACAATTTGGTGGTCAAAGGTCAAGATCACTGTGACCTCACAAAACATGTTTTTGGCCATAACTCAAGAATTCATATGCTAATTATGACAAAATTTCACACATATGTCTAAGAGGACATAATAATGACATTTTATATCCAAGATGTCAAATGTCAACTTCAATGTGACATCAAAATGTTCTGCAAAAAAAAATTATGGCCATAATTCAACGCCATAATTCAGAAACAGAAGGGGAGACATTTGGCCAGATACTGTGCTACAGATGCTTAAAGTCTCACCTGACACTACAGGCATGTGGTGTGGCTATACTTTAAAACATTTGGTGGCATCTCGGCACGTTGAACTGCTAACTCTGCCAAGTATACTGTGTTTTAGTGTTGTAGTAGTTGAGATTGGCCTTGGTCTCAAGACCACGCTTTGAAGGTCTCATCTTCAACTCGACCATGTTTATACTCGGTCCAGTCTCGATGTCAGACAAAGAGGACTCAGGATTTTATTTCAACAACAGTCACGACCACGACTGCAAGGATATCTGCAAGGATATTACTAAATTGCCTGTGTGTAAAAGGAGTAAGTTCAGCTCTTCAGTGTTTGCTCATAGAAAGCAACGGAAAATTCCCACACATAAAATTCACCTCTGCAATGCCCTTTGATTATGTTATCTAGACAATTTATACACTTATACATACACACATATGCATATATACTCTATGGCAATACACTTGGGTGAAGGAGGAGGAATCTTTATTTGTTTTCTGTAGGTGTTTTTATGGGAATGTGGATCTTTTAGATCAATCTGAGGAGTGTCTGTGGTTTACATGTTGCATGTTCTATTGTAAGTGTCATTCAGTGTGGGACTCTCACTGGTCTGGTCCTGACTCTGTCTCAGACCCTCAAAGTCTTGGCCTTCGTCTCCATACACTATGGTCTTGTCATGTCTTGGTCTCAGTTTAGGTGGTCTTGACTCTCTTTACACCACGGACTGGGGTTGTAGCTGCTGCGGTAGTAGGCCAAGCACATGTTGCATTAAATTCAAGAGTGCTTGAGGTTCTTGGCTGCCAGCAAAAACATACAAGTAGACTTTTTTCTAGATTTGAGTATAAAAAGGATCAAATTCAGGTATTGTTTTGAGAAGTTATTGGTACTCGATACCTTAAGGGTATGAGTCCTGATACCCAGCCCTGCAGGGTTTACATCTATTTCCACCTGTATAATGGGATGCATAAGCATTGGAAGAGAAAACCGGATATGAAAGGTCTCCAGTAGTACGCACTCCTGATCTCCAATCTGCAGAAACACTTTTTATTGACTCAGCTGTAAAGGAAAAGATGTGGTAGTGCATTTTTTGAATCCACCAGGAGTTGACATTTACTTCAGATTGTCTGTTTTGTCCATTTCACATCAAAATAGATGGTCCCCCTTGGCCATTTAGGAAAATATATCATCCGCCATTCCCTTGGCTGAAAGAGTTGGCCGCTGCAGGTAGCAGGTGTACGAGGGGGCAAGCGGGTTCACATACCTTTGTCCCCGAGGAACAATGCTTCCACTGTTGTGGGCCCTTGTTGTACGGAGGAACTATCACCGGGACATGCCCTTGCACCTGCCTGTCAGAGCTTGTGCCCAGTTACAGTATGTGTGCTCACACACACACACGCACATCTGGCTATGTTTGCCCTTGCGTGTGCAGAGTGACCAGTTGAAACCGGCTCACACACCTCTCCTATTCACACATCTTTAACTACAAGGCAAAGCAAACAGCTGGGGGACAATGTCAGCATGGGCGTGGGTGTGCAATCAAACTTTTACTATCTGCTGGCACCCAAATGTCCTCACAAGAATAGAAAAATCTGGAAAAGTGGTGACTTAACAGGACCGTGTCGCTCGCTGTGTCCGAGTAAAAGTTCACATTAAGGTTACAGTAGAGATGAAATAAACAACATGTCCTGATGGGTGTGACAACAGAAGGTTATGTGTGTATTTCCACGGGCAAATCAAACAGCCTTTCATTTAGAGGGCCGTGGTTTCCTCACTGCTCCCTGTGAAAACAATTAGCAGCTCTGGTTACACTTGGCACCCTCAGATTGTCACTGATGTAATGCCGGATCACTTCTCTGCCAAATTTTCCTCCTCTTTCTGTCTCATTCCCTCCCTCTCCCCTCGCTCCTTTGTTTTACTGTTTCGCCTGCACGGTTTCGATAGCAAACAGACGGGGTGACAGAGGTTTTAGCCATTACCTCTTGGCCCGCGGGTCCGCACGCTCAGCTTCACTTTGTTTGTCCATTTCCTCTGTTTCTCATCTGCTGGTGTGATGAAAACATCGGTCCTCACTGTAGTGCTAAAGTTGGGCTCCATGCCTGTGCGTCTGTACAAACTGATCCAGGCCTGAAGTGAATATGTCATGCTTCAGGTGATATTTCACTTTGGTTGTGAAAAAGAAAAATTCAACGTAAATAATCAAAGAAAAGTGTGGGAAGTTATTTCTTTGGGATTTGTCGTCAGTTTCACTAATCAGCCTTCTCTTCCCTAGTTCTCGTTGTTGAGGTGTGGAAATGACTTGGAAGCACACTTTTTTTTTTTTTTAGCAGACGGCTAAACTGTTAACATTTTCTCTCCATCTCTAAAGTGCTTTGCCAGTACGGACATGTGTTGCCTTCATTTATTCTCAGATTCTCTTTTAGTCTTACTTTTTGATAAGTCAGTTTCCTTCTTTTTGAGTCACTTTGCAGTGTAGGCAGTTGCTGCCAAAGCTGGAATAGCAACTTTGTCAGCAGGATTCTGCACCATTGAATCAGGCTTCCTCCAAAGGGACATGAAAATGCATCTGCATTTATAGAACCATTCGATACAGCCCTGCTTTATTATACGAAAACACCTTTATGTAAACTGTGTCACCTTGAGTGAGTCTGAATTATATTAAACATATTATGAGCAGACTTTGAGCGTGTCATATAACATTTTAAGTTGACTTTGCCGGTCTGTGCCTTTCCTGTGTGCAGCTGCTGTGTTTGGAGGACAAACTGAGTCCCCGGGTGCTGTCAGCTCTGGAAGAGGACTCTCAGACGGGCAGGCTGCTGGCTTGTCGTTCCCTGTCCGCCATACTCAGGCTCATAGGGACCAGTCTGCAGCCTGAGGCCCTCAACAAGGTCTACCCTGGTAGGTGGAGGACACACACGGAGGCAAATTGATGCAGTACATTTTGTCACACCGCACACTGACATTTACATGCACGCTTTGTGATTTATTCTATAATGTCTGCTTTCATTGAAAATAACTTTAAAAAACATCATCAAATTAGCAAAGTTACAACAATGATTACAATGAGGATAAAAATGGTTCTAATCTAATATTTATATTCCCGTCCACAGAGCTGCTGAAGCGCCTGGACGACAGCAGCGAGGAGGTGCGCGGTGTCGCCCTGCAGGCCTTGGGGCTGTGGCTGTCCAGCCTGACCAAAGATTACAACCCTGAGCTCTTTGCTCCTCATCTGCAGCTCCTCTTTCAGCAGCTCCTCCTGCACCTGGATGACCCTGACAGCTCGGTGCAAGACCAAGTGCTCGGTGAGACGGGGTGGGGTGTGTTGAACCAGCAACATCTAAAACAGTGATGGAGTTTTGATTGGTAGTTGATGGTGAGAGCTTAACAGAAAGATAAGCAAATGGCGGTGTAATGCTGGGTGCAAACGTAAAGTGGATAAAACATTACAGTTTAAGGATTTACTCCATGTGGAATGTACCAAAGCTTTTCCCTCAGCTCTTTATGAGTCCTGACTAGTAATCATAACCATTACACTTGTCAAAAAATATAATATAGCAGACTTTTTTCTAGCTGTCCGCTAGTGCTTTGACAGGCCACAGATACCAGTGCTGGTAAGAATGAGGAGGAATTGTGAATATGACATTATGGGAAACATAATACGAAACATTCTCATGTGTCTGACTTGAAATGATTGTGTGATACGGACCTTATGACCGCGATTATCTGATAAACATGTTCAGCCGATACAGATAGTACAGATGATGATGGTGACGATGAAAGCAGAGTTTAGCCGTGATGATCTGCAGACCGGCCAGCTGCGTCCGACACACTCACAGAGGGATGAGAGGAATTTGGGGTATCCTTTATCAAACACTAGATAATTGCCTGGCACTCTGCCAGCAGATTCCCCCTGTCTTTTATTTCAGGAGCTCTCTGGTATCCTTTGTTTCCACACAATTTATCACCAGAAGCAGCTCAACCAATTCCTCCTGCCAAAGCATGGCCTTAGGGGCCGGGATGGACGTGGCCCTCAGGAGTGAAACACAAGATCCAGATATGGATTAGCACCCACCTGAGAAGGACACTGCACAGGTTAAAGGGACAGTTCACCCCAAAATTAATACTACATATTTTTCCTTTTACCTTTTAGTGCTATTTATTGATCTAGATTGTTTTGGTCTGCGATGCCAGGTGTTGGAGATATCACATGTAGAGATGTCTGCCTGCTCTCAAATATAATGGAACTAGATGGCACTCGGCTTGTGGTGCCC
Source organism: Epinephelus moara (assembly GCF_006386435.1). Taxonomy (NCBI): domain Eukaryota; kingdom Metazoa; phylum Chordata; class Actinopteri; order Perciformes; family Serranidae; genus Epinephelus; species Epinephelus moara. The sequence goes on along the minus strand of NC_065523.1, from coordinate 24,198,373 downwards.
AAAGTGCCAAAGAAGTACATTTGAAAAACTCAACAGCAATGTGTCTTTCCAGAAATCATGACCAAGCAACTCAAGATAATCCACAGACCTTGTTGTGATCAGTTTCATGTAAGAACTACATGACATGACTTAAAGGTATAGCTCATCCAAGGAGGACGCCTTTAATGTTTACAAGGGCTGCCCCCTAATAGTCAACCAAATGTTAGTCGACCAGAATTGTCATTAGACAGTAAGATATCAATGGTCACTTAGAAAAAAAAAAAGTTGCACTACTTGAGTAGCACCCAGAGCCCGACCTAGCGCTTTCCAGGCGGTTAAAGACACTTCATGTGTACGGCCCCTAATTTCCAGGGCTGGTACCTGTGGTTATTCCACAGGCTAGTTAATAACATGCCGGGCAGGAAATCCAAAGTGTGGGATCATTTTGAGAAGGTGAAGGACGAACCCAAGGTGATATGTAAACTCATCTTCATTGGTCGACTACAAACATGACGTATCATCTGAAACATGGAAGTAGCTACATGCCCATTAGCCCACAGCGTCATTAACAGGCGGCTCGCTCAGTGTGTGACGTGCACTTGTAGATAAAATATAGGCCTATATTAATGAAGGTTCATTAGTACGGTTTTGTATTTCTCTGTAATGTAGCACAGTGTTAACAATGTTACTGAGACTATTCTTTCTCACACCTTGAACTCAAACCATTGTGTTGCCCCACCCAAAATATATAATTTAATAGTTAAATTAATATCGTAAACATGCGGGCAAATAGTCGACTAATGGCCCTAAATGATGACTATTGGTCGACTGGGAATATTCTTAGTCGGGGGCAGCCCTAATGTTTACATCTTGTGCTGTTAAGTACGAGTACAATCCTCTCGTCCATGAGTAGATGCACACTTCCTTCAGCGTGGTGACTCAGTTGGCAGGTGTAGTTCGGTAAAAATAAAATGGTTGCAACATAAATCTGCTCACAGCAAAGTCTGTAGATTATCTTGAGTAACCAGGTCATGATTTATGGAAAGACACATTTCTGTTGAGTTTTTCAAATGTATTTTGTATATTGTGGAGTGAACTGTCCCCTTAATATGTAAACTCTAATATTTGTGTAACTCTTCTGCCAGTATACCTGCTGTAAAATGGGCTGTTTGTCTGCCTCTCCACCCAGGATCTCCCTCCAACACAGAACAGCTTCACCTAATGTTAACCACATGGGGACCCCCCCTTCCCTTCGCCACCTTTTCACATCTGTCCTCACAACCATCACGCTTAATCTCTTTGTCTTTTATCTGTCCGTCTAACTTCCTCCTCTCATACCCAGTGTTTTCAGTGACAGACTTGCAGCTTCACGGCTGTGTTTTTATTGATGCATCCATGGAAAGTCTGAGTGGCTTTTCCTGAAGTGTGTATGTGTGTGTAACCGAGGCTCAGCTCCTCTGGACTTTCACTCTCTCCCACTCTCATGGATGTTCGCTGTCATTACTTTTGACAGGACGCAGGTGAGCCCTGATGCCTTAGCCAGCGCAGAGGGGCCTCTCTACGGGATCTCTCATCTTCATACGGCTAGACATAGAGGGAAAGGCATTCACACACTCACCAGATGCAGCAATAGCTTCCATACCATGAATTCTAGCTCTGCGAGACAGCTTTTGAAAGCCGTCCAAGGACAATAAGCATTTTCGTTGTTGCCATTAGTTATAAAAGTGTCCGTAACCTTGACTGCAGAAGGCAGAATAACACATGTAGATCAAGTGTATTAACCGGCCTTCGCCCACACACTGTACATCTGTATTTCTTGTAGTTGAGTGATTTTGTGTGTTGCGCGTGTGTACTTTAAGGATCCGCTTTGAAAAACTATACGGTAATTCTGTATGTTCCAGTTTAAACATGAAAGGGATCATTTTTGAGATTTTTTTTTTGCTGTCTCAACCTGCTGGATATGATTTATCTCGTACTCATGCTCTGGCAATAAGTTACTCACCAAAACTGATACTAGTTGATGGATAAGTCTGAGGATGTCTTATATTTTTCTTTTGTCAACAAATCCCATGAAAAGACCAGAGTCAACGTTGAATTTATTCTCCTAACAAGTGTTGTCTGTGACCTTGATGGATCTTACTCCTCTGTGCTGTAGATCTCAACTGTCATCCAAAAACACTTCAATGAGCCACGCCATTACACTGGGTAACATGTTCCTTCGTTTGATGAACATGAGCTCTTTAGTTTACTTTCAGTTGATCACGCACGCACTGTCCTGCTGCTTTAAATACTCATTAGAGCACCAAACTTACAGGTGCATGTATTCCCCAACAAAAGTGCTATTTACTTTGTTTGAGTAACATTTGCTAAAAACCACAGTGCCCAGCTGTTTAAGGACATTATTTACCCCCTTTCCTTAAATAAAACTAAATATTTGTGACCCATATTCAAAAGATTCGGTGATTTGCTTTGCACATGGGTGAGAATAGTCACACACACTTGTACACCCATCCCTACGACGTGTTGTAATGGATCCCACTGCTTTTTGTGATAGGCTAGTTTTTGTCATTTTGAGGGTTAGGATTTGGGCAATGAGATCATGGTTAGGGTTGGTACCAGCCAGTCTCGGAAATTCTCTAAGATTAAAGTGGTAAATTTACAAAAAAAAACTCACAGATGTACTGCCAGAAAGTCAGGTGGTGTAGAGTCTATGGAGGCAGTAAAACGTGGTGGGTGAGTTAAACACAGGACTTTTACCAAGGAGACTGAGGTTCAAAAGCTCTGTCAGTCAACATTGCCTTATTATTTCTGATTTTTAGGAACACGTTCTCAGTGGGTGTTGACCTCCGCCAGGGTTGTCCCTTGTCTCTGACTGTTCTGTTCATGATATTCATGGCCAGGATCTCAAGGCACAGCTGTGGGGAGGAAGGGGTCCAGTTTGGTGACCTCAGAATTGCATCTCTGCTTTTTGCGGATGATGTGGTTCTGTTGGCTTCATCACACCTTGATCTCCAGCATGCACTGGGGTGGTTTACAGCTGAGTGTGAAGCAGTCAGGATGAGAATCAGCACCTCCAAATCTGAGGCCACGGTTCTCTGCCGGAAAACGGTGGATTGCCCCCTCCAAGTTGGGAGTGGGAAACTGCCTCAAGCGAGGGAGTTCAAGTATCTCTGAGTCTTGTTCACGAGTGAGGGTAGAATGGAGCGAGAGATGGATCGGCGGTTTTGGCGCGGCTTCTGCAGTGATGCAGGCCCTGTACTGGACTGTTGTGGTCAAGAGGGAGCTGAGCCATAAGGCAAAGCTTTTGATTTACTGGTCCATCTACGTCCCAACCATCACCAATGGTCATGAGCTCTGGGTAGTGACCGAAAGAATGAGGATGGGTGGATGGATGGATGTTTAAAGCTCCTGAATGCACACTGTGTACATAAACTTAAGCAGAATAGCTGAATAGACCCATTCATGTTAACGTCATATAACTATAACTGTAGACCCGGGTGTACATATAAAGCCATATTGGCTGTTTACATCAAGGTACAAATAACATCTGTCTTGAAGATTTACATCTTCAGTAGGAACGGATGGATTTTGGTCTGAGAGTCAAAGACAGTCAAGGGAAGTCTGAAAATGTTGAGTGAAAATTGTTGGTTTTGATCTTTTCATTGGATTTGATGACAATAATTGAAAGTTGAAAGTTTGTGAATCTGAGGGGACAAAATCAAGGACAGTTTTGGAGAACAGATATACATAGACATGGGTCATTGAAAGTGCTTGAATCTATATATATTGTGCAAGAATAGAAATTGAAATTCTTTTGATATTGTCTTTGTCACTCTCTTTTTAATTGATGTCTCTGAGCTTCTGTCAGGGTTCTGACAGGTCCTTAAAAAAGTCTTAAAAGGTGTTGAATTCATAATTGGCATTAAAACGTCTTTAAAAATCCTTCGGAAGTCTTAAAAATTTTAAGACATGTACCCTGGATGACATGTTTTCAGTTGCAAGTCAAAGCCACATTTGAGATGTCACAAGTGCTTTTATAAAAATAGAATGTGATCAAATCAAAATGCAAAACAAAATTCCCTGTTTGAAAATATACAGCTGCACAACATATTTTTTGGTTTAAAAAACGTCTAATAGCCGTC